>NC_136503.1:87169842-87407342 GCF_053919585.1 Euprymna scolopes | reverse complement strand
TGTAGAATTTGGCTGTGGAATAAATGGAAAACTATTTGATTTGATAGAAATTAAACGAAGCAGCTTCGTTTCACTCTTGCATGACGATAAGTTTTTGTTAAAATGAATGCGACGCGAAGAGCGTTCAGGGGACATAATTATGCTTTTTCCTATTTTATTCTTTATTTTCGTGGTTTTGTGTCGCTGCACTGCCAACACAAGCGTGCTCTGAAAACGGTTTTGTGTCCAATTAATTTCGCCCACCCACGAATGGCGGCTTTTCAGTTTGTTTACATTATTTCAAATTCTCGTGTATATCTTATTGCTATTCTCAGAAACTACGCTGTATTTGGAATCATTCCATTGCAATCCGTTTCAGCTCATAAAATCACAAATATCATTACTGACGAGGTATTTTATTCTCAAAACAAGGACTAATGCAGCGTAGCGTACACCAATTTTATTTAAGGAAATTAATCACGAGAAAGCATGATGCTACTTTATGAAATGGGCGAATAAACTGCTTCTTCGATGTAAGAATAAGCTAACATTTCATGAGATAGATTAGTTCAAACTAAAAAAACAACAATTCTCCCTCTTTGTCAGAAATATCGTTCATGGAATATAATCACGAAAAGATGGAATAGGAGAAACAAAATTACAACATTGTCGAAAGTAAACACAACGTTCACTTTCAACTTTCTTTACCGTGAAATAAGATTTCAAGTATTTTGAGATGCGAGTTGAATGATTGCAGTTTCGTAGAAAATGCGAGGTTACTTTCTCAATTCAATTTGTCTCAGCCGAACAGGGTCTGCAATTTATTTTATATGCATGTTTTCCTATAAATGTCTCGCCTAAATTTTTCCCGATTAAACATACCAAAATAATCTATATATGAGTATATATTTCATCTGATATGATGTGAAATCCAAGTTCTTTTCCAAATGACTTGTTTGGCATTGTTAAGCAGGTGACTATGATGTTCACTTAATGTGATATAAAAAAAATAATATAATTTATTTTTCTAGTTGTCGCGTAACTGTATAAACTGGCTTTAGCGGCTAGAGGCTTCAGCCAAACCGAAAATAACGTTAGAAAAAACCGCTACGTACATTGATACTAGTTACATGCCCATTATTAAATTATTATTCATAGCACTTTTAAGAATATATAAAATGAGTCTTAGTTAATTTCAATACTCTCTCTACGCCATATTTGAAAATAGCTGAACATGTTATTCGATTAATTAAATAGCAATAACAAGTATATATCTACATGGCGCATAATGGTTATAGCCCTCAGAAATTAGATCTATTACAATTCAGTTAAGGTGCACTCGTACTTCGAGATTCAAATCATATGGTCGATTGATTAGTTATTTTACACATTAAAGATTTTGTTAGGATTAACTTTTTGAAAATTATGAATTATAATTAAATATTATTATTAAATACTTTTTATATATACACATATATACGTATATATATGTTTGTATATATATGTTTATATATATGCATATATATATATACATATATATATATATATATATAAGCATAGTACTTAAACAAGAAATATATGCCCAAAGGTGTCTATTCTAAAAATTTATCAACGAATATTCTTTTTAGCCTTTATATTCATAGCAAAGTGTAGTACCTTTTCTGATCTTATTTTTGTTTTTGTCTTTATACAGAGTACACTCTTCCGAAACAGGTTTGATCCCCCTTCAGTCGAAAACAATATAATATCTACATCGAAATATTGTGGCGCACACTCTAAAATAAGCTTAAAATCAATTTTATATATTTATATACGGAATGTACTTTCGATTTAGCAATAAATAATTAAACTATGTTAATGTATCAAATCTACGAATATTTAATGATTTTTCTAACCTATTTATGTCTTTAGACATCATTTTAGTTTGCTGAATAATTAAGCTAATTCAACTTGTTGTTCAAGTATATCTTGAAAAACACATTTCTAGAATTTACAATTCTCAGGACTTTTTACATATTATCATGTTCTTAAGAAAAAAAATAGAATCAATTAAAAAGTATTTTGTATTAATTTGCTTAACTTGTCGTACTTGACAGCAAAAAAAAATTGCCCAGGTGTCTAATAGTAGCCGAAAACTTCGTCGGAGTATATACAAAATTGCAGTCAGATATATGTTATCGTAACATTTTAGCTAATTTGAACAAGTCGGACCATTATTTTTAGCTAAACAAATTGAAAAATATTAAAAATATATCGGATAAAATCTTATTAATAAAACACTGCAACCAGTGGTTTGTCAATTCAATGAGATATAAAGCAACAGACAATTCTCTTATAAATCTATTTAATATTCACATTGGTATTTCCATGAATAAACCTATCCCAGTATCCGTCGCACCTGTTATATACTCGTGCACACTTAAGGATGTAGTAAAATGATAGAAAATAGTCTTGACTAGTGTAGTAGACCGAGAACGGTTCGGAAAGAAGACAGAATTGGGTATTTAGTGGAAACGAAATGTATTAACAATACAATCGAATACAACATAATAAGCAGTGTGCTTACTGCCCACGATGCATAATACTAAGAGGCATATTCTTCCGGATTTTATTGTAAGAGAAATAGTTCGTTGTAATTTGTAATTCGTCAGAATAAGACAGACAGAATTTATATAGCGTGTAGATCATGAGTTAGTGGATTTTTTGATTCTGATGCAATTATCGATTCTGTTCTACATTGCCATTTCTGATTCTAATAACAAAAGCGGCCAAAAGAACACAGACATAGCAGAAAGAGATAGCATGGGAAACTATAGATTCCGCACGGAAGTTCATAAAATTTTGTCAATTTATGTTCGATTATAAAGTTATTTTCGTATATATGGATTGATTTTAATCACAACCCACTTTTTCAAAAGAACACTATAGGTAAGATCTAAGTATAATAGATTTATTTTGCAAAAAAATATTATGGGGACGCACACCTACTGCCAGGAATAATGAACTATTCTGTGACGTCACTTCCGTTCAAGATGCCAATTCCGCGTTATGAAAACCAGTTTCCATGAATAAACCTATCCCAGTATTTACCTTTTTCGTGTATTTTCGTTAATACGTATATATTAAACTGTTACTTTGTTCTCCCCAGTAAAGTTATTCAAACACGAACATCACAACACTGGTGAACAAGGGTTCGACCTTACACTAGAAATCCCAAAATTACTGTTTGATGGCGAGATAAATTGATTTTACACCAAAATAACTTGTCAGCAGCTATTTGAAATAATTTATATCAGAACACTTAAAAATAAAATAAACAATGCAATTAGGCTCTGCCTTAACTACGAAAAAAGCTTGGACTAAGTCGTAAGTAAACACTCTTTGTTTACGAAAAAAGTGAAAGAACTGTAAACCAGACATTTTTGGATAATGTTTTTTATATTTCTTCTTAAGTTATGCCAAATTAATTTTTGTTTCTTAAACAACAAAGAAAAAGAAAAAAAACAACGCTGTACATTGTGGGAACAAGAAGGAAATATACATGACATAAACTCTAAATAAAACGTTATTCAAATTAGGCTTTTCAGCTAGAAGCGAAACATATTTCGATATTCCTAAGTTGGTTATTACGGAAGTGAAATGCAACATTTAATTGTGCGAATTTTGTGAAATGCCTTCTTATTTTTGTTTGATTCTCAGTTTTTAAAGTGAACCTTTTTTTTTCCTTTTTTTCTTGGAGAACTTGCACACATTTTTTTTTCTGTTTCTTATACAAAGGCTTGGAGGCCATTTTTTGCTGCCGTAAAATTTTAGAGTTTTTTCCCTTCAACTTTAGTTTGCTATTAAAGTTTTTCATACGAAAATACTAAGTAAAACCTCACAGCCTTTTCACACACACACACACACACACACTCACCTCCCCACACACACAACGGACATTTTCTTTTTTTGCCGCTTCGAGGTTTTTCTTTTCCTAGCTTAAAAAAAGAAAAAAATGTTCGTGAGGTTAACCTGAAAAGCATATCAAATATGAAAGATTTTAAGGCCATCATTATGCTATTACAAACGGCTCAAATTGATCATCAGCAAAAGTTTGAGGAAAGTCTTAAATAGAAAATGCAACAACAGGCAAAACGGCAACATATGTTGAAGCAGAAATAGTTCTTTCAACAGAAGTACAAGAGAAATTGCTACTTTAATAGAAGAGACACGAGGAATTGTTTTTAAAGTGTTGAATAAGATTGAACACAGTGATGACAGCACCGAATTTTCCCAAAACATGATATGGAATTCCATCAGTTCGTACTACTACCTACCCGTACAGAATATGAGGTTGACGCTTTTTATATGTGATACGAGGACATCTTCTCAGTTGGGTGCCAAGAGTGGAGCCAGACCAGAAAGGTTCGACTACTTTTACGAAAGCTAAAGGTCACAGACCATTGGCGTCTATGATTAACAAACATTGTGACAATTTCCGTCTAACTGAATTATAAGCCGACAATTTTAAATGTTAGTATACAGAAAAACTCACGAAACATCGAGGTATCAGGCGACCCGCCTGATACCTCGATGTTTCGTGAGTTGTTCTGTACACGTGCCAAGAACTAGTTTAAGATCTAAGAATTACTCCCAGTTAGAAAAAGACAAACACTGAAAAACACCAGGCATAACTAAAGAGTGCCCATCTAATCTTCAAACTTGATTCGCCCAAAGGCCGTGCAATCGTTGCGGTGGACAACATTGGTATGTTAGATATTTTTACAAAAAACAACAAAATATGCAATAAGAGTGGCATCAAAGACCACAAATCGACGCATTGCAAAAGGAACAAAACCAACAGGGTCCGACAAACAAAATCCGACAGGAAAGGGGAGAAGAATCAGCGGAAATACGCCATTGAAAGACGAGTTAAAGGAAAAATTTCCAGAAGTTTTCTCATCGAATCTCGAAAGATGTACCAACAGTATAGCTAGATTCGAGCCGAAGGAAAACGTTTTACCCGTTTTCAAGAAGAAACGAAACGCCCTGTTTGCTACAATAGTGAATATCGATAAGGAATAGTAAGGAATACAAAAAGCCGGAATACTATCGTATGTGTGAACAAAAAGACTAATCAGATTCGTGTATGTGCAGGTTTTTCTCGGGTCCGAATGCAGCTCGTAAAGATTACCAATGTCTTTTCCTCACACCAGAAGGTGTATTAAACAAACTAATCGATAGTAAAATATTTTTTTCCTGAGGTAGATTTAAACGACACGTATGTATAGATACCCGTCGAGCAGAAATGTTCTAAACTCCTCTGCATCATGTTGCACATGGGATTATACAAGCTTTCGGTGTCAAAATAACACCTGCGATATCAATCAGGTAATGGACATCATGCTGGGGGACTTCAGTGTCACTTGCACTTGGACGACATCCTCATTTCCAGTAAATCCACATGCGAGTATGACAAACACATACAGTTAGATTTTAAAATGAATTCAAAGTTAGGTTTTAAAGTAAAAGTAGCTGAGTGTGACTTCCTCATTAACGAGAGGAAATATCTTGGTCACATAATTGATAAAAATGGTTGACACCCAAGGGGCAGAAGCAATAAAGAACATATCTGTTACTGATAATATGCAAGCACTCCAAAGCTTTCTGAAATTGGCTTACTACTATCAAGTTATCATAAAGAACATACACGCCCCACTGAACGAATTACTTAAAGAAAAAACCTAGATTGTACGCTTGAATTTCAAGCGGCATTTAAGGAAGCAAAGGACTCGTTAATATCTAAGCTTTTTCTTACACACTATGATCCAAAGCTAATATGCTATTAGAGCTTTTATACTTCATACAATTCCTGGCTGTACTAAAAAATCAATCGCTAATGCATCAGGACTGCTACTATCCCTCGAGAGACGGTACTCGCAGATCGAAGAGGAGGCACTAAGTATCATATTAGACATATCGAAATTTCATAGATTATTACATGGCGGAAATTTTACGTTGCAAACTGACCATAAGCCGTTGCTTACGATCTTCGGATCCTAAAAGGCTTACCGACATATACTGCTAATAGACTGCTGAGATAAAGTGCAATCTTACTGAATTATAATTTTATACCGGAGTACTTGTCATCAGAACAAATTAGCCATGCAGATAGCCTATCTAGACTGATACTTATGGGTAGGGAATCTTTTGAGGATTTCATAAATGCTGTTCTTCGTACTGACTGCAAAATAAAACAATGATAGGCAACATAATCAGAGAGTATCTCTACCAAAAATTTAAAGAGAAACACATAAGTTGACTTTATCTGCGACATCGATAAACAAGATCGCCATGAAAGACGACAGTGTGGCTGAAGTATTCTCGCTTAGCGACGAGATTTTACCATATGGCTAATTAGAATTCTTCAGGATTTTCACACAGGACACCTTGGACAAAAACAAATTAAAAGCTTGATGAGAAGTTACGTCTACTGGTCTAACATGGACAAAGACACCATGGAGAGGATAGACTCTTTTCATAAGTTGCATCCTCGCAGAAAAAGCATCACTGATTTCATTCACATCCTTGTCGAAGACTGACCAGCCGTGGTCTAGAATTCATATCACCTGGCAAATCCGCTAGACGGCCACTATTACTTAATCGTACTCGATAGCTACACCAAATGGACTTGGGTATTAACCTGCAAAAGACCGACAACTGGGACAACAATAAATTTCCGACATTAACTGTTTGCATATTTGGGCGCAATAGACTGTATCGTGAGCGACATAAAACTAAATTCACGTCTGCAGAGTTCAACACTTTTTCGTACACGTTCCAAATTAAAAACATCACCACTCCCCAATATAGCACTAGATCGATTGGGAAAGCAAAACTTTGTGGACACTTTCAAACGAGCACTCAATGAGCCTCAGTTTAAACCAACAGATGAAGACCTCCAGCAATTGCTAAACGTGTATAAGATTACACCTAATCACCAAACAGCGACCTTTCCAGTAAAACGAGGTTTGCGTGAAATCAGATATCTGTTTTATACAAACAGTCAAGATCACAAGTAACACTTCCATGCCCAGTAAACGTTTAATGCCAGGAGAGAGGTTTTTCTGCAAAAGTTACAAAAATAACTCATTCTGGGATGTGGGTAAGCGAGTCGGTGATATGGTATATATCGTGCAATATACGCATAAACGTTACCAAAACCATGACACCAGTATTGCACCACCGTTCTAGGAAGAACCTATCCACACTAATTTCGAGACGTTTAATATCGAACCTCCCCAAACAAAACCTAAATAACGACGGTCGGTTCGGGAAAGAAAGGTCACCGATCCACTGATCGATCCTAAACAATAGAAATATTAACAGCTTTTGCGAACAAACAGCTTGGGAGAGGGGTGTCGGGGACGCACCCCTATTGCGTGGAATAATAAACTATACCGTGACATCACTTCCGTCCATGACGTCACGCTTGGTAACGCATGCCGGTTGAGAAAGTCAGTCAGAGAAGGACACGCGGGGAGGATGGTCGTCACGAACTAGTCCAGCAGTTGGGCCAAGATATTCCTCAATTTACCTTTTCCATGTATTTTCATTAATAGGCATTTATTTAACTGTTACTGCGCTCTCCCTCTCCAATTATTCGAATACTAACATCACAATAAATATCTAAGACTTTTTATGACAGTTTTTGTTTATATGATTTAGCGCTGGAACAAAATCTATAAAAATATAGTTGTGCTCATATTGTTGTATCTCACCGATAAGTTATCTATATATATAAAAGCGAAAATGTATTATGTATGTGTGTATGTTTGTGTGTCTGCTAAAAACTTTCGACATACACGACGAAAATTCACAAACTCGATAGCATATTGAAACCCCATCTTTCACTCGAAAAATATCGAAAAATTGGCCAAAACGTTTATTTTTCCACCCCGAAATCGACAATTTTCGACAGGGGGGGGCAAGAAAAACGGTCTTCTCGTAACGAGGAGCGGTTCCACTCATGCGCCAGATGACATCATGACCTGATTTACTTTAAATAGTTGAAAAACTGAACAAATTTAATGGACGTCGCGTTAGGTCAGTCGATTAGCGCGTTGGTTCGCTATCTGAACGTTTTGGGTTCGAATATCTTTTTTTTTTAATTTAAATATTGAACCAGTGTTATTTAAGCCATTTTTCACGTAACGTTCGTTTTTCTGTGTGTTTTTTTTTTTACTTCGCTTATTCCAAGCGACCCACAAAAACACCCGGGTATCCACCGATGTTTTTAAATTTTAATATCGAAACAGGTTTATTTAAGCCATTTTTCACATGTTTGTGTTCTGTTACATCTTTCGTTTGCCTTACGTTAGATTCTTTGTGTTTTTTTTACTTCGCTTTAATTTACCCGACTTTTACAAGCTATTCTCGAGATATGTTTTGATCGCCGCGTAGCGGGGAAAACAGAAACTTGCTTCCAGCACAAAACTAGGTCAAACATCATGCAACTTGACGTTGTCGCACCTGCTCATTTCGGTTTATAAACGTCAGCTTGCTACACGTGTATCAATTCATCAGTTCTCTTGGTCGAGATGGTTAGATCGCAGGGTTTTTTTCCAATTTCCTTTCTACCTCCGCGTCAAAGGTTCGGGGTTCAAGACTACCTTTATACTAAAACTATTTTTTTCTTTTACATCTCCAAACAACCGGCCAACTTTTTTTAACAGGCTTGTTTTAATCTACCCCCCCACCTACACACATCTCCAAACACCCGGGCAACGCCGGGTATCTCCACTAGTTAAATAATAACACGCATATAATTTATACATGGAGCAATTTCCTCCTATGTCGTTAGATGTAATACATTAACAGCGATGTTATGGAAGTTTTTCCATAACATCTTCCAGCGGAGAATGTGACCGAAAATAAGTCTAACCAAATGAATTTGAAACACTTTCTTTAGTTTTTTCTATAACAATAACGTTTTCTTTGGAGCGGATAGATATTTTCATTTAAACTTTTGGGACATTCATTGAGTATCTTACACTAAATAAAGTTATGATTAACTAACAATTTATTGATATTTTTCCGCTAATATGTTTTTTCATGATTAAATAATGTTCATAGCTGAATAATATTAATTTAATTTGAAACAAAAATACATCTAATGATAACAAGGAACACTTTAATGCAATAGTTTAATCGCAACCTCGTTTTATTTTCTGGTCATCGGCATCAATTTCAATAAAACACGAAATAGTTTTAATAAATGCGTTAAAGTTTCACTTTAAACAAATTAATTCACGAAGCGCTTCGTTTTATGTTGTAATGAGGGTAATTAATCCAAATATAAAAGAATTCAAATATTAGACGTTAATATGAAGCATCACTAATCATGTTTAAATAATGTCATTGAATAATGAAAATACAACAAAATCATATTTTCCAACAAAAACATGAAAATATAGTTTTCTTCTTTCAAAACAAACTCTTTGGACGTTTAAGTCATTTGAAGTTGTCCGTTGCATGTTACGACGCATCATTTGTAGACATTTATGCTGACGACACTACCATTTATGGTAGCACATCTAAGAGAGTAAACGACCAAGTTCTCTCCAATTCTCTCTCCTCTGATCTTGAGCACGTAGTACAATGGGGAAAGGAGTGGCTGGTTACTTTTAATGCATCTAAAACCAAGCTTCTCTCTTTACATCATCAACATTCTAATCCACATTTGGCATCAATTGAAATGAATGGCTCTCGTCTTTAGGAGGCCTCAAGTTTTGACAAGCTTCTGGGCTTGACCATTACTCCTTTATCTTAAAGTGAACACGTACATCAAATCTGTTGCCAAGGCCGCTGGAAAAATAGTGGGATCTTTCTATCGATCCGGTAAATATCTCACTGTACGTCAAAGGATGGAATACTGTTGCCACATGTGGGCAGGAGCTGCTAGAAAGGATTTGTCCTGCCTTGATAGAGTTCAAAATAGACTTCGTAGCCTCGTAGGAGATGTCCTTTTATCCTCCTTGCAACCTCTATCTCACAGAAGAGATGTTGCGAGTTTGTCTCTGATGTATCGTTATTTTCATGGAACGTGTTCGACTGCGCTTCAATCTATGGTCCCACCTCGCCAAACTTTCACAAGAAACACTCGTCTAGCTGTGAACACTATCAATAATTCCCCCACTCTTTATCTGTGCCTAAACCTAAACGTAGATTCCATGAACAAAGCTTCTTTCTTAGAACTGCACGCCTGTGGAATGTTCTTCCGTTTTTCTGCTTTCCGGCTGACTACAATATGGTTGTGTTCAAGTCTAAAGTAAATAAGTTCTTGATGAGCCGTTCCATATAAGTTATCAAATTTACCAAATTTTCATTACTAATGATTACTATATTGTCCAATTTCTACTGTACACTCTTTAACCCTTATCCTTGAGTTGCCTTTGGGCCTTGATAATGTGGTGATGCCTATGTAAAAAAAAAAGTTGGTTGTATTTACTTCTTGCTACTTGCTTTTCTTGCGTCACTGCCCGGTTGTATTCTTCCAGCTATGTAGACGCTCTGTAGTTTATATCCATCCGTTCAAGGTGCCCGCCCCAAAACGAAGTCCCGATTAAGGAATTCTTATTTGACAGAATGGAGGTAGGCTTTATCTTGTAATAACGATGATAAGAGTCACAGCAATAAACGGTCAATGGTTGGCGTTTGTTTTCTGCAGAGAAGCACTTACACACGAACCTGGAATCCATCTGATACAAAATATAATCCAAACATAAAAGATAAATGCAAAGTTAGGCGCTATTGGGGTTCGAACTGGCTACATAAGAATGTTTTTCCTGTCCCGTTCACATGAATTTGTTGTTAATTTGGAGGAAAAAAGGAAAACGATAAAATACGATGGTGTTTGAGCGAATGAGCGAGTTGTGTTCTCTGCTTTCACATCTGAAGAATATCATTCTTTCAGATCAGTAAACTGTAATGCATCGTTTCGCTTTTACCACCTTGCTCCAGTTGAAATAAAGTGAAAAGTTTTCAGACTAACTTAGCACAATGTATGGAGAGAAACGAATGCCAGTTCCTGATTCAGCAGTGCAAAATACTCTTAATCAGTTGTAGAAATCTAGATAACATTGAAAATAAATAAATTCTTGCTCAGTAAATTAAAATATTTGTGACCAAATAAAACATTCTAGACACTGGCATACCTAGCAACCCAAATGGCCTTGCTTTTTTACGAGGCGGAGTATTATTTTTACCGAATCTCTAGAGTTGTGTAACATATCCCTTTCATATAGCCACTATCTTCTTAGAAAAGTGATTTATATTAGCATAGAAAAACATTGCCAAGTATATATTATTAAACAGTTCTTCTTAAACTTATTAATTGATGTATATTTCAACTTAAAAGAATTTTCTTTCTACTATTAATTACATTGATAGAATAGAGTATAAAAATATATATTGTTTAAGTCAGTTCAGTATGACATTAATTATGTAAATTATTCTTAACTATTTTTCAGTGAAACTCACTTAGTATAGATTAGCATAAGGAAGAAATTACATTTTTCGAATTTTAGAAAATATGTTTTGATTTATTCTTTGGTAATGAAAGACATACGTTACAATGCCAAACGTTAAATAAGAATTATAATTAGTGTTGTGGGGTACAAATCACCACTATTTCAGAACTAAGTTGAATTAACCAGTCCGTTGAATACCACCGGTTTCAGAGACTAAATGGAGACATTCATACCATGTTTAAACGCATGCTACGAACAAATCCTCTCATACCTTTTAGTGGTTCCTGTATTCTTTATGATAAATGCATATTATATTTTTACACTTTACACCACTTGAGGTTTCTTTCATTTGTAATACCTAGTATGATTCAAGAATCCGGTTCAATCTGCAATAATGGCTTACAACTGAAGGACAAATATTTGGGCAAGGACGACTCATTCTAAGAAACAAAAAAAACAGCCATTTGAAAACAACATTTGGCGATCGAAGGGATTCAAGAAATAAGAACACCCACAGATATTCGAAATACTTTTTTCCTCCACTCGGAAAAATTCGAAACTTCAAAATACTTATTTTTCAAAAGTTCGGTGAAGAACGGGAAAAACTATTTGTCAACGGTTGGGACAAAAACAACATTCGAGCGTAAACATCTACAAACACGGGATAAAGAACATTTCGAAAAACGGACAACAGTTCTTGCAGAAAAAAGGATTTTAGAAAGACGTCGTCAAAAACCTGATCTTGCTATTTAAAAAAGCTACTAAAACGTAAACGTACGAGCTGAAACAGAACAATAAGACGAATTGCGTGGAGAATTATAACAACTATATTAACGAGACCAACATTTTAGTAAATACAAAAATAAGCAAAACAACTTTTTCCATCTCTATAAATACAAGTAATATATATATATATATATATATATATATATATATATATATATAAAGTTTGTTGTTCTAAAGAGTATGCCTTTCTAATATGTTTGATGGTTAAAAGGCATAAGCATTGGAAAAAGAAAAAATTAATGCAAAAGTAAATGATTGTATATGTTATTGGCTAAAGCGAGTATTCGCACGGATTTAAAAAGACGTCGGATTTTGATCCAATTAAAATAAACGTTTAACTGGCCAACGACGAGATTGCACATCGAAGAAGAAAAACCGATTTTGCTAAGCACGACAAACAAAGTGTTAACGATAAAAGGACATTCTTTTTCGCACAGAAATTGAAAAGACTTATCAATAATAAATAAATGCTATAAACTCTCTTCCACCGATATGTACCTAATTCTCATTACGGTAAAAAGAGGGAAAATGTGTAGGACCCAGAGGGAATTGAGCCCAGTACTTACACGTTGCGAAAATTGAAAACTGACAAACGAAATCTACTGCTTTCTGTATAAATACAAATACCGAATTATTTTCTCAGACAAATTGCCACACGAGTAAATAAATATATAAAGGAAATATTCGTTTGGTAACCAGGTACGAATTTTGTAAAGGTTTGTTTTCTATAGAGTTGATACTATAGGAAAAGTAAATCAACGAATTGTGTTGTTTCTGTAAAACTCATTTTGTCATTACGTATTTTCACACCGTCCCAAACAAATGGACGATTTCGCAAAACGAATTCTAGAAATGGTGAAATTCCAACAAAGTCAACAATTAGAACCTGAAATAAAGTTCAGAGAAAAACAATTGGCAATACAGAAAAAAACGAAGAGAAACAGTTTAATTTAATAAAATATTTCGAGAAAAAAACAAGGAAGAGAAAAGAAAGAAATGAACGAACAAGTATTGGAAAATCAGTTAGATTTAATGACATTTTTCGAGGAAAACAGGAAAGAGATAGGAAAGAAATGAATGAACAAATATTGGAATTGAAAAAATACATTTAGAGCAAGAAAACCAGTTAGATAAACAATGGATTTGAGAACGCACGTTTTACTGAATAAAGACAGCGGAGAGGAAACCAGCACACCATTTTTCCAAAGTGCGATCTGGTCGGCGATTGATGCATGCCACTATGCTCCTGAGGATGACCTTACGTTTGAAGCATATTTCAGAAGACTTGCACATTTTTTACAATTGATTGCAGTGCATGAATGGATCAAAGGAAGGTTCGTTTATTGCTAAGGAAGTTAGGTACATCCGAACATAACAAACTCCTGAACAATATTTTACCAAGAAAAAACCAACGAATTGTCGTTTGACAATATAGCTAAACTATTAATGAAATAATACTGTCCAAAAAGAAGCCTTTTCCATAAAAGATGGCAATGCATGAATCTTACACGTAAGGAGAGTCAGGACTATACGACTTTTGCGTGTATAGTTAATACGTACTGTGACGATTTCAATTTGTAGTCATTAACGGTGGACAATTTACAAATGCTTACTATTCACACAAGGTTTGATAGCCGCAAAAGACGCCGATATAAGACGTCGTGCTCTAAATAAATTGGAATTAGAACCTGATTTGACGCTTCAGAAACTGGTTGAAGATAGTCAGCGGTTCGTGGCAATGAATCAAGATTCCCGAAACATAGAGGAAACAGGTATCGCTCACATTAAAAAAATACGTTCAAAAATAAAGGACACCCGCCCGCCACAATTACCAACGAAGGGGCAAAAAGAACCCTTCAAAAAATTATCAGGATAGACAAAATCCTAGGACTCCTTGTAGCAAATGTGGAGGATCTCATGGATACAATGCATGTCAGTACCAAAAGAAAATAACATGTGAACTATGCAAGCGGGCAAAACACAAGGCCTCATATTGCAAAGAAAAAGTATAAAAAAGAGCTATGTAAAAACTGCAAACACCAACAGAGAATATAAGAAAATATGTTACGGTGAGAATCAGAAATAAGGAAGTGAAACTGCAGCTCGATTCAGCGTCGGATTTATCAATTATAAATTTTCACACGTGGAAGAGAATAGGAAATCCCACCATGACAAAGACGAATAAAGCCCCAAGATCCGTAACTGGTGAAAAAAATAAACTTCTAGGGCGAGGCAGTAGTTAATTTGTCGCTGAAAACAACGACAAAACAGCTAAAAGTGTTCGTTCTAAGGAACGCAACGAACTTATTTGCGACCGATTGGATTACGGAATGTGAATTATGGGACTCGCCAATGAGTGATTTCTGTCACAAAGTCGAAAACCTAACGGATAAAGCCGACAAACTAAAAAAAGAGCTCACATATATTTTCCAGGTGTTTTATCCGAAAGGTTTGGATGCTGCACAAAATAAGGGCCATATTTGAATTGCTGGACGAAGCAATACATACATTCAAAAAGCCACGGAGCGTATGGTGACTTTTTGAAAAAATGGAAAAAGAATAGCTTACACTGGGATTTTTACCTCTATAAACTATAGTGATTGAGCAGCCCCCAGCATATACATGAAAAAACTGTTTTAAGAGATTAGGCTATGCTCGGACTTTTCCACCAGATTGAATGCGGCAATCAAGGACCATCACTACCCGCTACCAAACTCAGACGAAATATTCGCTAAGTTAAATGGCGGAAAATATTTTTCCAACATTTCCAGGCGTACCTACAAATACCAGTAGAGGAAGATAGCACGAAACTTTTGTGTATCGCAACGCACAAAGGTCTTTATAAATTCAATAGATTAGCATTTGGTATAAAAGTTGCACCTGCGATTTTCTAACATGCAATTGGTATTTTGCTAAGCGGTTTGCATTTCGCAATAGTCTATCTGGACGATATTCTTATGCGTAGTCAAAATGTTGAACAACATAGCGATCATGTATTTCAAGTGTTTGACAGAATAAAAGAATACGGCTTCACATTGAAGGAAGCAAAATGCGAATTTTTTTTGGAACAAATTAAATACCTGGGTCATATCATGCGTAAGGACGGAAGAAACCCCGATCCAGACAGGTCCACAGCTAGAAAAGACATGCCAGAACCTCATAATGTAACATTGTAGAGTTATTATATAGGGTTCGCGTACTATTATCAGGCGTTCAGTAAGAACATGCGTGAATTCTGTGCGCCATTGAATGTAAAGGACAAAAAATGGTATTGGACGCTTGAGTGACATACAGCGTTTAAGAAATTAAAAAATGTATAAACATCAGATTTATCTCTGACTCATTTCAATCCACAACAAGAGATTCCTGTCGCAACTGCTGCAAGTTCTTATGAGATCAGGGATAACTCCCAAATCGAAAAGGAAGCACTGGAGTTCATACTCCAGTATGTTACAAAATTTCATCGATTTTTACACGATCATAAGTTTAAATTACAAACTGACCATAAGCCGCTTATAACCATCGTTGGCTCTGAAAAAGTTCCGCCAACTTACACAGCCAACAGACTGTTAAAATGGGGGGGGGTATTCTACTGAATTATGAATTCAGTATGGAATTTCTTACACCTGCAAGGTCAAGTCACGCAGACGGATTGTCGCGATTAATCGCGAAATCAACGTAACCGCTGGAATACACAGTAATAACGTCACTACAACGTGAACAGGACTATACACAAATACTGTGTAATACGATCAAGAAACTACCAATCACTTTGGAAGATATAATAAAAGAGGCCGAAGAAGATAGTTTCATCAAAGAAATTAAACAAAAAATTCAATCGGATGAATCGACGGCAGAAGCTTATTCTATGTGCAATGAGGTACTGTTGCCCGAGAAAGAGTAGTAATCCTAGCTACACTGCAAAAGAAAATTCTAAAGTATTTTCATACAGGGCACATTGGAGCTACGCGAATGAAGAGCCTCATGAGGTCTTACGTTTACTGGAAATGTATGGACAATGATATAGAAGGCACGGTAAAGTTGTGTAAGGGATGCATTTTGACTGCAAAAACGCCCCCAATACAATTTAACACATGGCCTAAAGCGGACCACCCATGGAAAAGAATACACGTAAATTACGCAGACCCACTAGATAGAAACTGTTATTTAATAGTGCTAGACAGTTTTTCAAAAGGGCCTGAGGTATTTCGATGTAAAAGTCCAACAACGGATTTTACAATCAGTGCTCTTTACAAATTGGTCGCTAGGTTTGGTGAGGTTGATTGTCTAGAGTCAGACAATGGCACACAATTCATTCAGCAGATTTTAAAAGTTCCTTCGAGGAATTCAAGGTTAACCACATAGCGACGCCACCCTATCATTTCCGACGAACGGTCAGGCAGAGAGGTTTGTAGGCACGCTGAAAAGAGCCCTGAGGAAGGCTACAGGAACGCCCTTAGAAAAGACGCGGCAATAGTTTTTACAAGTTTTCCGAATTACACCAAATGGAAGCACTCCATCGAAGATGTCGCCACCAAACTTAATTTCTTCGAGGAAAATTAGGCCAGTCTTCAAGAAACTTTTGCCAAAACAGGTGAAACCGTCAAATACTATAGTTCCTAAAAAGAGTTATTTAGCGGGTGAAAAGGTATTTTTCCAGGAACACAAAAATAATAGTACGTGGTTGGAACTAGGAAAGGTCCAGAAAAGGATCAGGCGGATGGTCTACATTATCGAAGGTCCAAGGTTTACTCACAAGAAACATTTAAACCAAATTCGGAAACGTATCATAGATGACGAAAGACAACCTCCTTCTGAACAAGAAGAGTTAATGGACCAGATATATGATCCGTTGGACTTGGTAACACCACAAGCAGCCGGACAAGGTCGGTCCTCCAGAAAAAAAAATTACCGACCCGAAAAAGAAAAAGGAAAAAGAGCTATACGATCATCCCAGGGGAATGAAAAGCTCCAGAGGTGTTGTGGGGTACAAATCACCCCTATTTCAGAACTATGTGGAATTAACCAGTCCTGTGAATACCACTGGTTTCAGAGACTAAATAGAGACATTTATACCATGTTTAACCGCATGCTACGAATACGTTCCACTCATACCACTTTAGCGGCTCCTGTATTTTTACATATTATGTTTTATAAACTTTACATTACTTGTCATTTGCGTCCCCTAGCACGGGTCTACAACAGTTAGGAATACTGAAAAGTGGTGCGATCACCACAAATGATATTAAAGAATTATTGTCTGAACTGATGTTTTCAATATACGAAGATATATCTGAACATTAACCTGCTAAATTAGTTGAAAAAAATGTTTGTGAGCAGATGAAAATAAAGTCAAGCATTGATATAGCGAAATAATGAAACAAATAAGATGAATGAGAAAAAAATATAAAGTAACATAACACAATAAATGACAAGAATAATTAGAAGTAATCAGATTGTAAAAACAATCATATTTGTGAAATCTACATAACAGTAGAGATGAATGAAAAATGTGGAGAACGAATAATAGAGTAGGCGGACAAAACAAAATAGATGATGCTTAAAAGCTCTTTTGTATTATCGACCTGATATGCTAACGGAAGGTGAGTTCATGTAAAATTAGTATAACCAAAAGTTTGAAGGCATTTTTGCGACATTTCGTGAGTTGTTGCCTTTAATCGCATTGCGAAGTTGTATCGTAGCTTTCTGAGCCGCATCATGATATATATAGATGCCCGTCTTTATCCCTTTTCTCGTGTGACTGTAATAACTTGTCCATGAATAAATGGATCTGTCATATGAAATATGACAACCCTAACACATCATGCCAGAAGATTTCTGAATGCACTGTTTTTGCTCTAAATAAATGTCTTCCTTAAGTTAACTCAATTTCGGTAATATGGTCATGCAGAATGATTATTTCTCTGGAAAAACATTAAATAAGTATAGATAAATTAAATCGTATGAAACCTGATCAACTAAGGAAAATTTGGAAGCAAGGGATTGGATAAGATTGCAGAGAACAGAATTGTTGCGATAAAGATGAACAACAAAGATGAAGAACAAATTTAAAATGACATTGTGATACATTTCACTTTTAATTAATATCCTCGAGTTTAGTTTTACTTATTTTCTTTCATTTTAGATGTAAAACGCACCTTGTTATGACTTATTTTAATGTTGACCTTAATATCATCAATTACTATCATATCATCAATTACTATCATATCATCAATTACTATGATATCATCAGCCGGCCCCATTTCATCATCCTGACGGCATGGACGATCGCATCGCTTTAAGCAAATCATACCAGAATCACAAAATGAAATACTTGGCTCAACTACATTTGCTTTACGAATTGTTGCAAAAGAAACATCGAAATGTTGATACAGACACTCACGGGCGTATCTTTCCGATGATTGATATCACAAGTCTGACGTTTTGATTAGTTTGTTTACATAATATTAAGCAAGGATTATTTTCAATCAATAATTTCTTTTAATTTCTGTTCTTTACCTCCTTTTCCTGAAGAGGAATCAGCATTTTTCTTATTCATTTGTTCAAGTTTAGATGTCTGTGTGTATGCAAATACCGCTGCGATAAAAAATACTGGCCACGATATATTTACATTACACAAAAATTGATGCAAATATGCAGGCTAACTATTTGTTAGAATTTACGTTATGTATGGATTAGTTAGATCATTCTATCATGAAAACGTGCATATGTTTTGTATACGATCGATGTATAAGCATATCCTTTCTAATCATAGCTGCAATCAATAGATCGTATTCAACCCGTAGACTAGTACTGCTACTCGAACTAGAGAAGATCTTGGAGTATTGATAATTTATGTGCAGATGAATTAAACAAAGCACTAAATAGATATAATATTGTGTAAGGTTTGTAAAATTTCATATGTTCTTTTAAATATAACAATAAAAATTAACAGTTCAAATTTGATGTGAAGCATGTATTGTTCTTCTTCCAACAGTACACACATATTCCGGGTCATGCGGCATTTAATATAATTTGAGTTTTATTCAGAAACCATGAATGCCGCATGACATTTTCTTGCTCAAGAGCTCTATTTTTGAAGATCCATGAAAACGTATATTGGCACCGTTTACCGCATTATTTCACAGCTGCGTATTCAGAGAAATGTCGTCTTATATCAAGAATTGCACTGTTAGGTGTATTACAAACCCGTCCAGTGTAGTGAGTGTGTAAGCTAAAAGATAATCGTTGTAAATGAATAGCAATTAATTATATCATAAATGAAAACTAGTAACATATTTTCTAAATCGAGTGTTATAGTGCATTCCAACACGATATGCTTGCTGTCAAAGCCGGCCACAAAGCAGGTTACTTCATTTTCAACGAAACCTACGTTTTCACATGCCACAAATTGAATTTTCTATATAAAAACAATCTTCCATTCGAAGATTCCACCCATTCTATTCAACACCACAATACTCTCAACACAGAGTCGACTGAAACCTTTTTTAAAGATTTTACAGCAAAACGAAATCATTCTCCATAAAGATACCGCTGATTAATACTATAATCCGTATAACACAGATAACACAGCGATTATTTATAGTAATTTACAACAGAAAACTGGTGTGTTCACTGGGAGCTTTTACAAGCACAATCTTTAATTCATTCGAATATTAATTTTTCCAGTTATTTCAATATTACAAATTAATATTTTCTGAATTATTCATTTCGCTAATTCAATTAATTGCCGCTTGTATTACAGTGGTAATGCGTGTTGTGGTCGTAGTCTTTTTTACAGTAAACTTCAAACTTTATGCAAGATGTAATCTAATTCTGTAGAGTTATTTGTAGACAAACACTTGACAATAGAAAAGCAAATGTTATAAACTATTACATGATATTAAGTGAGTATAAACTCACTTTCAAAGCTTGCAATTTTCCATCTTTATATATATAATATAATGGACATTATTATTTTCATCTAGAAAATAACAGTATATGGAGAGAAACACTGTGGCCATATATTAATCCAAGTGGCAACGCTCTATACCTAATACATTTTGACTAGTATTTATCTATATTATTTAATATACTAATTTCTACAAAAAACTTCGCGAAACAAGTCATAGTTTGTCGTCGAACCATATCATTTCCCCACCCATTTTATACCCCTTCTTTATTCCAGTTTATACCGTTACCAAATATTTCATGCTTAATTATTAAATGTGTCCGTTATTATTTACTTTTGCCATGACGTTTCACCAACAATCATCTAATAACCACAATATTTTCTAATAATGAATGCTCTCGGATTTTTTTATCTTGCACTTTGATTGGGTGCTCCGTTCGTTTAAGGATTAACGGATTGCTTTTTCGAACAATGTAAGTTGCCTTTCTTAAAATCCAATATGGCTGCTCTCTTGGCTCGCATCGATACATGACATAGAAAACGCCGATGTTCCACGCAACAAAATCTGTCAGTCTAATTACCTCGATCAATCCACGCACATCAATTAGTTTATTTGAAAGAGACACAAAAAACTACTCGTGTTCAATGAATAGAGACATTTCCACACAAGCCACATCAACGTAAAGTATACATTTTTTAACTGTCCAAGGGCCATTTTCTTCGGCAATCACCAATAAGCGGGTCCTACCTATTCTTTTTCTCTTCTCCGTCTTCTTATTATTATCATTTGTATTCTTTTTCTTCTTCTTCGGATTTGTATTTATATTCCTTATTTTTATTTTATACGTGATAGGACTGACAATACAATTAATAAAGGATATTTTACGAATTTTAAAATTCTTTTTGACAGTTTAGATGCTTCAAAATTTATTTCGATTCTTCCTAAAGACATGCTATTCAAGCATGAACACTGGCAAAAATGATAAGGTAAATCGATTTTTATATGTATCGGATACGTGATACGGGGAAATTTTGAGATCAATTAATGACAGCAATCGATTGCCCAGATTTTCATATCCATTAAAAGAACGTAATTAGTCTGATTAACACATGTTTTAAAAAAAGCGAGTATTAATAGTAAGTTCATTTAAAGATTGCGCCTATCAAAAATAATTTAATAGATACTTATTTGAAAAAGCTAAAAGCAAACTCAGAAAACTTATCTATTGTATTATTTGAAAAAAAATGGCAGTTCTTAAAGTGTCATAAAATCACATTTGAAGGCATTTTTGCAGAATAACCGCGCTGAAATTTATAAACCGAGTAAACACATGGGAGGTGCCCAACACTTATCACACACACTGTCTTTTAACTCAATGTAATCGCTTTAATACAGCGGTAACCCATTATATACGGCAGGACCCCAAAGTGCCAATTAGTGTCTCAAGTACCTTCCAGTGTTCCCAATTTCAATCACATGACATTAACAACCGTAAAAATGGCCACATTACGTTCACAATACTTTGCGTTTAATATATAGTAGAATTGTGGGATGTGTTGTGCAAGAGTCTAGTATCTAAACAAACATTCCAAACTGTCTCTTCAATCGTACATTGATGTAGGTAACTATGATTTTTTTTTATTTCATCATAATTTTTAGATGGAATAAATTTGCAACTCTTAAATAGAACTTTTTTGCAATATTACACATGATATTTATTAAAAAATTAAATAGACTTCGTGTGCATCCATTATGTTTTTTATTATTTTCTCCAGGACAGAATACACACTTTCGAGCAAAGCTTAAACTTCGCTTTAGCAGTTTCTAATTTTTTCTTTAGGTTTAATAATGCTATAAACGTATGAGTTACACTCTCATATGGAACATAGAATGAGAGAAACACTAAAGTGTAAACAAAACTACGAATAAAAGAAAGTATACATGTAATTTAAGAGGACACTGTATATATATATATATATATATATATATATATAGGTATATATAGATACATATATATATATAGTGTTGCAGTTAATTATTAGCGTGACTTCAGTTATTTTATCTACTTAGATAAAATAACTTTGACGTTTAATTGTAAGTTTCTTCTTAAAACTCTCTCCACTAGTTATATTTAAACTTTCAAGTTCTCCATGGGAATTCTAATTACTTCGCCAGAAACTTAAGTAAATGAGATTTCATTTTAAAAAGCAAGACAAAAATCCACGTTGCTGGTTCGGATCGGCAGCGTCAGACGATTAAATGTGTGTATGTAAGAACAAGGTAGAGGTAAACATAAATGTAACGGAAGCTCTTTGATTTGACGTACAACGCAATATACTTCGAACATGAGTGGTAGCATACTCTTGCATAATTTGACCCGAATTCTCGTGATTTCCCATCAAGCCGGGATCGGGCGAGACTGGCAATCATCGGTGTCGGTCGAGCGTTGTTCAAATGTTGAAACGCTAATTCGACTTTAAAAAAAGTACTTTTTTTTTTTTTTAGTAATTTTTTTATTTTATGATTAGTTATTTTTAATGATTTATTTAATTTGAATATTTTTTGTACTTACATTTCTCGGAGTGTTCTTAGCCAATGTAAAAGCGATGTGTAAATGAAAGCCGAAGACATTCGAATTGGAAGAAATCGACTGAACCACCAAAAAGCTGACAAACAACTATATTTTCAGATTCGCCAAACAGAAAAATGGCAGGCAAAGAAATAAATCTGTGCATGTTTGAAAAACAAATGGAAACGCCGATGCAGACAATCTCATATTGTCAGGAAAAGAAATTGCTTTCCCAAAGAATGAGGTGCACCAATTATAAACACAAATGTTTACTAAAAAAATATCGTGCGTAAAGGATGGCGGTGTACAAATGGACAATGTAAACAATGGGTATCATTGCGCACGGAATCGTTTACTTTCTGAGAGAAATTTGTCAGAAGTATTTCCTGAGGCAGATAGGAGGCCCATGACACACTGTAGAAATTGATGAATCTCTATTTAACCGAAGACAAAATAACGTAGGGAGAATACTTGAACTGCTCTGGGTCAAAACATCGTAACAAGCAAGAATGCGGAACCAGCTGGGAGCTTATGGGTACATATTTACTTGAATTTATGTGGAGTCAAAAGTTTGGAAACGATCTTTTTTCTCCATCATAAATCACATTTCCGAAAGCTACCCAGTTGGAAGGTTCTTTCCATTTCCTCTACCACATCACTCCCTCTTTGTTGTCGATGGCCGATCAACAGTCGACCGAAGTAAAAGATTCCTAAGGAAATCTTCTCATCTCAAGAAAGTTCTTCCGCCGCCGGCAATAAACAACTGTAAGAAAATCACTATTTGTTGAAGAAAACACACATGTTTTTCTATTTCTGTGTAATCCCCACCCTAAAAACAACCTGACTAAACAAAAAGTCTTGAAAATAAAATAAAAAGCAAGAAAAAATACGGTTAAAGAAAAACAAAAAATTGTATTACACCTAACATTTATACGGGTTACAACCTTTTCTTGAAGATAACAATATTTACATAACTTGCTGTTGATAAATATTTTGCAAAAAAAATACTAAAATAAATTAAATAAACATATTTGCTTTTTTCAAGGTAGGTTTTTATTTTTTTTTTAATTTGCATTTGTATTTTTTTCGGTTTGTTTTGCTTTTTCGCTTACTCTGCGTCTGTTACGCTGCTCGGGTGTCACCGATTATTGCCGGTTTCACCCGATCCGGGCTTGACGGGAAATCACGAGAATTCGGGTAAAAATATGCAAGAGTACCCCAAAATATAACGATAGCTCTTTGATTTCGCGTACAACGCAATATACTTCGAACATGAGTGGTTACGCTTACGTCTGAACCAAACAAACGATAATACACTATAAGCCGTCATAAACTACATATTTATCTTTTATAATACTCTATTTTTAATATTATCGCTACTTAACAAGTTCATCTTGATCTTTGTTTTAATAAGTATATTTATGTTTTGCATGATAATATCCACTGTTTTCGGTTTTATAACAGACCAAAGTAATTAATGCACGCATGATAGCCTATAACGTATTTATTATAGAAATGAAAAGGTTAAAATAACATTATAATATAAACCAGATACGAAATGACCATAATAGTGTATAAAGAAATATTTTTGATAATTCTCTCAGGGACGATATAACTTAAAGGATAGATATCTCTCTCTTTCTCCATAACAAGAAAGATAACTCTTCCGAAATAATATTTCGAGATTGAAAGTCTGAACATTATACAACTATATCTTTGTTCCTTAATTATTTTTTACGATTGTGTATTCCATTAACCTTAGTTTATTTTGCCAAATGTATCAGTCGTATTTGTATTGGATAAATATTAAAGGAACGAAAAGTATTGGAACATGTAACTAAGTGTACTAAGGTTATTATAAAAAATGTGTTAAAACTTGTTAATTTTCATGGATAATAGTTATTTAGAAGTGGCACATTTATAATCATGAGGAAATCACTGTCATTATAAGATTAGTGATAAGCGCACCTTATCAGTTTTCTGAACTTTGGCATTTGTCTATGGTAACATTATTAAATCTGATTCATTAGGCTTTTGAATATTAACTGACATTTTTTCATTAAATATTCTAACAAACGAATATACCATTATATTGTAAGACTATATATTCGTCCATTGTAAGAGTATGAAAATGCACTATAAGAGTAAAAAATTCATTATAAGTGTATAAGAATTCATTATAAGAGAATAAGGATTCGTTGTAAGAGTATAAAATTCATTATAAATCTATAAAAAAGTAATTATAAGAGTATAAAATTCATTATAAGACTATGAACATCGATTATAAGATGATAAAATTCATTATAAGAGTATAATAATTCATTATGAGTGTATGAAAATTCATTATAAGAGTATGAACATTCATTATAAGAGTATGAAAATTCATTATAAGAGTATGAAAATTCATTATAAGAGTATAATAATTCATTATGAGTGTATGGAAATTCATTATAAGAGTATGAAAATTCATTATAAGAGTATGAAAATTCATTATAAGAGTATGAAAATTCATTAATAAGAGTATAAAAATTCATTATAAGAGTATAATAATTCATTATGAGTGTATGGAAATTCATTATAAGAGTATAAAAATTCATTATAAGAGTATGAAAATTCATTATAAGAGTATTAAAATTCATTATAAGAGTATGAAAATTCATTATAAGAGTATGAAAATTCATTATAAGAGTATGAAAATTCATTATAAGAGTATAATAATTCATTATGAGTGTATGGAAATTCCTTATAAGAGTATGAAAATTCATTATAAGAGTATGAAAATTCATTATAAGAGTATGAAAATTCATTAATAAGAGTATAAAAATTCATTATAAGAGTATGAAAATTCATTATAAGAGTATTAAAATTCATTAATAAGAGTATAAAAATTCATTATAAGAGTATGAAAATTCATTATAAGAGTATGAAAATTCATTATAAGAGTATGAAAATTCATTATAAGAGTATGAAAATTCATTATAAGAGTATAATAATTCATTATGAGTGTATGGAAATTCATTATAAGAGTATGAAAATTCATTATAAGAGTATGAAAATTCATTATAAGAGTATGAAAATTCATTAATAAGAGTATAAAAATTCATTATAAGAGTATGAAAATTCATTATAAGAGTATTAAAATTCATTATAAGAGTATAATAATTCATTATGAGTGTATGAAAATTCATTATAAGAGTATGAAAATTCATTATAAGAGTATGAAAATTCATTATAAGAGTATGAAAATTCATTATAAGAGTATTAAAATTCATTAATAAGAGTATAAAAATTCATTATAAGAGTATGAAAATTCATTATAAGAGTATTAAAATTCATTATAAGAGTATTAAAATTCATTATAAGAGTATAAAAAATTCATTATAAGAATATAAACATTCATTAATAAGAGTATAAAATTAATTATAAGAGTATAAAAATTCATTATAAGAGTAAAAGAATTCATTATAAGAGTATAACAATTCATTATAAGTTTTTAACATTCATTACAAGAGTATAAAAATATCAGTATAAGTGTTTAAAATTCATTATATAAAATAAAATTCATAAGCATAAAAATCATTATAAGAGTTAAAAATCATTATAAGAGTATGAAAATTCGTTATAACATTATAGGAATTTATTATAAAAGTATAAAAAGCTCATTATAAGAGTTAAAATTCATTAAAGAGTTAAAAATTCATTATAAGAGTATAAAAATTCAAGACTATAAAAGGACAATATAATAGAATAATAGTGGTTTAAAAACTGATAACCAGCAAAATTTGTCATAACTATTATTGCAGAAAAGTTTCAAATATAATATTTTGAGAAGAAGTATCTGTTTAAAACTTTGAAGCGATTTGTTTTTAAAATAAATTATATTTTGAGATCAGTAACGAGAATTTCACGTCGCCCAAAGGATTACACGAGTAAACGTAAAAAAACAATAACACGCTACACAGCTTCAGTGAACACTGCAAGCAACTGACCTGAAATATATTGAGTACTATATTTTTTAAATGACATTCAACTTTTCTATTGTCAATGATTACTATAAAAATCAGACCAATTACATAATATTTCAGATCTCTCATATAAACCTGACTTATTTTGTTTCTCGTACAAGTTAATTAACGCATGATTTTCAGTCCGACTCTTTTTGCTGGATATAGTTCGAAAATTGATTTTCTGATCAGGCAGCTGCATTCATGCGCTTATTACCATTTAGGTCAACAGGCACCAGTTTGAACTATGGTAGGCAGATTCTAAATCGTGCTTGACAACTGTATGACGTGGAATGCGACCGGTGCTATGTTAGCAGGAGAATGCATGTCATGCTGGACATGTGAAATGATGATCTGCCTCGCCATTGTTGACCTTCACACATTCTCAAATTTAAGCAGAAAACGATTCCAACACGAACACTTTCATTATCGAGAAGTGGTCGCTGCGATGACGACTGGGGGACTTCATTAAGTAACACGACTCGGCTGAACGGTTGCGTCGCAGATGACAACGCGAGCTTCATTAGGATTAGCTTTCAAATCTGATTTCATTTTCACACAAATTTGGCCACTCCTTGAGTTCACTCAGAAACTTAATCTCCAAAGCTTCTAACACGGGCAATGTCATGACCTTCATACGTGCAGTTGTTGTACTGATAACTGCTTTGTCATATTTATTCAAATATGAAGTAAAAAATAATTCCCCTCACAATAAAAAAATAAACCTCGAATTCTTAAGTAGATAATTGAACATTACTTGTGTAATGTATTGTAAAATTATTTTTCATCCATGTATGTATTCAATAAAATACGTAACTGTGTTTGTTAGTTATATTGGGTATAACTGATGAAAATATAAACCATTCATAATAATTAAAAATACTGACAATTATCAGTTATAACGGTAAGCACATAAGTGATTTTCTGGTTATTACATTGTTTCAACACCGTGCGTGTCATAATAAAATTTTACTCGGATACTAAACTAATAGGCGTTTCGAAATGCATTTATTTTAACCAAATTGTGAATTGAAGTTAAAATGATGATTATCTTCTATGTTTATCTTTTATTTTATTATTCATGAATGTCACTTGATTGAGAAAAACGTGACAAACCTAATTGGAGCAGCACGATGTAATGAGCAAGCAGAGTGCCAAATTTGAAGGGGAGAAAGCAATATTTTTTTCAAGCATGATCGGTTAATATCTGTCAGTATGTTTGCGTATGTTGGAAATTGACTACCGTCCGATCAGTTGATTCAACTTTTACTAAATTCTAAAATCTAGCTATTTCGGCAAACGAGAATCTGATCGCAAATAACTGGCTGATTACCGAATTTTATGTTATTTCACCTGATCACACCGTGTCCCAATGCATGGAACAGGTTCAGCTTATGTGCGACATATATAGTGTTGACAACGTCAAGCATATTCTACCACTAAGCCTTAGAGGCAGAACTCTGTCAGTATATCGACGGTTAAACACTGCCCTGGGGAGGGGCATGTTTAAGCAGGTGAATCAAGAAAGAGGATAAGGCTCCGTATTGGAGAAGAAAAAAACAACAACCCAGACATGACTCGTGATAGAATATATATATATATATATAGGTTATGCAATGTGGAAAATTAGTTTGGCGCCTTAGTATGGGTGGGTAATTTTGTGTTGCCATGGCGTTGATCAAGCGGAAAGCATCTGACGTCACCATTTAATGTAGGGAAACATTTTACGATGCCCCGTTTACCACCATAATTAAGGAGGTTTAACAAAAATGCAAAAAGGTCTGGAGTGGGGAAAATGCTGCGCTGACGGCGAAGATATCAGCGTATGAGTCGACGTCAACTTTCTCGCTATCGGCATGGTGTTTGTGTATGATGCGCTTGTGGTAGGGGATGCTTGCTGTTAACACCCGGAAAACGACAACCAACTATATATATATAATCTCGCGAACTCGATGCCATTATTAAAGGAATAAACTTGGTAATTTTTTGGAAGACGACCACCTTGCAGTTGTTGAATAATTCTACTTCTGTACATGAATGTATTTCAGATAACCTTACCGGCAGGGACAGGGTATGCACCAAAGCTATAATTGAGACGATTATTCGATGACGGCTTTACACGATAAAAAAAAAACTGGTGAAAAAACCTGTCTTGTTTATAAATGTCTTTGGTCAGTTCTAACCAAAACAAAGCAGAGATATTTACTTAAGTTCGTCAAACAGGGTTTAATCAAATTAAAATGCACATTGTGCCTGAGAAACTTTCTTACACTGTATCTGTGAGGGCAGTTGGGGTTAACTAGATCAAAATTATTACAAAAAAACGGTCATTCTGGTGTGAGGAAACTCTACAAAACCGTGGATTTTTGAAGGCCACTGTAAAAAACATTCATCGGAGAAGGTGAACTTGTTAGTCGATTGATCCGTCACTCATGCACTAGTCAGAACGTGCGTTGAATTATAAACGAACACTGCAATTGATATAATCTATCGAAACGAGACCTATTTTTTAACATTGACTGACTGCGACCCTACTCGGTTTGCTACATGGCGAAGCATTATGCAGTAAGATGCGACTAGTGTAATCAACGTACTAAAAATGCCCATGTGAGCAAATCCCGTCGTTATTTTTTTTCGTGCTGCAATGTAAACTCATATGCTCAAACAAGGTAGGTTTTTAAAATAATATCGATAACAAATGAAGGACCCCACAAGGAAAACATGTTTTGGGAGGTCATTCTCCAAGATGTTTAATAGTTTTACTAATTTTTTAAAGAGAGAAAGAATATTTCTTTTGGGTTTGGCATATTTCTATTTTATTTGACATGTTTTAAAGAGAAACTCATATTTTTTGTGTTTGACTTTTTTTAAAAGAAAAACTCATATTTTTTGTGTTTGACTTGTTTTTAAAGAGAAAAGGATATTTCTTTTTGATTTGACTTGTTTTTAAAGAGAGAAGCATCTTTCAATTTTCCCTACGTTCTTGAAATTAATTAGCCAACCAAGATCAGTTTATTGTATGGGGTACGTCCAAGGAATTAAATTGAGAAGTATAAAAAAGAACTGTAATTAGTAGAGGCGCTTCAAGTGACAAACAATAAACCAAAGTACTCTCAAAGAATGAATAAAATTCTTGAAGAAGTTCTTTGTAAGACAAAATTGAATCATATGTCATTCTGAAAAAAAAATTATATTCCAATGAACAAGACTCTTGTAAGTAGGTTGTAAAGCGTGATAATGTTAATAATGTTTAAGAATTGTACTTGATGTTATCTTCTAAATATTTTGTTCATCTTTTTTTTTGCAGAAGTGTTTTACATCGTCTCCCTGCATGCAATGCTATTCCATATTGTTTCCAAAGGATTATTTCAATTTTTGTTTAATTGAAACTGTATATTAGCCCCCAAACTGTAAAAGAGCATATGAGAGAGATAGAGAGAGAGAGAGAGAGAGAGAGAGAGAGAGATTACTAGGGAATAAAGAGAAGGAAGGGAATTCCAAAGTCTAGCTGTCCAAGGGGAGAAATTGAGAATCCAGCAGTAACGCGCTCACACAACATAAAATAAGAGAATATGCATGCACAATTTTATAGGAGAAAGTAATTTGTGAGTTCTAAGAGTAATTAAAGTTTATTTTTCAAAGTTTGAAAAATAATTTTAATGAAAAAGAACACGGAATAATTTAACATGCATGTCATTTGATTAATACATATAGGAAAATGCTTTAGGAACACAAACGTTTATTAAGACAGTAAATTTATATATCTTTCCACATTCATATCTATAGTATGTAAAACTGTTTTATCAAGAACGTGTACTTCCTTCACAGGTGAATGTGTTTATTCTCTGTTAGGGATTAAATTTGGGGACCGGTTCTTAGTGCGTTTGTACGCGTCGACTGCTTCCTGAGAGACCCAGGAAAAGAGAAGTGCGTCCGATAAAAATCAGCGGATTTTATTCCATATTTCTTAGAAGATACGAAAATCTCTCGCATTTTCATTTTAGCCTTAAGCAAAAATTACATTTCCTGTCGTTTACATTATAAATAAAAAAACTAATTTGCCTTATCTTATATTCCATGTGCATATTTATTGCTTTATCTTGCAGTTCGATCCGCCTCTTTCTGTATATATTTCACTCTTTTTCTATCTCTTTCTCCCACTCTGTATTTGTCTCGATACTTCTCTCTGTTTCTCTATCTTTCTCTCTCACTTTCTCTCTCTTTACTTGTTTATTTCTATAATATCTACATAAATTTATCTTTCTATGTCTACTATTCTTAATCTGCCGTTCTATCTCTGTTTCTATTTTTTGTCGCTCCCTTTTCTCGCTCTATATATTTTCCGCCTTCTCTGTTTTCCTTTCTCGTTCGCATTTCTACAGCAAATCCGTTTTTGTTTCTTTATTTTTGATGTGTTATCGATTTTCATTCGCTCTCGATTTTTACCTGCTTGATTAGCCATTGGCGATACTGAAATATTATGCAAGTAAGATCAGTAATCGATAAGAGCTTTTCTTTCTGTCCTTCGTGATTGTCTTATGCGATGCTTCCCCTCTTCATAAACTTTCTTTCTACCTTCGTTAGAAAATATTTTATGTAAATCGAATACACTTACTTAAAGAGCAGATATTTCCGCCAAATCTAGCAGAAAGAGATTCCACTCTCTAAATGTCTACACACAAATGAATTATTTTGATTTCAAGTCATGCAAGTATGACAAATATAATAACAGGGGTAAAAATTTACACTTACTGGTAAAGACTCGAAGCATACATGTAAATTTCTTTACTAGAAAAATATACGTGTCGATTTTAATTTAACTTAAAGGAAAATTAATGACATTTTTTGCTATGGTAGACTTTCATAAACACTTTTCTATCGTACGGAAATGCAGTATGCAGGAAACAACAAAACTACTACTACTACTACTACTATTTGTACTACTACTGCTACTGCTACTACTACTATGTGCAATCGTCAACTCAAGTTACAGTTGTGTAAATGTTTCTCTCAACCCGGTGTACGTTTAAGTTTATCATATCGAACCGGGAACAAAATTGCAATCCATGGACGTAAATCTCATTGTCTGCTCCAAAGAAAACTAATGTTTTTTTTATCCGCACTGAAGATAATGAAAATTTAATCGAACGGTATATCTAGACGAATACAACTGAGTGGAACGACAAATATGTTGATTTAAAGAAAACACCACTACAGCTTTATTTTAAAACATTTATTGAAAAATCATTTAACTTGATTTTGTTATAGAGCTAATATCTATACAATGTAGCCGCCTTCATGCGGGAACAGAACAGGGAGCATGTCTTTCTCAAAAGTGCCGGCGGGAACTTGGCGAATACTTGGAGGATGTAGGTCGGGGAGGGAAGGGGCAAGTGAGAGAAGAGCACAAAAAACAGTACCTTGAGGATATTGCGAAGGCTGCTGAAAAGAGGATGATCTCCATATATCGTGCTAGAAAACTACACATACCTGAGAGTATTCTGTACCTCTACCATGTCACCTTCCCCCATGTATGAATATTGTTACTGCATCTGGGTTGGTGCATCTACAACTAATCTCTCCCTCTTGGCTGCAGTTAAAAAAAAGTCTCCAATCTAATAGATCTGCTTTGTCAACTAGGCTTCAACCCCTGCCCCATCGCCGCAACGTTGCATCCCTGTGTCTGATGTACAAATATGTTAATTAATTGTGTTTTGATGAACTAATTGAACTTATTCCCTCTCGACGCACATATCCCCAACAAAACCGCTTAGCAACACAATTCCACCCTTTCACTGTTATTGTTGCTAAACGCCAGAAAGCTTTCTTTTCTAATAACTTTATTTTGCAATTCCTTTTCTGCTACTTTCTTCTCTTACTTTACTGGTACTCAGAATTACAAATGTTGCGTAAACAAACAACTTGTCACCCTTTCTTAGGTATGGTTTTAAATTAGTAGCCCTTTAAGTCCGAGGGGCGATATGCCTATTTTGTGGTGAAAGTGAGTAAAATATTCACCTAATTTGTGCTTCTCAGTTCGTATACGATGCTATTAAATTGATGTCTGTGCGCGTATTGTTTTTCTTTCTAATAGCATTATGCCATTAAGCATTCTCATTTTGTTTTACTTTATTTTTACTGTATTTAGTTTTTACGGTTGCATAGAAAATACTATGATCCCCAATAATTTCCAGCATATATGTTGGAAAATATTATGGGTCATATTATTTTCTATGTAATGTATATATGAAACATCTATAATTACATATTCTATGAAATGTTTTGTAATATAAAATTTTAATATTAGCAACTATTTTAGCAATCAAAAATAAGATCTATACCATGCATTGAACACTATCTCCTATGAAAATAGCATCTAATTCGGCTACATTTATTACTATTCATTGGAACACACATGTGCATATGTATGTGTGCATATGTATGTGTGCATGTGTGTGTTTGCATGAGCGTGGTTGTAGGCGGAGTAGTTTACTTTTTTAGTTTCGTATGAGCCTGTGAGAATCAATATAATTGGGATATTATTATATCTCATTGTCTTTGTGTGTTTTTATATATAAATCCTTCGTAGATACGGAGTCCCTCACTCTATCGGGTGAATTTCGTGCTGTAATAATAGATAAATACGAGCAACATTGAATATTTATTATAGCAGTTTTCTCAATTCCTTAAAACAATCTGTTCAACCTAAGTAATAACTTGTAGCATATTTTTTTAATCAAAACATCCATTATATAATCCCCTCATATGCTTTTATTTAGCATTCCTTATCAGTTATCTATTGATTAATTAACTCAAAATGCTGCTATATTTTTGTGCATGCAGTCACATTCGATGATCGCATCAATTTATTAATTTTCGATAATGTTGAAGATTGGTAAGACTCAGCAATTGCAAAGCTTGGTCGAAGACACACAAATGAATGAACAAATTTGCTACTTCTATTCCATTCAATCTTTAGTTACGTGCTTGATACATGGTTTCTGTGCATATATAGAGGAAGAGACAAATGACGACAGATTCTGTTACAGACCATGTATATGCTCTATAGATCACAGTTAACGGAGATTATCGTGTTGCAAATATCCTTACTACAGCGACGAAATTATTGAAAGTGCTGCTGAATATATAATGATGATTTCATCTAACTATTTAAAAATTACTGCTCATTCATTAGATATTATTCTGTTCGGTCAATCAGAGTGTTTGCCTCTTTCAGTTTGTCTTTATTATCTAACATGCATTCCTCAAGAAATAAAGGTTAAAATCGGTGAGTATTTTGTTGCGTATTGAAATTGTTTGCATTGAATTAAAGTACTGTAATTACATTTTCTCTGTGTCTTTATTATAAAATTCATAAGCAACCTAAATTAGAATATATACATAGAAGTAAATCGCAGAAAAAAAGGAATACTTTAAACTATTCTGAATAAGATTGACATAATGGTATTTACAAAAAACGACCGAGACTGACAATATCACGCCTGTTAAAGGTATATAGTAATGAAAAAAACATGTAAAACCAATCAAATTACATCCCGATGTACCTTATGAAACCCTTCAATTTGAACGGAGATTAACTGGCTCAGGTATTCATCAGTACTCTATATATTTTGTTAATAGATTCATGAAGATACAGAATATTTAAAGATGCCAGAAAGTGTTTAAAACAACGGATAAAACCGATTATACGTAACTAGAAAGAGCAATAGAATTAATATGTGAAGTTTAGTACAGGTTTAAGAAACGAAGAACAATAAGTCTTACGCTCAATTTCTGCTTAGAGAAGTTTATTCATAAGAAACTTAATAAATAAAATGGAAACTCATATGCTTGACAGATATGAACTGAGTCTTAAAAGATTAAAATGGATAGAACTGAACCGATGGCAATTTCTACATTTGTTGCATATTTTAACTGATTCGAAACAGATGATCGAAAAGCAACACCAGAATATATTGATTTTCTCATTATTTGAGTTGGATGTTGAGTAGAGTCATGTAGAACACCGATATTAATAGGAAAAGACAATGAAGGGACGCTATCTAAATTTACTTGCAAGAACAGAAAAAAACTAATGCTATCAACAATAACAAAAATACTTAAGTGTGTATATAGAGAAAAATGCAACACTCTGTCAAACACTTTTGAAATATCAAAAACAATTACCTTAGGTTCGCATGAAGTATCCATAAATTGATATTCCCGGTAAAGTAAAACAGTTAAAAGATCAGCTGTTTGATGAAAATGTAAAAAAAAAAGCCACATTGAACATTATTACAGTAGCCCAGACTTTCTAGAAAATAAACACTTTTATCGTTGGCCAAGCTTTCAAACTCTTTGCAGACCAACATGACGAGATAACAGGAAGATACTTGATGAGGTCAGAAGGTTTAGAATTTTAAAATTAATGAAAACATAACTCCATTCAACAGGAAGTTATACAAGAAAGAGGTTGAACAATTTTGAGAGGATAGAAAAAAGAATTGGAGCACAGTGTTTGCGAACAACAACATCAAATAAACCACAGACCTAACGTGTTTGATTGGCTGATACTAGCAAGAATTTCAGAAATCAGCTAGAATCATAAATGTAGAATGAAAAGATAGATCAGTTTCCAAAGAAAAAAACAGCTCTGTAATCAGCAAGAGAAGAATTATAGGCAAAAGTAAGTCAAATATATCAGCTTAACCGTACAATATGTAAATAGCAAAATACCATAAAAAGAGATCGGATTACAGATACGCACGTACTAATAAGAGTATTGTATAATTTCTGAAATCTATAGAGAGCAAAGCTTTAAAGACGAGATACGGTCAGAAATCATTTGAGAATAGCTAGACTACGATTGCTGTGTTCGGTTATCTAGAAGCTTTACAGACATGTCGTTGAAAGTGTATGGTTACGAGCGCACTTTCACCGCCTAATCGTTCCATTAACTTTCGGCAGGATGATTGCAGCATTTCAAGATAACCCTACAGAAAGGGATAGCAATGCCTGCAATAGAGTTAAGTTTAGGTCTCGCAAATGGTTTCTGACTATATCTCATCTTAAAAGGCTAACTCTCTAAATAATTTGGAAAATGTGGAAAGTGTGTTATTTGATAACCAGAAGAATTATCTGTAAAAGGTTGCTTATTGAGTTTGTTAAAATGTATTTAGTGTCCGAACTAATATCACATTTAAAATTCTTGCTGGCAAGAACTATTTACCATATTAACACTTCAACTATCCTTATGTTTACTCTAATAGTGTTTTCTGGCCGACACTTTAAAAACTACGTTTACGATGGTAAAAAGTGATTACTGAGCATGCTTGGTACGAGTTAAGGGTCAGTTATTATTGCAGACAACAATTGTGTTTCCAACTTTTCACCTGCAACATTTTCTTTTCAATTTTTTTTTTATTTAAAATTTCCATTTTATTTTCAACTTTATATAAAGAAAATCAATCACGCATTTTCACCATCATTACGAATTGAACATTTTTTCTAATTTTTTACCCAAAAAATATATTTGTTGTAACTTTTCTACAAAAAGCTTCCCCAAAAACTCTGGATCTTTATCAAGATTTACTTTGTTTTGTAAAAATAAATCGCACAAACTTTGAGTATTTATCTTCACAAATATTTCTTCGCGAATACTTGCGTAAAAATAAATATAAATACCAATGCTGCTAATTTATGCGACGTTTGTACCAAGTACATTCCAAGAAAATATTGCATCCATTGGAAAAATCTATTACAAAAAACATAGGAGGTTAAATATTGAAAACAATTCCTGCAGCTGGAATTTTAAATGTGATATTCGTTCGTAACAGTCCAGATACAAGCTCAATAAACAATAAGCAACTGTGTAAAGATAATTCTTCCGGTTGTCAACCAGCGCACTTTCAGCGATGAGTAATATAGAAGCACAAATAAATGAAAATAAAGGAAAGCTAGAAGGTTTGCTTTAAAATGTCCATGAGGAATGAACGTCGCATTTCAACAAGAAGCCAGTGAGTAGTCGCCTTAATAGTATCATTATGTTTAGTGTGCGTTCATTTTTCCAGCATAATATATGCTTTTATTCTGATTAATAAAACAAAGAGATTATTGATAATTACGAAACATATAATGATGTTTTGTCAGATTTTCAAAGGCAGATAAAAAAAATAAATAGTAATGTGTTATGATCGCATCTTGTCATTAGCTATAAAATGGCATTCAATTCATAATCTTCTGTAGTCAAGACGATAAGACCCTTTATATAGAACCGTCATCAATGATACACCACATATAACCGTTTAAAAGTTGAAAATGTGATTAACCTCATTTTTTAAAAGTAAAAACGAAAAACGGAAATGATTAAATACAGTTTTGTAATAATGCGTTTTCCAAGTCTACGAGAAAAGCTTTACAAACGTCATAATAATTCATAGCGTCATAATAGTTTCTATTTTTCTCATTTTCGTCTTTCTACTTCTTCTGATTATTTACTTAATTTTAGTTTTCTAAAAATTCCTCGCATAAAACTCTGTTTACATGTTATTCGCCCTTCCACATTGCTTGTGAAATATACACTGCTATAGTAAAGTAGACAATATCCATGTGTAATGTTATAAACAACGTTTTAGAATTTTAGTGATAAGGATCCGTGGCATAACGGATTAAGTGATAGGTAAGGTCAGTTCTAAGTGATATTCATATGAAAGTTCAATGCAGGTGAATAAGATTGCCAATTATTTAAGATTTATATTCAGTTATTGTTTACGAAACGAGAACATGCTACTTCAGTGGATAAAAGAAAATGATTCTTCCAGAAAAATGCGTGCAAATTCCCGAATTAGCAAGAATACACCTGGTTAAGGTATGCGGTTACATCGAGCGAAACGTTGCGATAATAAAACGCATGATAGTATCGGTAATCCAAATAAATCGAACAAATCCTTATTAAGGACAACTTAATTAATTCATCTTACTCTCCATCTAACGACAAAGAGGTTGAATGAGATGAAAATGGAGGTGGTTTGTAAATACATTCATGACGATAAACGACAGGTTATTGAAGGAAAGTTGAATAAATGTTTGGTTTGTAGGGAGCGAGGAAGGATAGGTCAAGTGGTCATATATGTAGAAGGTGTTCGTACTGTATGCAGATGTTGAAAGTAAATATGTATGGGTTTGGTATATTATTTAGTCTACTTGTGAGCCACTTCATATATGTTAGTTATCAAAGTCGAACTCAGAGTCAAAGGCCTAGGCAGGATCCAGTGAATCATAATAGAAAGTTTGAGGTTGTCTGAAGAACGTTACAAGTTGTTCTCTATATTGTTTTCCCTTTTATGATCTTTGTCCCGGGCTCAGATCGGCCGAGAGTCGACCTCTTATTAGGTAAGCCATTAAAACGTAAAATGTTTAACCAATCGGTGAAGTAAAGCAGAAATAAAGCAGCAAAGAAGCGAGATCCCGAACCGAGAGTTTTTGCTGCTTCCGTTGTTAATGTCGTTGTGTCTTTGCACTATCGTCCTTACCGTTGCTGATTTTAGCAAGGCTACAACACGGTAACTTATTTTTTTACATAGATGTCACCACTTATCAAGGCCGATAGGCCACTCAAGGATAAGGGTTAAAGAGTGTAGAGTAGTCAAAAGGACAATATAGTAATCGATAGTAATGGAAGTTCGGTAAATTTGTTAACTTAAGTGGAACGGCTCATCAGAAACTTGTTCACGTTGGACTTGAAGACAACCATATTATAGAAAGCTGGAAAGCAGGAAAACGGAAGACAATTCCACAGGCGTGCAGTTCTAAGGAAGAAGCTTTAATCATGGAATCTATGCTTAGGTTTAGGTACAGATAAAGAGTGGGGAAACTTATTGATAATGTTTTCAGCTAGTCTAGTGTTTCTTGTGAAAGTTTGGCGAGGGGGAACCATAGATTGAAGCTCAGTCGAACACTGTCCATGAAAATAACGATAAAGTAGAGACAAACTCGTAACATATCTTCTGTGAGACAGAGGTTGCAGCGAAGAGAAAAGGGAATCTCCCACCAGGCCCCGAAGTCTATTTTGAACTCTATCAAGGCAGGACAAGTCATTTCTAGCATCTCCTGCCCATATGTGGCAACAGTACTTCATCCTTGGACGTATCTGGCTCTTATATAGATAGAGAATTGCATCAGCAGTGAGATATCTACTGGATCGATAGAATGGTCCGACCATTTTTCCAGCGGCCTTGGCAACAGATTTGATGTACGTATTCCATTTAAGATCAGGAGTAAAGGTCAAGCCCAGAAGCCTGTCAAAACTTGAGGCCTCCCCAAGACGAGAGCCATTCACTTCAATTGATGCCAGATGGGGATCAGAACGTTGATGATGTAAAGATAGAAGCTTGGTTTTAGATGCATTAAAAGTAACCAGCCACTCCTTTCCCCATTGTACAACGTGATCAAGATCAGAGGAGAGAGAATCGGAGAGAACTTGGTCGTTTACTGTCTTAGATGTGCTACGATAGATGGTAGTGTCATCAGCAAAAATGTCTACGAATGATGTAAGGATGTGATTTGGAAGATCATTAATGTAGATCAGGAAGAGAGTTGGGCCCAGGATCGACCCCTGAGGGACTCAAGCATTTATACTGTGAGCTTCTGATTTTTGCCCATCAACTACTACTCTTATGAACCTATCAGAGAGAAATGATTTAATAATTGAGAAGACATTTCCAGCAATACCATAGCTGGAGATCTTGTGGAGTAAACTTTTATGCCATACCCTATCAAAGGCCTTTGATATGTCAAGAGCAATTGCCCTAGAAAGGTTGCCTCTGTCAAGAGATTCGCTAATCCTATGAGATATAACTGTAAGCACATCTGCTGTAGATCTAGCAGAACGGAAACCATATTGTGTGTCACTAAGAAGGTTATTTTTGCTGAGATGGTTGATTACTTCTCTATTTAACACAGATTCCAGCAACTTACTCATGACGCACAGAACTTGCAAAATACATTACATCATGAGTCTTAATAAATTATTGATATGCAATTATATCATTTCCCTCGTCTTGCTAAAACAATTAATTTTGCTAGAAAATCTTAATTTTATTTTTAGCATCATCGTACTGAATTAAATAAGATTTTACTCTAAATATTCTGACAGTTTCTTTCAAAGTTATATTGTTTTCTTTTCTTATAAAGTATAACTCGGATGTTACGAACAATAGCCGTATTTTATTAGAAAAAATTGTCATAGAATAATTTTATTCTACAAAACTATTTAATTAAAGTCTAAATGTTGGAATGTATGCGTCCTTATTTTGAAGTGAAAATATATAGAGGCAATTGCTACGTACGTGTATGTCATTGTTGCAACGATATAAACATCTTCAGAATATATTCAAGGATTAAAGAATTAAGATAGCTGAACAAGAGTAATTCGCAAGAAACAAATGATATATAAAATTTCACTCCAATAATTCCATTACAAATGAAGTCACACCTTCGGTTAATTATATCAACAACAATGCTCGCCTTTTGGCTGAAAAGTTTAAATAAGAATATGCAAAGAGAGATTTTATTATATGTTAAATGTATTGCTCAGTTATGTTTACATTGCTGTACACTTTTTCATAATGCAGTTGATCAGCCACTAATCTGTTAAAAGAGTTCAACAGAAGTCTGACAACAATTTCCTCGCGCGTTCGTTCTTGGTGTCACACCACAGTGTGTTTTTATTTGAAATTATTTGTTCTAATATTAATTTCATAATCTCTGCTTATTGTTACAAAATATTGTTTGAATTATTTAATTTTATTTGAGAAATAGTTTGAAACAGGATAAAATCTGCGTTTACCATTGTTTTAAGTAATATTTCTAGTTTATAATGAATAAAAGAAAACAATCAAAATGCAACAGAACATAAGTTTGTAATCTTAAAATAAATCCACGTGAATTACAATTTCCTCTAGCGCTCTTTTCATTTTATTTATCTAATAATCACTTATAAACTTGATTTTTTTTCGCGGACAAACACTGATAATAAAACATAACTTTTTGTGCTTAAAGATGATCAAAACGAAAATCATAATATGCTGCCATGGCCATGTGAGTAACTTCATGAAGGTTGACCAATTTGCATACATCTTTAAAAAACGTTCATTAATTAAATATTCATTTTCATGGTTTATTATAGGATGATTTATATCATACAACTACAGCGCTCAATTCTCTTCACGGATATTTTCTTTTGATGCATATTTTCTAAATTGTGTATAATTGCGTAAGATTTATGATAAAAAAGTGCTATCACACTTTATTATTATTATATATATATATATATATATATATATATATATATATATATATATATATATATATATATATATATATATATATACAGTGATGATCATATTTATTGGCACGGTAAAATAAAAGTTAAATTTTGTCTAATAAATTCTAAAAAAAGGATTAAATTAAAAAAAAATAACAAAGTATATTATGTATTTTTAACTGGCCTTTCCGATGCAGCAATCGGATTTTAGAAAAAATAAATAACAAAGGAACAACAAACATAATTGCAAAAAACCCTTGTTCAAAATCATTGGCACGATTTATTTAATAATCAATTGTATAGCCTTTGGCCTTGATTACCTTCCTCAGTCGCTTTTCATAGTTTACAACCAAGTTGTTGCACTCTTCAGTAGTAATTTTAGCCCACTCTTCCTGACAATAATCCTCCAATTGAATAGGATTCTTAGGCTTCCTTTGCATTACCCTCAATTTTAATGTTCTCCATAAAGTTTCAATTGGATTAAGGTCTGGGCTTTGTGATGGCCACTCCAAAACATTAATATGATTGTCCTCAAGCAATTTCTTAGTCAGTTTAGCCGAATGCTTTGGGTCATTATCTTGCATGAACCACCAACGACGACCAAGTGAGAGCTCTTTAGCAGAGTCTTTCAGGTTTTCATCCAATATTTTAACATAATCTTCCTTTTTTATGCTACCTGTGACCTTAACAAGTCGCCCTGGTCCAGAGGCAGCAAAGGATCCCCAAAACATCAAACTGCCTCCACCGTGCTTCACTGTGGGTATGGTGTTCTTAGGCAGGAAAGCTTCGCCAGATTTTCTGTAAATATAAGACACTTTATTATGGCCAAATAACTCTATTTTCGTTTCGTCAGTCCATATAACACGTTTCCAGAATGCAACATCTTTATCAATATGACGTTTTGCAAAGGCTAGCCTTGCTTTCAGGTGCATAGGCTTCAATAAGGGAGTCTTTCTCGGACGACATGCTTTTAAACCAGCTCTCTTCAAAACTCTACCAACTGTATGTCGAGATACATTCAATCCAGAGGTGCTCTGTTCATCAACAATCTCCCCAACAGAGATCCTTGGGTTTTGTTTTACTTGTCGAACAATTTTCCGTTCATCTCTTGGTGAAAGAATCCTTTTTCTCCCTCTACCCTCTAAACTCATAACGTGGCCTTGCGATTTGAACTTGTTTATTATGGCTCTAACAGTGGATTTGGGAAGGTTTAGCTTCTTTGAAATCTTATCATAGCCCTCCCCATTGGTATGGCATGCTACAACAAGCTTCCTGATGTATTCGCTGTGTTCCTTAGTTTTAACCATGGCGATTGAAAATTATAATTTAGTCACTTATAATAGTTTAAATAAATCGCTATCTAAAAATTATCTGAAAAAAATTATTCACTGAATTAGCGTTAAACAAGCATAATATGGCTATAAAAAAGTTCAGAAAGCACGTAAACCGGAAATTGATTGATATTATACTGATACTAAAAAAAAAACAAAGCCGTGCCAATAATTTTGAACAAGGGTTTTTTGCAATTATGTTTGTTGTTCCTTTGTTATTTATTTTTTCTAAAATCCGATTGCTGCATCGGAAAGGCCAGTTAAAAATACATAATATACTTTGTTATTTTCTTTAATTTAATCCCTTTTTAAGAATTTATTAGACAAAATTTCACTTTCATTTTACCGTGCCAATAAATATGATCATCACTGTATATATATATATATATATATATATATATATATATATATATATATATATATATATATATATATATATATATGCGTGTGTGTGTGTGTGTGTGACATTTTCTCTGTGTGTTCTAGATGACTGAATCAAACTCCTTTATCCAATGTTGGTCTACAGACTCAAAAGCTTATATAAAATATCTGAATCTGTGAAACATGTTCTATATATTTATTTAGTGTTATGCGGAGGAAAATTGCTGCTAATATGTCAAAATAAGAAAAAGAGTCAAATAAAGCTGTTAGTTCTAGACAAGCGAAAATCTACATTCATAGGTTAAACAGCGTTACTCCGAACAACCTATATGACCGTAGAACGGGGCGGAAAGTCTAACGAATAAGGACAGCGAATTGAATATTTTGCGTTCAGTTCTAGTTAATGGCACCCACGTCATTTATATTTACTTTGTAAATAATTACCGTGTATATGGTGCTATATAATAATAATCGAAGAGAATTGATCCCATAATAAGTATGAAATCTGCATACAGTAAAATTTCATATATATATATATATATATATATATATATATATATATATATATATATGGGATGCATTGAGTTTTAATTTATTGTAATAAAAAACATATTTTTCAAAGTGCTTAATACGTTTCCTTTCTATACACGTATCAATTGGACCTTTAGTTGCACTTACGATGATGTCAAGATCCTTTTATTTCCATTTAAAATTTATTAAACCGAACTCTTACTTTTACTCAATAAGCGATGTGTGAGCCACTTCATATATGTTAGTTAATTGGAATATTTGTGTGAAAAAATAAATTTTATTAATTATTTACTAAATTTTATTTTTTCGAGTGATTCATTTGCTTCATATAAATTATACTCTCGGTTTTATTTATGCATATTTTGTATAATTATGTAACATTCAGAATGAAAACGTTCTAGCATACAGACATATTTTCTATACACGAATAAACTTGAGTTTTTTCTCGCACTGACATTGATATTAAAAGCCTATTTTCATTTACATTATATAAAAGCGAGTTTCTAAATATACTTTGTAAAAGATATGCGAGCGACTTCATGAAGGTTAACTAATTTCAATAAACCTTTCAAAACTAGCGTTTAAGAATTTATTCATTTTTATGGTTTTATTTTAGATTATTTTTTTCATTTAATTATTACGTTCAATTGCATTAATTCATATTTTTACATTATGAAAAATTGCGTAGCATTTAAAACAAACTCATTCTAGCAACTACACATGTTTATGCCTATATCTATATTATCTCTTGATCTATATAAATAAAAATGGAAATGTATGTTTGTTACTTACTTATAATCTAAATAAGGTCTTGCTTCCAAATTTTGGTATAGTATTGTCATCGTATCCTTGCGTGTTTTTTATATTTTTTTCTTTTTTAAATTATAACGTTATACATTATTTTTATTTAATAAATTATATGGGTTCTTTGTAATGATATTTTCTTTTTTATATACGGAACACTGGTGATTCTCCGGGCACGTGACATTGATAAAATATACAACTTTCACAACATTTGTTTCGGTTGTAAGATTAACATATAGAGACACATTTTCCCAAATAATAAATGACAGCAGAATATCTATAAACCGTTTTATTATATTTCTTTAGTATTATACGCATATTTGCCGTTAAGTTGTACATATATTCTCGACTAATAACTAAAACAAACTGTACCTTGCATAATTTAACCAGAAGTGTGTTTACATTTTTAAAATAAACTATAATGGTAAATCAGAAACGTTCCACAAAATTTTAATGGATAAAATTCAATCACGTGATTATTAAAAATGAAATCATGTGATTAAACCTTAATTTAAATTAACAACGTGTGATCGATTTCCTGTTAGTGTAGTTGGACGTATATTTGTTCAGTGAGTAATGAAATTGAAATAGCAGCACCTTTAGGGCTAATATTTTATATCAGTTTTTGTAATAATTGCGAAAATTACGGGAATTGTACAAGTTAACAAGTAGGAGGATGGTTACATACAAAAATGTAATTTTTATATTTTAATGTTTTGCATTTTAAATTATAAAATAAAACAAACTTATCTATTTTAAAACTTCATTTTGCACTATTGCTTTTTTATTTGTTAATCAATTATGATTATAAACAACTGTTACATTTTGTTTACATTAAGCACGACACCGGTGTTGACCGAAAAAGTTTCGTTTTAGTAATTATATGATGTGAGGATATTTGTACAACTAAATGGCAAATCTGCCGTTTTATAAATCGTATCGTATATAATTAATTTTTAAAATAAATATATTCATAATAATGAGTATTAAAATATTTGACTTAAAAATCATTAAAAATGTAATCGATAAAAAAGGTTACCGGTACAATGGATACAGCCTTTCGTATTTTATCATTTTTTTTTTTTAGTTCTACTGAAAGAAAATGAGAAAAATCAATATTTAATCGTGCTCGGTTTCAAATAAAGTGTTCTGGTAAATCCCTATATTTTGGAACAACTCCACGGACAGGAGACCGTCTCATTGTTTAATTGTTTGTTATTGTTTGCGGATCATTTTATTAATTGTGGCTAATTCCTGTTTAAGTCACGTAAATTATTTAGAGAGATATGAGTTTTGTAATTCATATCCAGACATAAATATTATTTTTACTTGAAAATAACATCAATACATTAAAGTATAACAAGTTTTTCGTGAAACCACCACACACTTATATGTCTACATAAGGTGTATTAGAAATTTAGAGAAATTATATCCAAGTAATAAGGAATTTGAGAGTATAGTTACCTCATATGAAAAACTTATGTAAAATCATCGAGTAGGTTCATCTTTGTATTAGAACTAAGATACTTGCACAGTATCCTACCCAATAAATAAGGTACTTGTGCAGTATAGTACTCACATGAAAAAACAAAAAATATCTTACCTTTGACGTACATAAGTTATTAAAACTGTAAATTCCGTTAAATATTCGAGTAGTATAACTTACATCTAAAAAATGATGTACTTCTTCACTATAGCACCGAATAATAAAACAAATTCTTACCCGGTGATGTACAAAACGTTTAGCACAACAGAAAATTTCATAAAAGTAGTGAGTTCTTTCATTTATAAATTAAGAAAAGGTACTTGTACAGTATCTTACAAAAGAACTAAGGTACTTGGGCAGTATAGTACCCATGTAAAAAACAAAGGAAATTTTACTACGACGTACATAAAAGTAATCAAAACCGAAAATCATGTAATATAATAGAGTAGTTTGACATCTATATAAGAAATAAGGTGCTTCGTTACTATAGCACTCTGATGTAAAAACAAACTTTCGCCTGTGACACACGCAAAAGTTAGCACAACAGAAAATTATGTAAAATTATCGAGTAGTTTCATCTATATCTTAGAAATCACGTAGTGTACATTATCCTGCCCAAGAAATAAGGTACTTGTGCAGTATAGTGCTCATATAAAAAAACAAAGAAAACCCTACCTGTGACGTGCATAAAAGTTATTAAAACCGAAACTCGTGTAATATATTCAGGTAGTATGACTTTTAAATGAGAAATAAAGTTCTTCTTCACTATAGCACTGTGATGTAAAAACAAATTCTTACCTGTGACATACAGAAAAGTTTGCACAACAGAAAATGATGTAAATTATTTTTAATATGTGGTGTACATTACCTAGGTAAGAACATTTTTTCATATACATTCTGTAAATTTCCTGTCTTAGGGAAAGTAGAATTATTTCATGTATTCTTTTGCTCAAGATACCAATTGATACACAGACATAAAAATGTCTTCTATTCTAAGAATACCAGGTATGTTCACATTTTTGTCATTTTCTCATTGTCTTATACGATCCCGAGCAACGCCGAGTTGCCTTGCTAATTTTTGATATAATAAAACAAAGTAAGCTTTTAGGAAATTTATTTATCGTCGCCGATAAAAAAGTACCATTCATTTATTTCTGTGGAAATATTCATATTTTTGGAAATTAAAATGAATTAAATCATTTTCTAGTTTGGAAATATATTTGTAGAAACAGTCTAGCTTTTGTATATATTAATGAAATTGTAGCTTAACACACAGTAAAACGAAAAGACAATAACAGATATTGGATACAATATAATAATCAATAATATATCGACATATAATAAATACAAAATCTGCATGAAGAACAATACATATGATAATTAAGCGTATTTTACGACCGGGCAACGCTAAGCAGCATGGTAGCCTATAATCAACACTATGTTCTTTGATAAGACAGTGGCGCGTTTGAAATTATTGTTTCTGTTTAGAGCACAATTGAGGTATAGTGCGATACATTTGCATTTTAAACTTTAATTCAAGCCATATAAACCTAGTAATATCAACAGAAGGGTTTTTAAATGCAACGTTGACTACAACGTATTGTGAATTAAGTCATTGCCTGGGGGCAGGCGTAGATTATATACAATGCACAGCAATGGATCATCGAGTAGAGTAATTTAATCAACCGATTTAATTAAGAAAATGGGTGATTTCTTCGATTTTGATGGCAATAAAAATATTGGAAGTTTGAAGCATTCGTTCATACTTAATCACACCAACGTCAGATCCCTGTGCTAGCAAATAATAAATGTTATTTCAAATTTTTTATTGGACTGAAAAATTCTTGTCTAACGAAATGTAACCACACCGTCTTTACTGTATAGACTGTTTTCAGACTCAGTTCAATTCCAAACATGCGTCGCTTTCCCCGTAAACGCTTACGTCACAACTCTCAAATTTCCAATCAGTTATTCCGAATTAACACAGTTTTTATTTGTGTATATGCATAAATAAAGCGATACCTAATATTATAGTTGTTATCCGTGATTGCTTATTCGACTAACGATATAGTAAAAACAGATGAATCATTTATGCGAGATATTCTCATTTTTAGAATCAATATTTCAAGTAATGGTTCTTCCGAGATAAAATATCAGTTTCTTATTTATGTCCCTTGCGGCCTTCCATAGTTTCAGAGCTAGGGAAAAAGAAAACAAGCATAACTCTTCCGCTTTAAAGGTAAATAATCATTACAAGTTAATATAAAACGAAAATAAAATTTATATTTTTCCACTGAAAATAAAAACTATTTGCTACTTTCGAATAATATTGTATCAAACAAAAACTGTGAAAAATCAATATATGTTTTATTTTTATGTGATCATTTTTTCTTAGTTTATTTTTTTTAAACCGAAAATTGTAAGCGACATCTGTTTGTACTTGTTTGACTACTTGATTTACTTTCTTCATATTCATGTCTATATCTACATCGATATTGCTCCCTGTTCATTTTATTCTCTTTATCTTCATGTAAAAGTAGTCTGATAGAATCCTAGCAAGGTGCATTATTATTAAGAGAAGTAAAATATAAGAGCATAACATTTGCTTCTATATATTACAAAAGATTAGAATAATATCGATATCGTCGGTTTCAAATCCAAACAAACAGTACATATAACTGACCACATTTATCGGACTCATATATATATATATATATATATATATATATATATATATATATATATATATATATATATATATATATATATATGACTTATTCGAGGATAAACAGTTATATTTAGTCGCTACAAACAGTCTTCTGTTTCAGTGAATGAATGAAACAGGTGGCGGTTTCTAGCAACAGAATGTAACTGTTTACCATCAAATAATATATATATATATACATATATATATATATATATATATATATATATATATATATATATATATATATATATACGTGTTTGTGTGTGTGTGATAAGTGCTTAGTAAGCCAGCCAAAATTGACAACCACAATTTTAATGGTGTCTGTTTCCCTCTATAAGATGTGCCGGGTGAAAGCCTGTGTGCCGATATTGTTTCATCAAATTCACAACGGTAAATGCGCAAGTTTAATAGACGCATCTACAGTGTGTCGTGTTATATTGATTTCCCCTCTCCTCATATTCAATCTCACTTGTCTATTTAATGACATTAACCATATTTTTATAACATTGATATTTAACGTCATGTTTTTTTTTTGTTTCTCGTATAAATATTACACATGTTGTGTTTTCTGAACGTTTCTTTTTGTAATATGGATTTTATTTTTAATTTCATTTCTGCACATTTGTTCTTCCATATTTTTAATGTAGATTGAATAACTTTTTCATTGAGGTTGTAAGAGAATTCTATGCGCACATGACTAATGCATGTATAACGGTATTGAATACGAACGCCTTGCTTAAGGCGGCCTGGTTGCTCTTCGTATCGGAGAATCACGAATCCACTGTAAAGATTTCGTCGTCATCAGAACCAAGTATGCGAGCAGTCAGTATTGGTTTATTTAAATGAAACACGCACACCAGTTTAGGTAGATACGAATTGTTGAGCTGTCAGACATTAAAGTTTTAAAAGAGAAGAGATGTGTTGTTCCAAACAAAAGAGCTTTGAATTGTAAAAGCTTATAGATGAAGACAGAATTACAGGTACATAGCCGACTTGAAGCGGTCCTAAAGTAATGTATATTACTTCTTGAGAGATTTTAGACACGTATTTATTGATTGTTTCCTGTTTTCGGATTGATTGCTTAAAAACATCCACTACGAGAACAAATGCCTTGTATGCTTCTAGTTCCAATTCGTTATGTTTTTTCGGACTCTGAATCTCTGATAAGCTGACGGATCTGAGGACCGTCGATAGTGTTAGCTTTCAACTTCTTCATCGTCATTCCTGAAAAGACTGGAACACGTAAGTGAATCCGTCACCATCCCTATCCAGAGCTTAATTAACTGTTTGAATAAGCCAAGGTTTATGTGCAGCGGTGGGAAGAGTATTCTGTTTCTGTTCACAAGAGGGCCGTTGCTAAAGTTCTTTTTGTTTTCTCCCAAACAGGCCAGTCCTTTTCAGAAGATTTCACAGTTTAATGATTTAAAACTGATTCCTTTTTCGACATAATCACCCAGACTTATCGGACTTTAATATTCATTTTTCATTAAAATAATCAGGTTCAATCAAAACTGTTATTCCGCAATTTACTCGCACCTACTGCTTCTAATATGCTCTACACATGCGTACATGCGTACTAATACGTCAAAAACAACACGTGGTCATAGATGAAAACTTTATTTTATTGAAACCAATAAGGCTTTTAGATTCAACGCATCAAACTCGTCCTAAATAAACTAATAAAACTTATACAAGAAATGTATAGTTGACCACTTTAATAAATGTATAGTTGACCACTTTAAATAATTACACGTATTAAAAAAGACAATTAGTTCATAATAATAAGTGTCTGATTAAGCCATACCACAATATATAATCAGAAATATCATAACTAAGACATGCAAAGATTTTTTGACTTTACTTAAAAATAAAAATAAGATATCTCGACTAGATGTGAGAAACATGCAGCTAAGACAAGAAAATGTTTTAATACATCGTACTATTTATGTATACATCAAATATAAGAAATCATTTGGGTTAATGATATAAAAATGAGAAGTATTAATTAATAGAAGCCTTCAAAATGTACACACTGAAAATACCTAGAATGTTTTAAAATGTTTAATATTGTGGAAGTAAATATGAGAAAGATGTATTTTAATCTCTATTATTTTAATTTATATGCGCAATAATATATTATCTTATGCGAGACAAGTATAATATTTTGATAAACGTGCAACTGAATGTTTCTGCAGATCGTTGTTTACGAGTGAATATTTATAGCTGTGTATATGCTTTAAGTAGTTTTATAAAAAAACGAAATATATAAAATATGAGAATTTAGAATTAAAAAGAAAAAAAAGTTTTAAAAATCATCTTCAGGGCATGGTATTTCGAAGCCAGACACTTTTCATCGTAAGGGGAAAAATAGCAATTCTTATATATCTACCCAAAATCTGGCATATAAATATTAGCTTTGAATATATATATATATATATATATATATATATATATATATATATATATATATATATATATATTTACCTATTACTCAAATTTTGCAAAAGTTTTTCATATCTTTTGTGCTATTTTGAGCGATGTAACCTTCGTTTTTCCAGATGTATCTTATTGATATCGGGAATGTGCACGGGATTTCGAACAGAGCTGTTTATTTAATTCCTTGGGGTAGCATGCTATTGTTTCGTCAGCCATAACTGAATAGAAGTAAGTAATTCGCAATTGTATATTCGATCACTAATACGGATGATTGAACTTTCCATGTTTAGGAGAACGTTACTTTTGCACGTAATCTAACGAGTAATTGAACAAGTTTTATATATACTACTACAGAAAGTGAAAATTATTTCTTGTTAAAGTATATATACATAGGCCTTCAGGTTTGGTTAGAAATAGCATTTAACTTTGTTAACTTGCTATTTTGTTACGCTTTAAATCGTACTTCCATGGCAAAGCATATATGTTTGAAGGCCGCATGTTTTATTAATTCTTAATATGTATTGCTTGTGCACTATGTATATATCAAGAGAGGCCAATAACAAATACCGTTATTGTTCTTGAGCATTTTTCCAATAAACGTCGCGTTTGCAAAGGGGAAATCAAATATATTCTCGCACAGGAAAGTAAGATACTTAGATTATCAATTTAACACAGAAAGATGAATTTATTAGATTTTGGTTTAAGATCGTGACGAATATAAAAGCCGGCTACACTGTTATTTGTTGGCAATCAAGTGCGACATGTAATGTTTCTCAGAGATGAATAGGGCAATATCTTCCGCGAAGGCTGAAAGGAGAATTTTACGGGTTACAATCTCTGCGAAACGAATGTTAGTGAAATATCTTTATGGGAACTATAATTTTGAATAACGACCTGGAGTTACGATCTATTTGGAAGAAATGTATATATATATATATATATATATATATATATATATATATATATATATATATATATATATATCTGTGTGTGTGTGTATATATATGGTGTGTGAGTGTATGTATGTGAGTGTGTGTGTAGGCCTTATTATTTTATTCCAGCAAGCATTGTAAACATGACAGATTTCTTCTATTTTATTTAACAACGTTGTTTATCTAACTGCACGCAGTTTTAATTACAAAACCTTGCAACAGAACAAAACTTTACGGCTTGGGACATTGGAATCAATAAAGTACAAATACACATTTAAAACAAATACCGCTAAACTCTGTGAAGATGGAACAAGTTACCCCACATCAATAGAATGACCAATAGAATCACATGATACAACGATTTGCGATTATGATTGCGAAATATGTCAGTCAAATAATGTGGTTATTATCATGACTTATGAATAAAAAAGATTATTAAATGAAATGTAAAGAATAAAAGAGGAACACTTAGCATCTAAAATCTGTAATTATTTTATGTAAAGGGTATCCCGCTCAGGTCAGCAATTTGCATCTGACCTCATTGACAGTGTTTGGTCGTAATCGTCTATCTTCTGGGGGGGGGGTCACATAATTTTTCAGCGTCTTAGCTCGGTGTTGATTTCTGCTGAAAAGCAAATAGCTCCGCATGCACGCCAGGAAAAGAAGAGAGACTCAGGATTTCTAACTACGAAAAAGTTAATTTCATGAAAGTTACAAGTTTTTACATATATACATCGTACAGTTCGATTACATCAGAAAACATCAAGATTCTCCCAAAATCTTATTCTTTATTCTGAGGATGGCGGTCAGGATGGGTGGAGAGGTTTGTGGCGTCCTCCCGGAGCGTATGTTACTCTCTGGATTTGGCTTCAATCTGTCTATTTCGGCCCGGATATTCGTTTTTTTTTACTAAGGAAGCGGGGTGGCTCTGGCGATCTGCTAAAGCAATTAGGGTCCGACGCTTTCTGAGGAATCGCCAGATCCATTTTCCGTGTGTGCATTTCAGCAATTCGTCCGGAGGTTGGAAAATCTGGGACCAAAAATGAAATCTCTTTCACACGACCTCAAAGGGTCAAACCTTGTAAATTTCTCTACTCAGAAACACAGAACGTCTGAGCCAGTAATTCTCAGTCCACACAATACCATTCATTATTCTGAAATGTCCTGCCATTGTTCTAAACAATAAAAATCTTAGCATATTTATCCAGCCTCAGTCAGGTATTTAGGGGATTTTAACCTCTCCAATGCGGAGCAGTATCGCTCCTCAAGACGGACACGTAATATTTACACACACATACACACATGTATATATATATATATATATATATATATATATTGTTACAAATATGTGAAAAAAATATATAATTTGAGACAATAATTACTTTTAATATTATGAAAAAAAAAAGGGTCGAGAGAGAAAATTCTGTTTTTATCGCGTTTTATATTATCGTCTGCTCTCAGTGAATTTATAAACATCCGGAAAAAGAAAGAGAGAGAGAGAGAACATACGAAAATACAGCGAGGGGACGCCTATAAACTGTAAAGAAAGAGAGAGGGGGAAAGAGAAGATATGAAACTAGAGAGAGGGAAAGCTGCAGGCATCCGTCTCTCGTATTATTGAGCGAGTGACGCGAGAGAGATGCAGGTACATATAGTGAGAGAGGGGGAGCCAAAGAGAGAGAGAAAGGTATACCATTAGAGAGAGGGAAAGGAGCGGCGCAGAGTGGCGAGACAGTGACGACATAGCAGCCGAAGAGGAGGGTTATGGAAGCGACAGTGTTGGCGATTGTGACGACGTTTGTGATGCTAACGACGGCGAAGAAATGAACGATATATTTTGACGACAGAGAAAACGAAAAACGGCGATAATGAGGAATGACGAATTGTTTCAAAAGAAAGGAATGCGACAGAAATATTTAAAACCCGACGCTGAGTGAGTCGATTGTTTATTTTTCTCTTTATATCTCTCTCATATATGAAAACGACTATAAAAACAAAACACAAAAAGGACATCCTTCCATTTTGGAGTTACAAGCAGACGACAGGATGTGAACTGTTATTTCTTTTGCGCGGAAATTCTCTCTCGAATCTATTTCAAGTGTGTTTGTTCATCCAGTTACACATTCTCTTTTACTTTCGCTACAATATATTTTATATATGTAAATAAAATGGTGTTAATTTTTTCATTGGCCTCGGTATTGTTACTTGGATGTGCTTATCCTGTCTTGTGTTTATAAATGTCTTTCGAGAAAATGGATATATCCCTCCCGTATCTAAACCCCCGGGAAAACTAATTTCTTTTCAATATTTTTTTTTATATTTTGTGTTATGACTTTTACCCCTAGACATTCTGGGTCGTAACATAAATGGGGCTCTCGTCCGGAAATATCCTCCTCCAAAGACACTAGACAGTGGACACATTTAAAGTAACAAGAGGTGTTTAAAAAAAAAAGATGGCACTGGTTCAAGAATTCCTAGAGTCACCGTCATTTGAATAACTATGCAAGATGAAAAAAGATGACATATTATCGATAGCGAGAGAGTATGAGTTAGACTACAGACCGGGTAAGCGGAAAACCAAACTAATTGAGATAGTGACGGAACATTTGGTCGATAATGATCTAATTGACGAGTCCGGGTTGCGGATTTTGACAGAGAGCAGACCTGAACCCCGCCAGGAAAGAAGGGAAGAATTCGACATCCCCAGAAATATCCGGCTCGTACTGACGTTCCACGAAGAAAATGTGGACGGGTATTTCCTTCATTTTGAGAAGATAGCTCTGAGCGCTAAATGGCCCAGGGATGCATGGCCGATGCTGCTACAGACGGCGCTGAAAGGAAAAGCACAGGAAGTATATACCTCCCTATCTTTAGCAGATTGCACCGACTACGACCGCCTGAAACGTGCCATCCTCCATAATTACGAGTTAGTGCCTGAGGCATATCGGCAACGATTTCGGTCATGCCAAAAGGAAGAAGACCAGACATACGTCGAATTCTTCCGCCAGAAAGAAATTCATTTCAATAGGTGGACCTCGGCTAAAGATGCCACCTTTGATTACGAAAACTCCGTCAAATGATCTTGATGGAGGATTTCAAGAGCTGCCTCTATAGTGAACTAAAATTATTCCTAGACGAGAGGCGGATCGACACAACATACGAAATGGCGATCCTTGCTGACGAGTACGCCCTGACGCATGCATGCGAGGGAAATAAACCCCTAAAATTATCCGAGACCCGCTCGAACTCCCGGAAAACAAGTAGCGTTACCCACAGCTTAGGGCATAGTCCAGGCAGTAAGATATATCGACCCCCTGACATTAGAAACAGATCCCCAAACAACTCGATCCGACCACCCACCTATCAAATGACAAAGACACATAGGTCTTTAACGTGCTATTATTGCAGGAAGGTTGGACATATTGCAATGAACTGCCCCGCAAGGGAAAATGTGAACTCGATGAAAAGACCACTTGGTAAACCGTAAGGCTTTATCACCACCTACCAACCCCCTGCAGAGAACGACGGCGATAAAATCGGGGAGGAGTTCCAACCATTTGTGTCGGATGGTCTGATATATCCGATAACTGACCACACGAATTGGCGGAAAGTAAAAATCCTTCGCGACACTGGAGCAACCCAATCGCTGGTTTTAAAACAGAGTATGCCATGCGAGTCACAGACGGCGACAGGAGAATCCGTCATAATTCGCGGAATTGGGGGAAGGTATATAAATGTACCGATCCACCGAATCTCTCTTGATTCGAACATAGTACGTGGTCTGGTGGAAGTAGGCGTAGTCGATAGCCTACCGATGAAGGGTATCTCGATGTTACTCGGGAATGATCTAGCCGGCGAAAGAGTTGTTCCCCATCCGAGAGTGATGGTGGAGCCAAACACTTCAGAAAACACTGAGGTGATAGAGGAACGACACCCCGGCATCTTCCCAGCGTGTGCAGTAACCCGTGCCCAGTCCGCAAAAATTACAGCAGAGGAAAGGTTAGAGGCAAAAGATCGGTCCAGGGAAGATGAGGAAATCGACCTATCGAAATCATTCATGAATCTTGAGGGGAAGCTCAACTCGCCACCCACAGATCCAAATAATACCCATACCAACGAAACCTCCCTACAAGTTCCCGCTTCGCGGCAACTGATCATACAAGAACAGTGGAAGGATGATGGAATTTCCCCCCTCTTCGAAGAAGCACTGCCCAAAGAAGAACTAGAAAAATACCCTCTGGATATTTTATAAAAAATGGTGTACTGATGAGGAAATGGAGGCCCCCGCAATCCCCAACTCACGAAGACTGGGCGGTGATATACCAACTAGTGTTACCAAAGGCACGTAGGGCCGAAGTGTTGGAAATAGCACACAAACCCCCTTGGGAGGCCACTTAGGCGTCCGTAAAACCTATGATAGGATCACCAAACACTTTTACTGGCCTGGAGTTAGCAAAGATGTATCCAACTTTTGCCGAACTAGCCACACCTGCCAGATGGCAGGCAAGCCGAATCAGAAGATACCGATCGCCCCCCTACATCGTATACCCGCGTTTGAAGAACCATTTTGCCGTGTTTTAATAGACTGCGTGGGTCCACTACCTAAGACCAAACGAGGAGATCAGTATATATTCACTATCCTCTGCGCATCTACCAGATTTCCAGAAGCAGTCCCGCTCAGGAACATATCTGCTGAGAAAATCACAAGGGCTCTTCTCAACTTCTTCTCCATGGTCGGACTACCGAGGGTAATACAGTCTGATCAAGGATCGAACTTCATGTCCAGGATGTTTCGACAGTCTATGAGCGTACAAACCGTAAAGTCAAACGCATACCATCCCCAGTCCCAAGGTGCCCTAGAGAGATTTCACTCTAGACTGAAAACCATGATCCGAACCTATTGCCTTAGTCACCAGAAAGATTGGGATGAGGGTATTCCCTTTTTGATGTTTGCAGCCCGAGACGCCACACGGGAGTCTATAGGATTCAGCCCGTTCGAACTAATATTTGGCCACTCAGTACGTGGACCCCTAGCATTGTTAAAAGAAAAATGGCTGCAGGAAGGAGAAACCTAGAACACTTCTTGTATGTTTCTTTTAGAAGATCGTAAGATAATTCCAAGAGACTTCAATATCACACGAAAACGTGAGGGACTGGACAAAATAAGTATGAAAAAAAAATCTTTGGAAAAGATTTTCTTTTTTTCTTATATGGGAGGGGGTGTTACAAATATGTGAAAAAATTATATAATTTGAGACAATAATTACTTTTAATATTATAAAAAAAAAGGGTCGAGAGAGAAAATTCTGTTTTTATCGCGTTTTATATTATCGTCTGCTCTCAGTGAATTTGTAAACATCCGGAAAAAGAAAAAGAGAGAGAGAACATACGAAAATACAGCGAGGGGACGCCTATAAACTGTAAAGAAAGAGAGAGGGGGACAGAGAAGATATAAAACTAGAGAGAGGGAAAGCTGCAGGCATCCGTCTCTCGTATTATTGAGCGAGTGACGCGAGAGAGATGCAGGTACATATAGTGAGAGAGGGGGAGCCAAAGAGAGAGAGAAAGGTATACCATTAGAGAGAGGGAAAGGAGCGGCGCAGGGTGGCGAGACAGTGATGACATAGCAGCCGAAGAGGAGGGTTATGGAAGCGACAGTGTTGGCGATGGTGACGACGTTTGTGATGCTAACGACGGCGAAGAAATGAACGATATATTTTGACGACAGAGAAAACGAAAAACGGCGATAATGAGGAATGACGAATTGTTTCAAAAGAAAGGAATGCGACAGAAATATTTAAAACCCGACGCTGAGTGAGTCGATTGTTTATTTTTCTCTCCATATCTCTCTCTCACATATGAAAACGACTATAAAAACAAAACACAAAAAGGACATCCCTCCATTTTGGAGTTACAAGCAGACGACAGGATGTGAACTGTTATTTCTTCTGCGCGGAAATTCTCTCTCGAATCTATTTCAAGTTTGTTTGTTCATCCAGTTACACATTCCCTTTTACTTTCGCTACAATATATTTTATATATGTAAATAAAATTGTGTTAATTTTTTCATTGGCCTCGGTATTGTTACTTGGATGTGCTTATCCTGTCTTGTGTTTATAAATGTCTTTCGAGAAAATGGATATATCCCTCCCGTATCTAAAACCCCGGGAAAACTAATTTCTTTTAAATAATTTTTTTATATTTTCTGTTATGACTTTTACCCCTAGACATTCCGGGTCGTAACAATATATATACATATATATATATATATATATATATATATATATATATATATATATATATATATATATATATATATATATATATATATATATATATAGGGTGTTGGTGTGAAAGTTTTGCAAAGAAGGGCGATAGATTGGAGTTCAGGCGAACAGTTGCCATGGAAATAATGATCAAGATATGTTCGCAATATCTCTTCGGTGAAAAAGAGTGTGCAAGAACCAGAAAATTTCATCCCCTATCAGGTTTAAAGCCGGTTTTGAACTCTATCAAAGTTGAATATTGCGGGCCGAGTAGCTCCTGTCCAGTTGTGGCAACTTTAGGGCGTACCTGGCTTTTATACAGGTAAAAAATTTTATTGGCAGTGAGATAGCCTTTAAGACGATAGAGTTTTCAACCATTTTCCCAGCGATCTTGCCAACATATTTGCTATATGTGTACCGTTTTAGATCAGAAGTGAAGGTCAATTGAAAAAGCTTGTCAAGACATAGATCTTCCTTAAGACGAGAAAAGTAATTCCAATTGAGACGTGATGCGGGTCAGTGCGATTATGATGAAAAGAGACAACCCTTGTTTTCGATGCATTAAAATTAATGATCTTTTTCCCATTGCACCACGTTCTCAAGATCAGAAACCGGATAATCAAAAAGATCTTGGTTATTGGTGACCTTTTAATTGCTGCTATAGATAGTGGTGTCGTCTGAATAAATATCTACGAATGATCTTAGAATGAAGATGAGAGATAATTTATGAAGATCAGGAAAGGATTTGAGCCCAAAATTGAACATTGAGGGACGCCAGCGTTAATACGGTGACTTTTTGATTTCTGCCTATCAGCGACTACTCTAATAAGCCTATAAGAGAGAAAGAATTAAATAATTGAGAGGTCATTTCCAGCTATTTTATAACTGGCGATCTTGTGAAGTAAATCTTTATGCCATACTCTGCTAAAAGCCTTGAATATGTCAAGAGTTATTGCTCCAGATACGGGGCCACTAATCCTGTGTGATATTATAGTTAATACATCAGCTGTAAATCTCGTAGCATAGAAACCATATTGCATGTCACTGAGCAGTTTGTTTGTTGGTGTAGTTGAAAACCTCTCTGTTCATCGCAGATTCCAGCAACTTAGCCATGGTTCATAAGAGACTAATTAGTCTGTACCGAGAAGAGGATTACTGTTCTCCAGTATTTTCAAATACGAGAAAACTGATAAAGTTTTTTTATGGTATTGGGAGGCAATGTTTAAACAACTTTATTAAGTATGAGCTAATTCCGGCTGAAGATTTTTGAGTACTATGGCTTAAATGCCGTCAGGACCAGTTGCTTTACTGGAAAAAATTTTTTTGATACGCTTGCAAACATAACTTACGTATATTTGTATGTCGTATAGAGGGGGAAACATGTGAGGTAGGTGGCCTTGATCGCAAAAGGTAGTATTTGCTGCAACTTTCTTGGCAAAGAGGTTTTCTTTGTCAGATGATGATGAAATTACTTCAGGAGGTTTATTGATCATGGTAGGTATATAAAACACGCTTCTGTTATTCGCCAAAACTGGTGGAAACTAAGCCGCTACTCACTTACTTTAAACTTGACGTACTGAGCATACTAGTCTTTGCATACTGTATTACTTTTGTACAACGTGTTGCTGGCAGTCTTTTAGATAGATTGAATTTCACAGCATCTATTTCGTTGGAAGCTATAGAAATGGTGATTTCTGTGAGAAATGGCATCGGCACATTCTGGGGTGAATCAGTGCTAACTGTTGGGCTTTTGCAGGAATTTCTTGGAGATTATGAAGCGATCTATATCGATAATTTGCCATTCAGTCATGTCGGATACTATAGAGGACACATTCATTTTATACATTGAACGCAGAGGTATATCTGATATAAATGTCGGAAGTTATCCCAATCAGCCATAAAGTATCGATATACAGTACGATGGAGAGGTCTATCCGCGAACTTATTACACTTTGTTTTTAACTTAACCAATCCAACTAGGTGATCGAAAATCCCAATTAAGGCAGAACAAAGGATGCGCAAATTTCTGGGCAAGTGTTAAGGAAAAGGTATAAGAAATTTGCATATTGTCTGTTGGAGTCGAGCATATGAGTGGGTTCGTGACCAAGTTGCGTTAGTTCCAAAAAATCGTGAGAGTATCTCTCTTTATTATCCGTTTTGTTTGAGTAGAGTAGTCATTCAAAATTGTGAACATTGCAGTTTCTGCAAACGTGAATGTAAGCCGAGGCATGGGTACACAGAATTGTGCAAGATTTTCATAGAATGTCATATATATGAAAAAGAAAGAACTGTGAATTTATCACCTGATAAATACATTTTCATTAACGTTTTTGTTCTTGACAGGACGAACTTTGCACAGTGAATTTGATCTAAAAATAGGTACCAAATACCCAATAACTATTTTTTGTTCAGTTTTGTTTCATTTTTCCTTCCTTCTAGTTACATCTGCAATTAATTTTAATAAGTGAGCTTTATATTAATTGATTAATCGTCCCAGTTATTTTCGCATGTGTTTGTCGGTAGTCATTTTTTTACCCATGTCTTGAAATAGAGATTATTCCATCCCTATGTTTTAATGTCATTTTTGCCAAAACCCCAGGAAAGCTACTTTATATTTTAAAATAAATTTGTTGCGCCATCGTTTTGTTTATTGCTGTGTCCAGCGGATTTCGAGTCCTAACAAATCTGGGGGCGGCATTTAGGATTTAATATTCTTTCTCTAGTACGTCACGAAGCATAAACCCATTGCGAAATTACAAAGATTAAATTTTACTCGTAAGATGTTGTCCGTACAAACATTTTTAGAGTCTCCGACATATGAGGAATTACAGAAGTTAAGAACGTGCGACATATTGCCGATAATTAGACGTTAGACTTGCTCGAAGAAAACCAAGGTTATAACTACATTTACAAAATACCCTAAGAGCTAAGATAGAAACTGTTTAGAGATTCTGAAATTGAAGGATCATGTCAGTTACGGAGCAAAGAAGTACTGACAGAAAACAAACATTAAGATCAAGATGAAGAACTAGTTAAGAAGAGAACTATGTTTCATTAGTGACAGACAACATAGTAGATAATTTCATAGTTTACAAAGCCGTCCCTATGTCTGTGTTTACGTTTAATGGCATGATGTTGGGGTTTATTGTGTTACTGGTTGATTCGTGTGGTTTATTATGGTTTTGCACTGTGGTCTGATTATTTTTTGTAATTTTTTTGTGGATTGATATGCCCATATCATAGCTTATTATGTTTTTACTAGGTTTATTATTGTTGTGGTTGCAAGGTTGAACAATAATTAGTAAGGAAATACAATGAAGACGCAAACAACAAGATAACGCAATAATAAGTGTATTAAAGAAAAGGTATATTTACAATATGTACAAATGACGGTGTCGAGTCAGAGAGTCTTGGTGGGAGGACATGTACGCTCTTCGGCGTCACTTCTGGTGGCATTTGAGTAAGACACACCAAGGCCAACCTAGGCTTGCCCTTTATAGTGTTATGTTATTCGCATATGCAAATAAGTGGTTGCCACCACAACACTCCCTTCCCAAGATTTGAAGTCACACAGATTTCAATATCTTTTTCTTTTTGGGTTTACCATTAATGGTTCATTCACTTTTCTTTTCCTACCTGATATTCGGGGTTCAGGTGCATTTTGAGGCGGTTCCAAATTAAAAGATTCGTATATGATATCTATGGTGTCCTCCTCTTCGACCGTTGTCGTATCATCATCTTGGATATGACGTTTTTTTATCTGATTTAGGTGCCTTTTATGTATATTCTGTGGACCTTTAATCATGTATGTACAATCACCAATGCGTTTATCCACTACTCCACATTCCCAGTAAGATGTGTTATTTCTGTAGCACTTAAAATATACTCGATCTCCCGAGTGATATTTCTTTCTTCTCGTGTGTGTAGTGTTTCGGATAATTGCCTGCCTTGGCAATAGTTTGTCAAACGCTGATTTTACCTTTCTGGCAAACATTAGATAAGCTGGTGATATGTTTGATGGTGTACTAGGATGTGGTGTAATCCTATATACTTGCAAGAATTGTTGCAAAGCTTTTTCTGTTGGTGTTCCAATGGATTTCTTTAACGCTCGTTTTAGCGTGTCCACGAACCTTTCCGCGAGGCCGTTCGAACTTAGATGATACGGCGGAGTCGTGATGTGCTTCACTCGGAACGTGTCGCAAAATTCCTTAAACTCTGCGGATGTGAACTGCGTTCCGTTGTCAGTGACCAGTGTGTCTGGTACACCGAATCTTGCAAACAACTCGTGTAGGAACCCTATTGAGTTGTTCGTTGTTGGATTCCTGCAACGCATTACCTCCGGCCATTTTGTGAAACTATCCACTACAATTAAATAATAGTTTTCACCTACTGGACCAGCGAAGTCCATGTGGATTCTCGACCATGGTTGGTCGGTTTTCGGCCAAGGTTTGTGTACTATAGGTGGAGATTTTGCCGCTAACTGGCATCATTTACATTTATCAATTGTTGTCGCTATGTCAGTGTCCATGTTACGCCAGTACACGTAGCTTCTCATTAACGACTTCATTCGATTTATCCCCTGATGTCCTGTGTGGAAATCTCTTAACATCCTATTCTGCAATGTTTTGGGTATTACCACTCTCTCGCGATACAGTAACACATCGTCACATATGGAGAAAACTTCCTGCACCTTTGTGTCCGTTATAATTTTCTCTTTTATGTCCTTTATATATTCGTCTTTCTCGGCTTCCCTTTTAATGTCCCACAAAGTTACGGGTAGTTCCTTAATGATGTTTGCTACCATATTTTTTACTTCAACATTTGTCCGAATTGCTGCAATGACTGATTATTCCAGATTGTGTTTCTGTGGTATCAATCTTGACAGTCCATCCGCATGGCAAATCTTTTTTGATGCTAGATGTGATAGCTGGACATCGTAATTAAGTAGTATTGTACCCCAGCGCAGCAATCTATTTGCGGTGTATACCGGCAATCCTTTTTTTTATCCATAGATCGTGACTAACGGTTTATGGTCGGTTTCAAGTATGAATTGTCTACCATATAAATATCGGTGAAATTTAGTCACGGCAAAGATTATGCTCAACAATACTTTTTAGATTTGTGAATATGCCCTTTCGGCTGGTATCAGCGTTCTCGAAGCGTGCGCTATTGGTTTTCTGGACCCATCCGGCATAATATGTTGAATGCATGCTCCTAAGCCGTAGGAGCTAGCGTCACTAGCGACGACTATTTTTAAGTGTGTGTCAGAGTGCGTTAAGAATAATTCGGATGTTAGTGCGCTCTTTATTTTGTCAAAAGCGGTTTGACATTCTTGCGTCCAGTTCCACGGTGTATCCTTTTTAAGCAGATTATTTAAGGGGGCTCACAAGTTATGCATTCCTTCAATAAAAGATTGGTAATAATTTGCGAGTCCTAAGAAACTCTGCAAAGTTGTTACATTATCGGGTGCTGCCATATTTTTTATTGCCGCAGATCTGTCCGGGTCTGGACGTCGTCCATGTTTGTTTATTATGTGTCCAAGGTACTTAATCTCGCTCATACAAAAGCCACATTTACTTTCTTTTACTTTAAAGCCGAATTCTTGTATTCGAGTAAATACTTGGTTCAAATGTTCCTTATGTTCTAGGGATTTGTTCCTGACAACAATGTCGTCCAGGTATGCACATGCGCACTCAATACCACTTAGCATGGCATCCATCGCTTGCTGAAAGATGGCAGGCGCTACTTTGATGCCAAAAGGCAATCGGTTGTATTTGTATAATCCTTTATGCGTATTGATGCATAGTATTTTTGAGCAATTCTCCTCGACCGGTATTTGCAAATACGCGTCGCTCAAGTCTATCTTGGAGAAGATATTACCCCCATTCAACTTCATGAATATTTCCTCTGGGCTTGGTAGGGGGTAATGGTGATCTTTTAATAGGGAGTTGACCCCGGTCGAAAAGTCTGCGCACACTCTAACTTCGTCATTCTTTTTCTTTACGTATACGGTGGGGGCTGCCCACTCGCTGTGTTCTATTTTTGATAGAATTCCCGTCTGTTCCAATCTATTTAATTCTTTATCAATCTTTTCCAACCCAGCGAACGGAACATTTCGCTTTTTTCTAAAAATTGGGCTGGCGTTTTCTTTAAGTTCAAACGAGGCCTTGAATTTATTGCAGCGACCTAAGTGAATGCCTCAGGAAATAATTCTTTTAAATCGTCTTTTATATTTACTGTTGTTGGAGAAGAACATTCTAATTTTTTACAGAATGTATTGATTGGCTTATCCCATAGTCCGAATTTCTCAATTAAATCTATTCCAAACAGATGTTCACTATTTTTTTAGTACGAATATTTTTAATTTCTTCGAAATCCCTTTCAATTTTATCGGGAGGACAACTTCTTCAAATTTAATACCACCACCAGTTACCGTCCGGGCTGCTTTACTAGTTTTCATCATGGCCGGTTTTCCCAACTTTTTCCACGTATTCAGGTTTATTATAGAAACATCGGAGCCGGAGTCGAGTTGTAACTTTATTGATGCTTTAAATATTTCCACTTTTACGTATTTTCACCGATCTTTGTCTAATTTTGTCTTTGATTTTGTTTGCTGTACTCTCTTTCTGGTGTAATCTTTATATCTGCAGCAATCGCTTTTGTGTCCCACCTTCTTACAAATGTAGCATTTTTTTTTTCTTATAAGGGCAATCTGATTCCCAATGCTTTTCTGCACATCTCTTACAGTTATATCTAGGAAGAGGCTTGTTATATTGTGTACTATATTTATGGTTATTATCTTTGGAATATCCCGTTCCATTGCTTTTCTTTGTAAAGTTCTTGGTTGGTGCGTATGGTTTTCTAACTTTTCTTACATGTGCCACTCCGGATTCTTCTATATTTTTTTAATCCTTTTTTAGTGTAATGGCCCTTTCACAGTCCTCTGCTAGTTTCTGGAGGGTTAAATCTTGCTCAGATTCCAGCTTAGACAACACTCGTCTGCGTATGTCTGCATTTTTCGTGGAAACTAACCCTTGAGCGAAGATTAGACATTTAAAATCTTCTACCGTTAGTTCTGCAAGCTTAAAATTATCGCAGTTTTTATTGACAACTGATGCGTATGTCAAATAATCTTGGTTGTCCATCTTTCTTAGATTCATGCACAGCCATCTTTTATGAAAAAGAGATATATTTGGATTAAATAATTCTTTTAGTAATTTTACAGCTTCCATGAACTCTAATTCCGCAGTTTTTTTAGGTAATAGATAATCTACGAATTTGCTGTGTTCTGATGTACCCAATTTTCTGAGTAAGAGGCTCACTTTCTTACTATTTGGCCAATTTTTACAGTCCAGTTAAATAACATCCTCGTATCTTGTGTAGTATGCTTCAAAATTCTTCTCTTCCTCAGGCACGTAATGAAATGTGTCCATGCTATTAAAAATAGTTGTATGGGAGAAATTAACACTATCGACATTTTCTCGATTACTCTTTAGTAGTTCCAGTGTTTTAGCAAAACGTTCCTCTTGTCTTTCTTCCTGTTCCAATTGCAGTTTTTCTGCTTTAATTGCGCCATTTTCTGCTTTTCTTCTTGTTCCTGCTGCCATTTCAATAATCTGTCCTCTCTCTTTTCCTCGCGGTCAGCCTGTGCCTGTATTTGTGTTTGCAAAAGCTCGTTTTGTGTAGCTTGTGCTTGTAAAAATTGCATGAACATTTTTGATAAGTCTTCCATGTTTTTTTTTGTTTTTTTTAGTGTGTAGTTAAAAAAATATTGTACCATGTACCATATACACCGGTTTGGGTTACAACAAAAAAGCAAATTGCTGTAAGCTCCTGTTTTCAATAATAATATCGCTGCTTGCAATAATATATTCTTTTTGCGAGTCACACTGCAAAAAAAAATAAAACAGGTTTATCTGGAATCACGAAATGGAATTGACTTTCCGTTTTTAGGCACTTACTAATAAGTAACTCTTTCCACAAAATAAAAGTTTTTTTTTTTTTAAATCGAGTCACAATTGAATAAATGTATGCAGTACATTTAGTTCTTTGAGTTTTTTTTCTCTAGTATTTTAGTAATTAAAATACCTCCTAAATTGAGATTACCTTTTTTTTCCGTGACGTTTTACTGTATTATCCGTTATTCAGTGACAACTTCAAGAAAAAAAATCCTTTCCTTGAATTTTAGTTTTAGCTGTGGTATTTCCTTTTAGTACCGACGTCAACCAAAACATTAATTAAAAAGACCTTTAGTTGTTGTTTTGTTTACGGAGACCAGTAATTAGAATTCACTGGTGAACTTTTTTCGTAGGTTACTTCTTTGCTTTTCGTAATACGGGTCTGACCTGTCGTTTTTGCGACAGAACAAAGTTCGCTTTTTGTTTGCAAGTTGGTCCTTTAGTAAGATTTGTCGTGTAACGACAAACAAAAATTCACTTTACATTCGTTTGCAAGTCGGATTCCCAGAAAACAGCGTAAATTGTCGCTTTTGCCACGTTAGAGTTTTTTTTCACTTGAGTTGAAACTTCTCTTTAGCGTAAAATCCGTTTGCTCGTCAACACTTTGCATTCCTTAAAAAAATGGTCAACATTTGCGTTTTGTACTTTTTTTTTTTAAATAGTTCTTCGTCAAACTGTTATATTTGACGCTTCATATCTCGTCGCCAACTGTTGTGGTTGCAAGGTTGAACAATAATTAGTAAGGAAATACAACGAAGACGCAAACAACAAGATAACGCAATAATAAGTGTATTAAAGAAAAGGTATATTTACAATATGTACAAATGACGGTGTCGAATCAGAGAGTCTTGGTGGGAGGACATGTACGCTCTTCGGCGTCACTTCTGGTGGCATTTGAGTAAGACACACCAAGGCCAACCTAGGCTTGCCCTTTATAGTGTTATGTTATTCGCATATGCAAATAACTGGTTGCCACCACAACAATTATAATTATTGTAGTTTTCTATGTAATTTGCGTTTTTATCCGTTTTATTTTGGTATTTAATTTGTGTTTCATATCATGAGTTTATTGACCATCGTTGTACTATTTTGTGTTTTTTATTAAATAAAGGTATGTTAGAAAATAATTTAGATATTCTTAAAGAAACATTAGGGACACTTGATTTTAGTATTGAATTTAATTAAGCCAGGGCTTTAAATCTACAAATTGTGCAGAATTTGTCACCAGGTTTATTTGCTTTACAAGAACCTAATATTTTCCAGAAATACTACAAATCTGTAAGCAGACAGCCAGAGAATTGTAAAAAATATTAAAAAATAACTGCAAAGCCCCCATAAATACAGTAAAATATTTAACAAAACCACGATCCAAATATCTTATTCAACAATGTCAAACATGCATAAACAATAATTAGTAACAATAATAAAATAGTTAGAAAAATGCAAATTACAAATATACAAAGCTCTAAATGGTATAAACCAAACAAAAAGTGCATTGTGTAATTTACAGCTGCACCGTAACAAAAGTCCCAAATGTAAATTCTAATAATAACACTCATATGAATCCTTTGGCACACACTAATACAATCACACAATTAATGAATAACAACCATCCCATTAACCCATTAACAATTTAGTACAACCAAACATTTTGCATAGAAATACCGCTATAAATCAAACTGAAAACAACTATTACAACTCTGTTAAGCAAAATGTCATATATTTTGGATCAACTTCTGGACTTATAAAACACATAATCTCCACACATAAACACCCTTTCAGAAATAGATACTAAAAAAACGAAACAGCATTAGCAAAATATTTTGGAATCTCAAAAATATGAATATGCCTTTTAATTTAAAATGGAAAACACAAGGCTCTTGTAAAGCATGCACACCTGATGACAAATTCTTTGTTAGATTTGAAACTCTGGCTATATTAAAATTCAATGACAATCAATCGGCATTTTTAAACCGTAAAGACGAAATATTTTCGGGGTGTATTCATAAATGTTGGATGGAGTTTGACAGATTTCAACCTTCATAAAAAATATTAATAATCTGATTATTATTATTGTAATACCTATCATCACTATTATGATATTAGTTATATTATCACCAATATTATTATCATTACTATTATTAATTAGCATTGCTTTTATTTTTACTAGATTAAAAATCACAATAAAAAATAATTTATCCCAAAAATAATTTTAAGTTATGTCCCTTGTACCACTAACGGTTTTTAAAATTTTTATTACACTTTTAAAAAATTGCAGTTTCTCCCTTAGATTTAAAAATTTAAATTCCAAGTTTTAGCGGCAATTAAGAAGACTTTTTAACTGTTCATTAGCATAACGTTTTTTTAAGTAAAACAACCATTACGATAAATATACAGCAGCATGCCGAAAGATATACTGAGAGTCGCTAGACAAACACTTCACTGGAAGGATACGCTGCAAAAAACAACTTAACCTCTGCGGGAAGGAACTAAGCCAAAAAAAACAAGTATTTACAGATCCCTCGGTACAGGGTCGACAAGAAAACTTTGTACAAAATACCACCATGAGAACGTTGATGGGTTGCATAATACATCTAGGGAGTTAGAGGGGAAATACCAGTACTTGGCCAGAGAATTAAAAACAAGGAGAACAAGATCAATTCACAGATTCAAAACAAGCAGTTTGAAACAAACCAGAGGCCTTTACAGGAAGCTTATATCGCACCATTAATGTCGATAGTTCACCTGAAGAGAAATTCTCTAGAAAACTACTGTAGGCCTCTATTTTATACAGAAGGTAAATACAATCAAGAGACCCAGTGAATTGAAGATATTATTAGGCTCAACGAACCCAAGCCTCAGATGCTAGAACCAGTTATAACTCCTGGTACAGTAACAAGAAAACTGGCACAATTATCCAACCACAAAGCACCTGGCAAAACTTTTGACTGAAACAACTGACTGCATTTCATCGCCACTACAGTGATTGCTTCAGCAGGCGCTTAGAGATGGAGAAGCAACACCACCCTTACTGACAAAGGGGGGCAGTCTCATACCTAAGACCAAAGAGACACATAGCCCAAATAAACGACTACCTACAAGCCTTTCAATGGTCTGGTAGCCGACGTTATATATGCCCACCTATCTTCTGGGACTTCCCTTAAAAAAGAGAAGACAAGGTACAGAAGAAAGCACCTCGGTACCAAATACCAGTTATCTTAGAAACTGTAGGATTAGGGAGAAAAACCTGAGTATGGCATGGGTGGATTACCAGAAGGCATTTGACAGCGTGCCACAGCTTCGTGACTTTAGATCAAGATCCACCCAGTACTTGGACAAACATTGGCGGCTCATCTTCAGATGTCGAAAACCAGAATATCTTTAAGTCACAATGGAGGACAGACCATCATTCCTGAAGTAAAAATCAAGTAGGGGGTATTCCAAGGTGAGAGCTTAACTCCTTATGACTTATGACAATAATCCTACTGATCAAGCTCCTGAATAACAATCCGAGCGCCTACAATTTGAGTCAGGGATGTCATCGAGATCCAAGCAATAAAGTAAACCATTGGCTCTTCATAGCCGACCTGAAACCGTATGCTATCTCTGACACGGATCTGCACTGGTTTCTGCAGGTAGTACTTACCTTCTTCAATAATATCGGAATAAAGTTTGGCCTGGATAAATGTTCCAAGTATACACTAGAGCTGGGAAGAAGACCCACAGAGAAGATATGCAGCTTAATGAAGACATTGACATCAGGGATCTAGAAGGGCACGAGCCTTATACATACCTTGGTATTGAAGAAAATGACAACATACAACATGCCAAGATGACGGAGAAGATAGGCATTGAGTATGTACGCCGTGTGAGAAAGATCTGCAAAACACGGCTTACAAATAACAATAAAATTACTGCCGCCAATCAGCTTGCCATGCCGGTAATAACATATAGTTTTTGTATCATTGACTGGCCAAAAAATACATCAACTGTCTAGATATAAAGACATGGAAGCTACTAACGCTTTATAAAAATATATAGAGAAATCAGTCTACCAAAACTGTTTGTCCAGGGGGGAAGGAGAACTAGGCCTCTCAGAAATCAACCACCAACATAAGGCAACAGTAGTAGGCACAGACCAGTATCTGAGTAGCTCCCAGAACCATATCCTCTCAATTGTACATGGACATCAAGAGATAAGAGCCAGCAGAATAACATCAGTCACCCATCTTCCCAAGCATTTTGGTCAGGGCTGTCTCACAGACTTAGCTGAAACACTAAACAAGCCTGCCACAGAAATAGCAATAAATAGTCAGCAGAAATATACAGAGACGTTCCAAAAGAGGAACCTTAAACAGTGGAACCAACATCAGTGCGCAAATTATTTTCTGGTGGAACTCTCTCAGGAATATATAAACAAAGAAGGTTCCTTGGATTGGCTCAAAAGGGGATCCCTCATCCACGATCAGGAAAGGATGATAATGGCTGCTCGAGACCAGGTATTGATGACCAATGCATTCAAGAAGATGTCAGGTGTCACTAATGACAGCATATGTAGATTCTGCCACTCGGAATTGGAAAGTGTGAATCATATAGCATCAATTGCAAGGTTCTTTTAGGAGATAGCTACTACACCTCGAGACATGATGGGGTGTGTAAGTACATCTATTGGACCATCTGTAAAATATTAAACATCCAATGTAGCAGCAAATTCTGAGAACATCAACCTGATAGAACAGTTGGAAATGACTTATATACCATACATTACGATCATGTAATCCCTACAGCCACCTACCTTGAAAATGCTGCTGTGAAACCTGACATAGTTATATCGAATAAGTCAGACAGAGATGCAACCTTAGTTGAAATGTGTGTTCCTCATAATGTAAGTCAGAACAGAACAGGAAGGGAGAAACAAACACAATATCAAGGTCTCATGTATGATATGAAAAGAAACTGGAATCTTAAAGAGATATAAATCATGCATGTTATTATAGGTGCCACAGGGAAAATAAAGTCATACCTAACTAATATTCCTAGTGAACCAACTGCAAAAGAGATCCAGACAATTGCACTTAAGGGAACAACGAGGACACTAAAAGAGCTCTCGGTTGGCTTAAATAAAAAGAAGGGCAATGTTGGCAGCTGGTTTGGCTGCCCCATACTCAGCGTTACAATCTTCTTGGGAAGAAAATGTTTTTAAAATTGAACTTAACACAAATTTTCTAATGGAACTTAATAAGGTATTTCTTTTTTTTATTATAACACATGCTTTTTCTATTAATTCTATTCCTAATTTTTTACAAACATAAAATTAACAACTTCATTCTTATGTTATATATTTACAGAAACATCTGCGTTACTTACGACAAAAATGCTAGTTTTATTTTGGTGTCTTAACCCCCCTCACACATTTTTTCTGATGATGTTCCAAGATAAAATCTTCGTCAAGTATTGTCAATTTTAATTAAAATGGGCATCGTTTTTCGAAACGATCGTACACTCTAGCTTATTTTGTTTGTTTTTCCTTTTGAAACTGATTGATAATTCACAATTACTAATCCTTTTGCTCAATATTAATATAGCTCTAGAATACATAGAGCTATTGAACTTTTTATATATCTACAGTACTCTTGGCAGTATTCTTTTAAAAGTATTAAACCGTTTATCGTTACATTACATTAAAATAGACTCTGCTCTTTAGACTCCAGCTATGATTCCCTCTGTAATATATATATATATATATATATATATATATATATATTTATATATATATATAAATACATAAATATATATATATATATATATATATATATATATATATATATATATATATATATATCGATGCCTCCGTACAGTCTCGAAAGACAAAAGGATACCCGATGGCGGGGCAGCTGCGCGTGTAATTGTGAGGGAAGGGTAGAACAATTCCCAACCACACCTCTCCTGAATCGGCACTGTTTGAGTCCAGTTGCAAGGGGAAGTCCAGGACGACTGGAAACAATGCCGAGATAAGCGGAAAGTACAGTGTACAAATGATCGAGCATTTATTACTGACCAGGTTACACGTTGCTTATATATATACATGCATATAGACATATATCCACATGTCTACACATATATCCATGTATATTGCATTCGTATACATACACATACACACATGCACAGTTATATATATATATATATATATATATATATATATTTCTACACGTTCATGTTTATTTCCTTCTTAATGTCCACCTTTTCCCAAGAGAGGTTTTGCATGATAAAATTTCGCTTTAACATTTTAATAAATATATATATATATATATACATATATATATATATATTTATATATATAACTACTTCATTTACTCACACAAATTTAATATACGAAAGTATAGATTTATGCGTAAACTTTAAGTATTTACTTCAAAAGTGCTCAATACGTAGGTAGAGCTAGTTAGTAATTTATAAAATATATATGGCGATTAAGCTACACTGAATATTCTGCGTTTCATCCACTGTAGGATTCGTCTGTGTGTGTGTGTGTATGTATACATATATACATCTATATATAAATCTAGAGCGCAATAAGATAATTCTTATAATATTATTATCAATTAGAATAACAAGGATCTACCTTTTTTAAAAGAATAACAAGTGTGTGCGACTTTTTCTTGATCAAAAATAAACTTTAAAAACCTTCTTGTGAAAATTATTATATTTCATTTACTAACTCATCATCAGTGGTGAGACTCCAGCTTGCTGGCTTTGGGGAATGTGGAGCCACCCTTTAATTGCCATTGCTCCCAGGTTCACTCTGACTCGAGGTGGTAGCACCTGTTAGGGTCTCAACTATGTGTTAAATAGAAACCGACCTGAAAACAACAAATATATTCTATTAAAAGATGTTACTTCCGAATCTTTGGATTCGGCATTAAATAATTTTAGAAGGGTTGATATGCCGTAAAACAAAAACAACCAACCAACCAGTGGTCGGAATATATAGACACCTTCTTGAGGAAACTTGGAACTGTAATATATCAATAGCTAAGAAATTTATAAAAACATCGAACCGAAAAAGAATAATGTTTTAGTCTGCCTTTATGCAGGATGCGACGGTATTATGGAATTTAATTGAAATGAATTTTAAATGCCGAAATATATTCTAGTAACAGTTATATTCTGCTGGCGTTGTGACATCCCAACGACCTTGATAGCGAATTTTCATGTTGCTGATGTTTTCATAGAAGCGCTCCTCTTTTTCCGTCGCTTATATAACTCAGATTCCCTGGAAAACGGGAAAGATAGCTGTGCAAAATATGTCACTTGATGTCCATATTTTGCACCCAGCTAATGGAGAATTATAAGTAACTTTCCAGACGCTCTTCGTTATTAGGCATTTTTATTTTTTTTTCATGAAAAATTATACTACATTCGTAAACGCCGCTCACACTTTCAATTCTGCAGGATTAATAAAATTACAGAAATATGCGATATCATCAAATTTCGACTCTGGTGTCCCTAAAAAAATCTTGCTTTTAATTTCCATATCGTTCGGCCTGGAAATTTCATGCGAATATATGTGAAACAATCCCCATCTTTCTCAAAAGCCTTCACGAACTGTTTCATGATGCCAAGTTTTATGTGAACAGAAGGAAAACAATTTTAGAACCCTCCACCAAAGAGGAAGCCAGACCATTTAGAGAGCCAGGAATAAATTCCCTGCGAACAAAACAATATTCTTTCTATCCATGCTCTGTTCGTGCACTTCTATTTTCTTGGAGGATTGTTGAATCGCCTAGAAGAAACTGGTCCATATAAGTTGTCAGTAGTAAGAATAACACATTTAAATCTTCTTTTGAATCTGTCTATAAAAAGGCGCCAATCTTGAGAATAATACTGTAAGAGCTGCAGCAATAACCTGGAAATGTCCTTGCAATATACTATGCCGTTTTTCTGAGGAAAATAGGCAAGAATTCACAATAACGTTTTCTATAGAGAGTTATGACGGTTTCAGGTATATTCTTTTCTTGAAACTAAAAGTTCAGAAGCTTCTTTGGAAAAGTTGAGATCTCTAGTCAAATCATTAAGGTTTCCTTGAGAAAAACGCTGTGCTAGTGAAGAAGGGGGAAAACTACGTGAGGCCATTGGAATATCCAATAGGATTAACATTCTATCCTTTTTTGTCCCCTCTCGAAGATGCTCAACACATTGCTTGTATAGATTACAAGGTGCCCATGCCTTCTCCTGTTCGCTCAGCATTACTTCGAAGTAAGCACGTAAGCACACTTCACAAATTCACTGATCACTTTCCTGTTGGATTGCAACATATATTTCCTTGCAAATATACACACACATTTGGATTGTGAAAAACGGCGTCTAGCGAGATTATGTAGCCATTTTAATTTTTGCTACAGAAATCTGCAACCGAATTAAAATAATGCAGTTTAATAATTTCCTTTCTGACTAATAAATGAACATTAAGATAATTTTACTTTTAGGCTTTTGATGTCATAATCAATTGATATATATTACAAGATATAACTGTAATTTTGAAGCAAGAATTCATATAAAACACACCTAATATACTAGCCTCGCACACACCTACGCTTTACAGTCGGATAAACTATCCTAAAAGTAACGACTCTGAAGACTAGTACACAATCCACAGGTATATTTGCTTACAGAGAAAAAATAAAATCTGGAAAAGAATAAATAACGGATATGAGAACTTAAATATAAAACGAGGGAAGACTAAAAGAATAAGTTTAAGAAATCGGAAGACAGAATAAAATTGTAAAGAAATAGGAGATGAAATGTAACGTTGCATGAAAATGTAAACAAACACAATATCCAGATGAAAAATAAGTAAAATATACCGTTGATGCCGAGGATTGGAGTGGATAAATAAAAACGGGCGTGCTGTATCGCCAGTAGTTGCAATAAGAAAGTGCATACCAACTAGAAAGGAAATTAGAAAGAACTAACCTTTTTTTTACACGGTGGTCACCACTTATCAAGGCCCGGAAGCCATTCAGGGATAAGAGTTATTGCAAGTACAGTACGTTAGTGTGGAGATTTCATGAAGTAATTACTTAAGGGGGCGGTTCATTAGGAATTTGGTAACGTTGGACTTGAAGACATCCAAGTTGTAGTCAGGTGGGAAGCAGGCAGACGGAACTTTTAGTTAAGAGTAACATATAGAGACAATTTAAGTTCAAAATATAACGGCAAAACACCAAATTTTTAGGTAAAAAAGGTATAAACTTTCTAATATCTCAACAACTTGACCAGACGAGAAAAGATAAATGTGATTTTCGGAATCAGCACCTCCATTTTATATCTGCTTAGAAACCTGGGTCACGAAAATATGTTGGCCAGTGTTATTATTCTACCCGTATAATTCCTTATCAAATATTTATGGCACAATATTTTGCTTTGAAAAAATAAATCTGTATTTTATTAAGTATTTCGAGCTAATTATCCAAAAGACGTTTTAATTTTTCTTTTGAAATTTGTAGTTTGATATACGTAAGAAATTTGTTGTAAGTAACCATCCGTGCGTGCTTGAGAGAAGTATATATTAATTCACGCTTTATTCCAACGCTTTCGGTAGAAACGACTCATAAGCTTTTAATAAAGTTGGATATGAAATGACCGGTCCCAGTAGACTACATGATAAACGATATGAATTGCTAAGTTTAGAAAATTATGAGTCAATTTAACGCGACAACTAAACAATTTTAAATTAGCAAGTGAAAGGACAAATGTGTTGAATAAAAATATGGAAATGCAACTCCGATTTTTATCCTCTCATCGCATTCATAATTGTTAGAATTACAAAGAGGACATTTGAAACCATTTACACAGGTACTAGTTTTATATTCGGTAGGACATTCGATGGATGAATAAATTAAATTACCGGCATAGGTTAGAACAAATAGCAATAGAAAACGTCAGAAAAATACACTCATTTCAAAAGGTAAGTATATATATATATATATATATATATATATATATATATATATATATGTATATATATATATATATGTGTGTGTGTGTGTGTGTGTGGGTGTGTGTGTGTGTGTGTGTGTGTGTGTGTGTGTGTGTGTGTGGTATTATCCGGGAAACGGTGGTCCTAGGATACGGTGTTTTCTGTTTATTATGTTGAATACCATGTTCTTCCGGTCTCTATTGATGGTATTTACCCCGCCTTACGGTGTTATCTATAATGTTATTTGATTATATACATTTGTGTTTTATATACTGTACGGTATTTTGTCACTAATTTTTAATGGCGTTTCCAGGGGTTTCACTGTAATATTCTCGCCAAAATTAAGAAAGCAAATTTTAAAAATAGAACATAATATCGTGTATATTCATATGTGTTACAATTGTTTCGTTACGATTCGGAAAATTTTGAATATTATATCATTCAAAAACACCTCTTCTCTGTTTTTTTTTTTTTTATTAATTTCCGTTAGCAGGAGAATTCAGAAATGGACCCATTTTCCTATTTTTCCTTTTTAAATTTTATTTCAATCAATTATTGAATTAATAAACTGTGTGTTTTTATTTATAATTTCTTGTCTTCAAATTATTTATTTAATGTATTCATTTCGAAATACCAAGATACACTTTCAAATTCTTGCTTATACACATATGTCCAAATGTTAGCCTCTTCAATCTACGATAGTTTTTATCACTTTTGTTACATTTACGATCTCATAATTAACTTAACTTTCTTTCTTAAGAAAGAATTGAAATTAAAAAGTTAGTTTTAAAAAATTATTATGTCAAATGCAGCTGGATTCCATTCTTGTTATGTCTATAATTAAAATTTTAAACTCATATTTTTATCATTATATAAGTATGTTGACATGTTTATAACGCTAAGCAAAAGGTCAACAACCAACTTTTCTTGTTGGTGTCGGTTTATAAATATGAGATATCTGCTCATATGTAAATTATACTTAATTTGCATAACACTACATCTCCCTATAACGGGGGTGCTATATGCTGCGAGTACGTCTTGAACTTCTTTTCGTGCCATCCTGAACATCTTACTTTATTTCTCTCCTTTTCCTTGGAGATTTGGATCTATCACGTCTTTCCCTATACTCGCAGTGTTCCTCCTGCATAGTCTGATCTTCCTCTTCTGCCTTGTTCCATTCTACTTCTTCATCTTCTACCTCGTCCCTCTCTACTTCTTCCTCCGCAGTGTCATTCTGCCGTAACTCAACTGTTACATCAATAATGGGCAGCTCTGAAGGTATTTCCTCATCGGATTGTTATCCTTGGGATCTTATTTGGTCAGCATAAGATAGAACACTTACCATTTTCTTTATTTAATATTGCAGTATTATGTCCTTTCTGCATAATATATTCTGCTGTCTCGACTTCCGTATTTCTATTTTTTGTACCACAACTTTTGATTTGTGGCATATGATATAGCCAAAGAGGACCTTAATTGTCTGCCCATTAGAGCAGATAGATTTTCTGACCTGCCTGCATGCAGAATTGTTCTACAACTTAGTAATAATCTTGGTAGGAAAGAATCGATTTTCTCCTTCTGTTTCACGCATGCTTTTATGCCCTTTTTCCGTCTGGACCATACTTTCCGCTATCCCGTTATTTTGAGGGCGGTAGGAACGGGTTATGTAAGATCTGCATCCTATTTTTCTAAACCATTCATGCAAATCAGCATCCGCAAATTCTGGCGCGTTATCCGTCACCAATGTGCTCGGTATCCCATTTCTCGAAAATGTTACTCTTAATATTTGTTTTACGGTGGTACTTTTTTATCAGGTACCCTCACCACTTCAGGATAACCCGTGTATGCGTCTACTAATATTAATAATAGTCCTATCTGATTGGCATAGGCATTATCCATGTGCACTCTGCACCAGGGTTCTGCTTCTCGGGGCCACACATGTTTTTGTTTTGCTTAAAATTCCTAAGTTATGTGCATTTTGTGCATCTTTTTACATAGTCCTCTACGTTGCTTGAGTAACCACCATGCTTCCGATTTTCATCTTCTTTGCGTAGCTGCTACTCTACAATGTACGTTATCATGTACACTTTTTAAAACCTATCTCCTTTGTGTTTCTGAGGAAACGACCAAGTCCCCATTTATGTTTATGTCTTATTTCCTGACTGGTCTCTCAGCCATTGGACAATTTTCCAGCGATTCTCTTTTATCCTCAACACTATTCTGTTTAACACTGGGGCATTTGTAGTTTCAGTAACCATTTTGTTTACAGACATTACATCGGTTTCTACAAGGTGCAGGAATGTGTCTTCAAATTCCTCATAGTTTTTGTCCTTATCCGCTCTATAAATCTAGATAAGGCATCGACGTGCGGTATCGTATTGCCTTTAGGATACTAAATGTCAAGATCGAATGCCACCAGTTTGATCGCCCAACATAATATTTTGGACGTAAATTCCAGTGGTCTGTGACCACTTTTCATCAAGAATTTTTCCCATTACGAACTGTCTTGTTCTGTCCGTTGTCCGAACTATGGCTAATGCCTCCGTTTCTATATTAGAATAATTGTGTTTAGTCGTTGTTAATCTCCTCAATAAGTACATTAGCGTAAGTAAAGGTAAAAAATATGTACTATTGGCTTTTTTGCCAGAATCTGTTTTACCTTTTCAAAGGCTTTCTGCTGGTGTTCAATCCAAATAAACACCGCATTTTTCCCTAACCTCGCAAATGGTTCTATCAACTCGTTATATTTTGCTACATTTTTTCTATGAAAATTTTACAAACCCAAGAAAGACCCCAATTCCATTTAATTTTTTGGTGTAGCCACTTTTAGAATTTTCTCTTTTAGCGCTTCATCTGAAGAGATCCCTTCCTTTGATATTGAGTAACCAAAAAATGATCTTTCATTACTGTTGGTTACACACTTTTTGTATTTATTGTTATACCAGCGTCTCTTAGCCGGTTCAGTATATTTTCAGTTTTTTTCTTTAAATCATCTTCACTTAAATCTCCAACACATATATCGTCTTGATAACAGATGGTATTTTCAACATGCCCTATTAATTTTTCAATAGCTTTTTGAAAATTTGCACTGACTGTTTTTATGCCATACAGACATCGTTTTCCGCATAACAGGCCTATAGGTGTGCTTATAGTCGAATTTGGTGAGCAGCTGATTTTAGGTATATCTTCTAAAATGCTTTCATTCCAGCAAGTTTATGTAAAGCTACTTCCACATAGGGAATAGGGTACGAGTCGGCGCAAACTTTATGGTTCACCCCTATTTTATAATCTCCACAAATTCTCAAGTCACCGCCTTTTTTAATACCACAATTGGTGATGCTCATTTACTTCCTCCTGGAGGTGGCAGGTTCTAATAAATCTTCCTTTATTAACTTTCGCAACTTAGCTATTACTAACGGAAGTAAAGACACTGATACTTTTCTCACTTCGTAGTAGGAGGGAGGAATATTTTCTTTTAATTTCAGGTTTGCTTCATATTTTTAAAAAAATTTCCTGTTTTTTCTATTTCTATCCTATTAATCAACTTCGTTGAATGTATTTTTATACGCCATGCCCCAATAGCATATGCGCTTTTCGGCAATTTGTACCTATAATGGGTACTGCGTCATATTTTTCTTTTAGATCTATTGAACCTTCAAAGTAACCCATACTTGCTATAATCGAGCCAGCAACCTGGCGAAATTGTACGTTGCTTTTTTAAAAACAGTTTTCTCATTTTTCCCACAAGTTTCTTTGTATTATGATTACATCACTACCAGTATCTATGTGCATTTCAACAACACACTTGCTGATTTTTATTTGTATTTTTGTATCTCCATTCCTTGATCCAGTATTTTGTATATTATCTTCCTTTACATTAACAATTTGTCTATTTTAATCCTCTATTCTTTCGACATTTTTCCTTTTACATATTTCTTTTACGGGATTCTTTTTAAAACATTTTTAACATATTATTTTCAAACGCTGGCCATTTTTCTTTTTTTCTTTCATGAATTTTTCCACAACACATACGCTTTTTTCTTTTCATTTCTACTGTATACGTGTCCGCCATTATTTCTTCGTAGGGTTTTTTTTTTTTTGGTTGTAGGTATATATTAATTCCCGCTGTTGTATAAATTCTAGGCACATATTCAAGGGCATGTTTGTAAGTTGTAACTGTCCCATTAGCTTATATCTATGTGCAATATTATGCATACTTTCAATTAATCTTTGTCGGATTAAGTCTTCATCTGTTGTGTTTTCTTCTGTTCCTAGTTTTGCAAAATCACGGTATTTACTCGCACTTCTTAAGCAGTGTAAATAGTTTACTATCGGTTCATCCACTTCCTGCTTTATTGCCATAAACTTTGTCCTTTCTGTGATCACCAGTTTTTTGGGGGGCCTAATGTTTCCCTTGATATCTTGACATATTTCTTCAAAATAATTTCTTCAGTTCTCGAGGGTAAACTATTGAAGCAACCTTCATAATTGCGTCACAACCAGCGTTCGCATTGAACAAATTGGTGATCCAATTCTCCCATCCTTGTTTTTTGTTGTCTTTCAACTTTTTGCTTCTCGCATTAACAACAAAGCAAATAATACAAATGTATACGTATTACGGGTCTTCAAAGACCATAGACTATCCTATCGTTGACGCCATTGATATGTCCTGTAAAACGCTAAGCAAGCGTTCAATAATTGTCTGTTCTAGTTGGTGTCAGTTTATTATTATGAGCTATCTGCTTATATGTAAATTATACTTAATATCACTACATATTCTATTTTAACTTCTTTAATCTCCCTTTCAATATCATTATATATGTTATATATACATACATATATATACATATATATATATAGATATAGCTATGTACATATATATATATATATATATATATATATATATATATATATATATATATATTACGATTCGTATACTGGAAGTATATAGTAATATATGTCGTATATACCTATAACGTAAAAAGTATTTATATACTAACTACCATTTACTAAAAATAAATGCATATATACAAAGAAATATTAGATGTATTGGCATGCATTTAAAATAAGCGGGATAAATACGTTTTTTCTCCTCTTAACATAATCTATTTCATAATTACAAACGCCGTACTACTGGCCACAATCATTTTGTGATCTGACAGACTCTATTATTTCGAATGACGGCCACTGTAATATTATGTCAGGAGACAATTATGTAAGGAGACAGACGATCGCGTCATTATTAAATAACGTCAACGCTAGAAAATGACGTAATAGCCTTTTCATAATCTCCCTTCCTTCAATGATGTATATTACAGGGAGTTCAGTGACGTCATAGCGCGGCCACATTTACTACTAAAGGGCGCACGCGCGTATCAATCTACGTCTGCTATTTTATTTCTTTTTATAATACTGCTCGTTTGCGAATTGAATTTTCCTTTCGCTCTTTCTTTGATTTGTGCTGACGGCGTCGTGCAATTTGAGTTTTGCTTCTTCATAGAAGTCTCAATTGCATCAATACGGGAAGCGGCCACGATGGAAAACTACAGAAACGAACGTATAATAATTACAATTGTTCTACATATGGCATCATGAGGGAGTGGCAGTCGAAAGGCAACATGTAACAAGACTATAATTGTAAAAAAAAATACGTGCTAATAATTATGTTATTGATAATAAAAAAGAAATGGACAAAGGAGCCACACTTATTTTCCATAGGCAGAACGTAATGCTTACATATTAGACTTTGCGAAATGAACTGTTTCCTTTAAATAATGGGCTCGCTTCTAATTTGGAACACGAATAGGATCGTCTCCTTAACGAAGATATATATATATATATATATATATATATATATATATATATATATATATATACATATATGTGTGTGTATATTATATATATATATATATATCATGCTTTTTGTACTAACATTATTGGCTACGTATATGCATACATGTTTGTGTAGTTTCTATTTTCAAAGAGACGACAAACTCAAGCCAAATGTAAAATTAAAAACTTTTCTCATCCGTATATTTTTTTCTATTTTGATAAAAAAAAAACAAGATTCAATTAATGTAGTTGAAAAAAAACAGTAACACTGTGAGGAAGATGGAAGATAGAAGAGGTAAAAAAGAAGTGTCTACATATTGGTCAGTTGGATGCTGTAAACGTGTTTTGAATTTATATTTCATTATCTATTGAAAAAACTTTATTTTTAATCTCATATTACTACCAATTCTATCGACTTTAATGCCTCTAGCTTCAAGCATTATCCCCGTCGATTAGCTTAATCTGAAACTGACAAACATACAGATACCCTGTTTTAAAAATGCGTCTTTATTCATGACTCACAATGGTTTAGGAAGTCACTTTGAAGTTCAGGACCACTTCCATTGCTTTCTCCAGATATAATAAATATGGTTCACATTTCATAAAAAACATATATTTTACAAAGGAATTATTTTAGATTTTATGTAGATTCTCTAATTTTCTGTCAATTCAGAACACACAAACATTGCAATCAGAATAATGAAATACAATAAATCTACTGGTATGCATATATGTGTATTTGTTTGTGCATTATATAATTATGTTCAGTCACTCTAAAATGAATATTTATCAATTATAAAGCAATATAAACTATTAAATGAACTTCAGAATAGATTTGATGTATTACATACTGGTAGAGCTTCTGTAGAATCCGACCTAAAGTTAAACCAACATTTTCATTAATGTATATATGCAGTTTTCCATAATTTTACATGAAACCCATTCTTCATTAAGTGGTATTTGCCTAAATAATGTCGATGAGTTTATTACCTTCGTAGTACCGTTTTAATTGCAAAATAGGATTGTTTTTAAACTAAAGGATAGCATCAGCAAATCTAGTGTGGTAGTATATAAGGTAAAAGCAGACAAGCAATCTATTTTTTCTCTTAATGGTTAAGCCATACTTGTTTGAAACTATTGTTACATCAGTTTTGGTATATGGAACAATCAATTTGACTTTTAGTGAAAGATGAAAAAACACATTTCAATGTCCTTACACATGAGCTATTATTATGATGAGCTAGAGACAAGTTTATAGACGTATGTCTTCGATCCCACGTTTGATTAGAGAGAGAGAGAGAGAGAGGGCGAGAGAGAGAAAAAGAAAGAAAGAAAGAAATAGACTGAGATAGACGGAGAATTAGGCTGGACACTACTGATATATTAATTATTAAAATTGTCAGAAATTTTCATTGCTGACGTCAAAAAAGGCGTTAAGGCATACGTAAATAAACTAGAAGAGAATACATAATATACTAATGAGTTTGTATATGCTGCACTGTAATAAAATAGAGATAGGATGAGAGTGTCAAAGTAATCAGTTACACTAGCACAAGAGCATAATGGTTATGGTGATGGTGATTATGATTAATGAAACGTAAAATCGCGCAAAACATTGTGAACATTATATTAAAGTTTTGTATTGTGACGCCATATTGACACTCGGATATGCAAAGGGCTGATTAAAAATTAATAATATTATGAATAATCATACAATGCTTCAATCTAGTTTATAACTGCGAAGTATAATTGCTTTATAACTGAACCTGTTAAATTATTTGCCAGAGACTTTTTACTTAATTTCATTAAGTTTACGATTAAACCACACACCCAATCTCAAGCACACCTAATATCATGCAATATTTCTATTTCATTTTATTAGTCACAATCGTCATTTATATTTCACCCTTCTTAAAACCTTGAAGACCTCATCAGTCGGCCAGTACTAAAAATCCAGGGGACCGGCCATTCCTTTCCCAGTTCAGACTAATTAGTCTCTTGTTTGACATGAGTAAGTTACTTGAATCTGTATCGAACAGAGTTATGGCAAACCACCTCACAAACATAACCCACTCATGGACACACACTATGGTTTCCGTTCTGCGAGATCTACTAACGCTAATATCTCGCAGTATTAGTGAATCTCTAGACGCGGGCTTCATTTCTAGAGCAATTGCTCTGGATATATCAACGGCTTTCGATAGCGTGTGCCACCAAGACCTATTATGCAACGTATCGAGCTATGGAATAGCTGGAAATGTTTTCTCATTGATTAAATAATTTCTCTCTGATAGGTGTGTGAGAGCAGCAATTGATGGGCAGAAATCGGAAACTCACAAGTTTCCCTCAGAGTTTAACCGTAGCTCCACCATTTCATCATTTCCCTAATCACATTCTTAGATCACCCGTAGACATACATGTCGACGATACTACTGTCTGTGGCAACACTTCAAAGTTCGATAATGACTATTATCACTCTGATTCTCTCTTATTTGATATTGAGTACTTGGTGCAATGAAAGAAAAGGTCGCTGGAAAATTTAATGCATCTAAAACCAAGATTATATCTTTCCATCTTAAACTCTCTGACCCCGATTTGACCCACATTTGACCTCTAATGAAATGAACAGCTCTCGCCTTCAGGACACTCCTTGTTTAAACAAGTTTCTTGATTTGACAATCACTTCTGATCTGAAATGGAGCACACACATCAAATCCGTTGCCAAGATCGCTTAAAAATGGATTGATCATTCTATCGCTCAGTAGTTATATCACAGCCGATCCAATCCTCTACCTAAATAAGAGTCAAGTACGTCTTTGGATAGAATATTGTATGCCACATCTAAGCAGGAGCTGTTCGAAGCACAATTACCTTGCCTTGACAGAGTACAAAAACTGACCTAGTAATTATGACCCTTTTCTCTTCTCCGCAAATTCTTTCCCACAGAATAGACATTGCAAGCTAGTCTCAACATTATTATTTTCATTGCAAGTGCTCGATATAGGTTTTATCTATGCCTCCCCCTTGCCAATTCTTTATAAAAATACTCGTTTAGCCGAAATCACTACTAAAAAGTTACACCACTTTCTATCAATGCCTAAACCTAAACTTGGATTCCAGAAAGCGTCTTTCCTTAAAATGTCCGCCTGTGGAAATCTGTTTCACTGACCTGCTTTTCAGCTGATTACAATATTGTTATACGTAAACACGTTTTTATTAAAAAAAGTCATTTTAAATAATCTAATTATACCAAATTGTAACGATTACTACGTCTACCGTACCCTCATTAACCTTTATCGTCGAGTGACCTCTGAGTCTTGATATGTGGTGACCATTTTGTAAAATAAAAATAAAAAAAACAATCTAATTCGTATGAGGCAGTATCAAAATTCAATTCGATTATGCGTAACGATTTAAATGTAAGATAATCGGTCGAAAGACTGGAGTTTGAAGATCGCATAAGTCATAACAAAAGAAAAACTAAAATACAACTTCATGCCACACTAAAAGACTAATAAAAATAAAATACTAAGCATTATAATTTGAGTACTTTCTTGATAGAATTATGGTTTGTACTAAAATAAAAGAAAATCCAAAACCTTACAATATATGAATAACAATATGATAATTAATAAAATTTCTGAGGTCGCTCGCGTATATATGATTATTCGCATTAGTTTAATTATTTGCACTACTGTTCTTGTAATTTTAACAACATCTTGGCCCTTGTAACTTCCAGGTTTCTTCAGATGTATATTGTGGCACCCAAGAATGGTTCTATCGAATTCAGGAACCTGGACGGAATTTCCAACGAAACACTTTTTTTACTTCGCAGGGGTAGCGTGCTTCCATTTTATCAGTCATTCATGGATTAAGGTCCTAAGTAATTCGAAATTGTATTTTACGGTTCACCGACACTAAGAATGGAACAGTCAGCTTTCAGGAGAATATTACTAGTACTGTTTAGAATGACGCACAGTGCAGTGGTTACAGTATAGGATAAATCATTTGTAAAAGTTACCACAGGAACTATAGCTCAATAAACTACGGGAACTATTATTAAGGTAGAGATTATTTTCTGTATACCGCTCAAAAAGGAAACGCTTTTTGTGGAGCATTACTCCAGATGTGTCCATCACACTGCATGCAGGACAGAAAGTGGATTTATAAATACATAAAATACTAAAATATGTAAAAAGTATAGGAACTCGGCAGATGTAGCCCATCATCTTTGCAGTAGACTTAGCAGTATCTTCAATATAGTTTTCCCATCACATGTTTTCTTTGAATGTTAGACTAAGAAATTTTAATATTTGTCGCTCCGGATGGATCGAATGAAACAAAGGAATGGGTCATTGATAAGCCGTGATAGATTTTTTGTAAATGTTTGTCTTAGAAGACTGCATTTAGAGATTATATGCAAAATAGATGTTGTCAGATATTTCATGTATAATACATAGATATGTGTAATCGGATGAGATAATTTGTACTTTCATATATAGCGAGGCTAAACTCAATTACGTCATAATTTTCAATTTTAGGTTAATTTTAGTATTTTTATATTAATTATCGGAAATTTGCATTGTAAAGCGATTATTTGCAAATACTACAATTTGGTACCAAATCTCGTGAGAAGAAAAACTAACAATGATAGAATAGAACGATATAATGAAAGACATTTACTTAGGAAAATATACTTTGAAACTTTTTAAGGATTTAAAAAAGAAAACTTAACAATCAAGAAAATGTGTCAAATCGGAATACAACTAAGAGGGAAAAATCTAAAACCAATCTGGATATTGAGATTTATCGCATATCACAAAGCGAGATCTTTTCCATATTCGAAGATAATCAATAAGACCCGCAAATATGTGATCAGCGTTCATATATGAGGCTGCAAAACATAAGAAAAGACGATTTGGTGGATAGAAATATACGAAAAATAGAAATCGAACATTTTATTTTGTACAACAGCCTGCTAAAAGTTATTAAAAAGTAATAAGAATTGAGGGAAAACATTTAGGAGAAATTATTTCTCATTATATCTTTTATTATAGTTTACTCTATCATATCTATGTTAATAACGTTGATTAACATTTAAACACCATTATAATAGAACTTTTGACATTAAAGACGCAACTCTATATAACAATTCTTAAGTTGCATATCATATCGAGACGCAGTTTACGTAAAATTTGTCCAATTTTGTACATGAACAGATAGAAAAATAACGCATATTATTTTCTAATGTAAACACTCTTGCAATTGTCATTACTTAATAAAAGATCTGTTGAAATGACAATGCATAATACATAAGGTATAATCGCGTGATAGATAGTCATTAGGTTTGCATCTTTAGAATTGATATCTATTAGCATTTGCTACTCCTGCTACAAAATAGTTTTCCTTATTTTTTACTGGAATTGAATAATGACCATCGATGGGGCCATTTAAATTTAATGTTTGAAAAGAATATGCATTTGATACATCTCCATCGGAGGTGGTTTATGTAAGAAGACACAGAAATGTAGAGAATTGAAAAAAAATTGCCAGTTCATTGATCTCCACTGACAAATTAACATTTGTATTTAATGGAAACTAATGTCGCATGCGTTTTCAATTCTGTGAATACTTTTCAGAGTCTCATTAAAATATTCTAAATAATTAGTTTATATACTGAAGACATTCTTGATTCTTTAATAAGTGTTTCTGTTAAATAAATTTGTGTTATGTATAGGTAGAATTAGCTGCAAAGTTCTTTGCAAATAGTTTGGTCTTGCCTGATGCTGACGAGATGACCTCTGGTCCATTGATAATGGTTGGGATAGAACGCACACTTCTCTTCAGGATTCTATTTGTTATTTGCCAAAACTGATGGAAACCAAGCCGCTGATAAGCTACTTTGGATTTAACAGACTGGGCATATAGCTCGCTTGCATTTTTTATTACTCTTTTACAGTGGTTGCTAGCAGTCCTGAAAGCAACTTTAGTCTCAGTGCATCTATTACGTTGGTAGCTATGGAAAAAGTTATATCTGTGTACGATGGCTGCAGCACATTCAAGGGAGAACCATGGTTGGCTGTTAGGTTTTTGTTGGAATTTTTTAGACCTACAATTAACCATTCGGTCGGATCAGATACTATACAGGACACATCCTTTTTAAACATGGAATGCAGATGTAGATGAGATATGAATGTACGGAAGCTATCCCAGTCAGCCATAGAGTATCGGTATACAGTACAGTGGAGGGATACGTCTGGGGACTTATTACATTTCATTTTATCTTAACTGGTACGATGGAGTTGTCGGAGGATCCTAGAGGAAAATGAACGGAACATGAACATAGCTCAGGGGAAGTTGAGAGAAAAAGGTCCAGGAAACTTGCATATTGACCAGTAGTATCGGGCACACGGGTGGGTTCGCAAACAATCTGAGTGAGGTCATAAGCAATGGCAAAATCATGACAAAACCTCCCCTCATCGTTTGTCTTATTTGAGTGGGTCAGCCATCCACGTTATGGACGTTGAAGTCACTACAGATGTGGATGCTAGCCGAGGGATGTGCAGACAAGATGTGGCCTATTTTCTCAGATATATTCTTAAAGATAGTAACTCCGCTGTCATGGGGCCGATAGAGAGCAAATATAAATGCAGTGGTGTAAGCAAGTGCAACCCTGAAGCACGTATAGGGTAAATTAGGATCTTCTCTAGAGATGTCCCTGCCACACGGGAAGCCATCTTTAATGTAGGCACATATTCCATACCCATGGCGATCTTGGGGGTCAGATTTAGCTATTAAGTTAGAGTATCCGTTAATTATGAACTCATCTAGGGAAGTGGTTGGCCCTATTCCAGTTTCGCTTAGAAAGAATATGCCCGCTTTCGTCTCCTATAATTGGGTTTCAACCTCTGGAAGGTAGGAACGTAGACCCCCTAATATTGGAGAAGGAGACTGGGTAGTATGGGTCTACGTTGGAAGATGGGGTTCTAGGTTTATTCGAGTTTTTTTCTAGAGATATTTTATTTTGAGGTTGTGGGATTTGTGGAACAGGTCGGCATACTTGGTTAGAGCAGGATAGAGAGGGAAAGTAAGAGAGAAAAAGACAGGATTTTTTGTAGCACATGAACAGGTAAAGCCGTAACAATTACCCACTAGTATGGCATCGAGAGGCCCCACCAGAGACTACTGTATTGTCCAGAATCCATTCACCAAATGGCAATACAGCAGTCCCAGTACTTTGCGCCTGCTGGTAGGACAGCCTCCTTAGTGGTTAATCCAAGGTTCGGGTCCTTGACTATCAGACGGATAACGTCAGCCCAGACAAAACGTTTACCCCCAGCACCCTTACTAGTGACATGGCCACAAGCATAGACATAGAGACAGAAAAATTTCCGACATCTCAGACTACTGTTCATCAGCTTTTCTTCACCCTTTCTCAGAAAAATCACTCATTTGAATGAGGGGTTTAATGTAATAATCAAAGAAGAAAGCGCCCGTGTGTGTGTGTGTGCATTGTGCGGTTATAAAATTTACCTTCGGATGGGATCTGAGAGAGAGAGAGAGAGAGAGAGAGAGAGAGAGAGAGAGAGAGAGAGAGAGAGAGAGAGAGAGAGAGAGAGAGAGAGAGAAATATAAAGATAGCAGTAATGGATTTATTAGGTGTAGTCTCGTGAAATCTCACGAGATCTCATCTTCTACTGCACACGTATGCAAATGGAATAGGGTCACTTCACAAGATTTTCAGCTAAGGTATAACTGGAATTGTTTTCTCAATCATTAAATCATTTCTCTCTGACAGGCTCATAAGTGTAGTGGTTGATAGGCAGAAATCAGAGGTCTGCAGTATTAAAGCTGGAATACCTTAGGGGTCCATCCTGATCTACATCAATGATTTCCCATAACACATACTTAAATCATGCGTTGACAACTATGCTGGTAACACGACCATCTATGGCAACACATCAAAGGCCGTAAATGACTAAGTTCTCTTTGATTCTCTCTCCTCTGATCTCGAGCGCATGGTACAAGGGTGAAAGAGGTGGCTTGGTTCTTTTAATGCATCTAAAATAACTAAGCTTCTTTCTTTACATCATCAACGCTCTGATCCTCATCTGGCATCAATTGAAATGGATGGCTCTCGTCTAGCGAAAGCTCCATGTTTTGATAGGCTTCTGAGCTTGATCTTTACTCCTGACCTGAAATGGAACACGTACATCAAGTCAGTTGCCACGGTCGCTGGGAAATTGTTAGGATCCTCCTACCGCTCCAGAAGACATCTCACTGCTGATGCTATTCTCTATCTGTATAAAAGCCAAGTACGTCCAAGTATAGAGTACTGCTGCCACATCTGGACAGGAGCTGCTAAAACAGCCTATCCTGCCTTAACAGAGTACAAAATAAACTTCGTGGCTTAGTGAGGGATGCCCTTTTCCCTTCCCTGCAACCTCTTTCTAAGAGAGGAAACGTTGTGAACCTGTCTCTTTTTTGAGCTCCGATCTCTGGCTCCCCCTAGCTAATCTTTCACGCGTTAGCTGAAACCACTGTCAAAAATTTTCCCAAGTCTTTTTCTTTGCCAAAACCAAAACATAGATTCCATAAACAAAGCTTCTTTCTTAGAACTGCACGCCTGTCGAACTCTGTTCCTTTTACCTGTTTCCTACCTTACTACAACCTGGATCTCTTCAAATATAACATAAACACATTCCTGATGAACCGCCCCCTTAAGTAAGACACTTATCAAATCTCCAATACTAACGTACTGTACACGCAATAACCCTTATCCTCGAGCGGCTGCCTGGTCTTGATAAGTGGTGACGACCTTGTAAAAAAAGGCTCAGTTTTCTAATAAAATGCCTGTTAGCAGAGGCAGTGGTGAGAACACTTGCTGGAAGTTGAGAGAGAAAGTTGACGAATTCTAGCTGAATTTTCATTATTGTATTTATTTTATTTTGTTTTGCTGTTTACCAGCCCATTTAACTGCAAGATGTTACATTGAAGAAACTTCTAGCTGCACCTATGAAGACCAAGAATCGTAAAGCAACAAGTTTAGATGACACACCTCTAGAAATCTGGAAGACAGGTATCTTAATTCATTTATATAAGTTATTCAACGAGATATGTAAGTGTGGATAGAAAGATGCAAACGTCCCTTCCATTTAACTGCAGATCACAACAAAAATGTTCAAAGTAACAACATACACCGACTTCTGCAAGACATTCATGTTTTTCATTAAATCATCAAGTTTTTTACAATTTCTATAAGAGCAACAATTGTTTTCCATCTACCATGTTAGTCTCTAGTGTAATTGCTGTATTTTCTCTTACTCTATTCAGTCGCCCTAGATGTAAATTTTCTCATATCTCGATATGTGTGGTTAGCTGTTCGTATAGCGTTGATAATTTAGTTTGTTCCAATTTGCTATCTGATCCGGATGTTTATTTTTTCGTTCACGTAACCTGGTGCTAAGAATAATGTGTTCTGTATTGCATTGCGATAATATTTGCTTTTCTATCCTTGCATTAAGTGTCCACGTTTTGCCGTTGTAAAATTTACAATAATATATTTATTAAGCATTTTCTGTTTAATATTTATAATGGACGTTATTTTTTACACGGCGCTAGTAACTTTCGAAAAGGCAATGCACCCAAGCTCAATTCGTCGTGTTATTTCACGCTAGATAGTAGCATTTTTTCTGACTATCTTTCTCTGGTAGTAGTAGTGTTTGTATCTTCGACATTTTAAATTAAATAATTATAAACTATTTTAAATACACGAAATTAGAATTTAATATCATTTCAGGCTATTCAATTGACAAAAATAAACGAACTCGTCCTTCGATACGATCTCAGATTGAAAGGGCTTACTTGCCGGAAGGAAGGACATGAAACGAAAGAAGATTCACGGCCTAATCACCGTTTTTATCCGACTAATTAATATTCTTGTGTAATCCAAGCGAGAAAAAACGATTTTATTTTAGTAAATATTGTTGTTTTATTTTTTTGTATTAGAATCACATTCAAATATTTCAAATAATTAACAGATATTTTAATACAAATTCAGATTCTCGAACAGGTGGTTTGGTCTTTCTATAAAAGACACGGCAAAAAATTATAATGATTTTGATATTTTTTTTAACAATACACGTGGCTTTTTCATGGGGAATGTTCAAAACAACATGGCCTCATTTTAAAAGGACTAACTAAAGTCCATCACGTACTGATATTACAGGTTCACAGATATACTGTGTTATGTTATTCCAGCTGCACAATGTTATTAGACAAGCAATACTATTATCTAATACCAGCATTTCAGCCCGGTTTTGCCCGGGTGTTTGGAGGTGTATGTTGAGCATATAAAAGCGGTAATTTTTTTTTAAATTTGACACCTATTATGACCCCTTACCATTTATTGTTTGGGGCTCAAACCAAGTTATTAAATCAGATCAATGTCCAAGAAACCTATATCTAAACTTTCAAGTGTTTAGACCCAAAATTGTCGGAGGAGTTTGGTAGAGTTCTCGAACGTCAACTCGTTGAACTTTGTCCCCTTAACATTAACATTTCTGGCCGAACCCGGATTACAAAGATTTTCCCAAATCTCAGTACCCATTATATAAAATTTCGAGTCTGTAAACTGAAAATTGGCAGAGTTATTGCGTAGACACACACAGTGTACACACACAGTGACACAGACACACAGACACGTTCACTTTTATAGATTAAACAAAAAATATACGTATACATAAATATATACGAAAACAATTTTGTGGTTACTGTAAACTTTTTTACGCAAATATTATGCAAGTAGCAACACTATAGAATATCTGCATGGATATAATTACACGTAATAGTTAACTCAAATTGATCATCTATAAGAAAACCGAAAAAATCTAATAGGGAATTAATTAAAATGAATGTTTAAAAGAATATGCAAATTAGCTAGTTTTTTTGCTAGTGAATGCAATCTCAAAACCCATATATAAAAAAATGGTATTTTCTTTTTAAATAAATAGAAAAGAGGGTTTCTATTATAAATATCAATACACACAAAAGAAAAACGAATTTATCGGAGTATAGATTGGAATATAGACTAAGAAGAAAACCTCTTCAAATACTATAAATCTAACGGTTCGATTTTACTTTAGTAATGAGAAATACCTCGTGCTTCTTTTGTTTTCGAACTTGCAATCATTTAGTCCTGTTTTATAGAAATTTACAGCAAGGTGAAATATTTAATTTGGAAGAAAATCAGCCAGACATAAAAAATTGTCTGATGTTAACACGTAAAATACTCCCCTTAGGATATTAAGTAAATAGTAGATGTTATTTTTTTTAATTATGATCATCAGAAGTTATAATGGTATTTCAAATCTAAAACTTAGTTTAAGTGTGCGAACCTTCGCAAAAATGGGGTAAATGGGCTCACAATAATAAAACACATGTAAACTCCTGTTTACATACAACTCTACTAAAATCTGTTCATCTAGGTGCTTCCTTTTGTGGGATAATTCCGTATTTTAGAGTTATAATTGACCAGAATTTATTATCCCAGCTCGCCAGTCTTTCATTTCTCCTTTTCCTACCGACCTGTGAACGCCGGACCATTCTTCAGCATTTAGAAAGTATTATAATGTTCAATTATCGATAGTTCCGTGCCTTTAAACGACGCCGGTTGAGAGAGAGACAACGTTTTGAAGCCAAGAGAAATGCAAAGAAAATTAATAGTCAAATCGATTAGACTTACTGAACCACGAACTTTTACGATTAATATCGATCACGTAGTGAATTGAAAACCTTACTATAAAGCTTGGCCCTCAGTTGATTCGTGACTTCTCAATCGAAAACATACTACAAAGAAAATCAATTTATTTTTTGAAATCTGAAACAGTTGTTAATGCTGCAGCCAGAAAGTACAATCTATTTATAAAGACTGTTGTCAGTATCAACGTATCTATTTGGTAGTTCATGGTAAGCTGACTGATTAGTATCCTCATGGGAAGTGCAATGAATAAAGCGTGATATAACATATATTTAACAAATTTTATTTCTTTGGTGTGTTGCGGAACAAAAAACATTATTTGAGCACATACTGCACACACAGGAACACGCACAGGCACTTACACAGGCACACACACAGACACACACAGGCAGACATATTAGGTCATCTTACAAGTTCTGTCCGAATTTTTACTTTTGTTTTTAAACTGAACGAAACTTAAAAAAATAGTGTGTATATTTTGTAATTTTTTTTACATTTTCCTGTTTAAATGCATTTTAACTGATTAGATTTTTTTCACAGAACGATCAAATTTACATTTGCTTGATTACAACTCTGCCTGAACGTGCCTAAGAATCATTTGAGGCATATGATGCTGTACGAGTTCAGGAAACGTAATCTAAACAGCGGAAGCGGCTAAAAATATTCACTCAGTTTCTGAAAAGGAGTTGCGAATGAACAAACTTGCAGAAAACGGTTTGCGAAATTCAGAAGTGGAGATTTCCATCTTGGAGATGAAGACTGAACCGGATGTCTAGTTGGGTTTGATGATAAGTTTCTTGGAGAAGCTCTTGAAGTAAATCCTGCTTTATCAGTTGAGAAATTCGCAACAAAACTGTTCATCGTCATCTTAAACAACTTGAAAACAAAATTTTAAACTCGTAAAATCTGTGCGTCATGAATTGTCTAAAAACAATCTCAAATTCCGAATCGACATTATCTCATCTTTCCATTCCAGTCAACTTATTGTTTTCATAAACTTGTGATTGGTGACGAAAAGTAGACTTTTATCCAAATGTTAAGCTTCGTAGACAATGAGGAGACAATGGCTTAGAAAAGGGGAAAGATCTCAGCCACAGTCGGACAGAGAACTTCGTGGAAATTAGGTTATTTTCCTGGTGGGATTGCCAAGGACTACTCCACTTTGAATTGTTAGCACGCACTGCAATAATAAATGTTCAAATCTACTGTCAGCAAATAGAGCGTTTGAACCAAGCTTTGAGGAAAAAGACCTGATCTAGTGAATCGAAAAGTGGCGATGTTTCATCAGGACAATACACGACCCCTTACAGTAAGAATTACCTTACAAAAGTTCGAAGAACTTGGTTGTTAGAAAATTCCACATCCACCCTATTCTCCTGACAATGCTCATTCACACTACAATTTGTTTCGTAGCTTACAATAAACAGATTTTATAAAGCAGAAAGATGGTAAAACTTACATTTGTGAGTTCTTCGAATAAAAGCAAAAAATATTTTACAGTGATGGAATTAATAATCTTGTTAATACATGGAAGGAAGTCATAGATGATCAGTGAAAGTATATTGATGCTTTAATCTATAATAAACTGTAACATTTGGTCACTTTCTTTTCGTTATTCATAAATTCGGACAGAACTTATGGGATGACCTGATATATATATATATATATATATATATATATATATATGTATATATATATATATATATATATATATATATATATATATATAAAGCTCAACGTCTGTGTGTGTCTGGTCACGAATAGGTTCCTATATGGTTGACTATTATAGAAAACTGATCACATATAATGATAGAAGATGTATCGATACACAGGAATGGGTATTTTTGAACTGGCATAATGATGATTCATTAAAATTGTGGGGTCTGCGTACGCGCCACGAAGTATGGAAATAAAATAATAAAAATAAAAAAAAAACGTTTTCAAGTATTTTTTTATATAGATGTACATAACATAATACTTTGGTAAGTATGTTTTAACTTAAATAGGGATGATATAATAATATTTCTAACTAAACTGTAATCAAACAAAAAAATGCCAGTAAAAATTTAAGCACAGCAGGAAATTAAAACGCTATTCAAAAAGTAAGTTTCATCGGACAACAATAATCCTATTATAAATGAATAACAGGCTAATGAAAATTTTATAGGAACCACACTCGTGTTACTTAAAACTGAATTCAGCTGGAATACTCCTCAAAATACACGTAGATCATTTATTGATGTTTAAACGGCGACCTACAATATGCATAATGTCTCCTGGAAAATGGAGCTAATTTCCGCTTCCGTATCTGCATATTCCTTTATATTTTCATAGAATTAATCTATATTTGGTTCATTAAAAAGCTTCCTTGTCCCTTTCTACCTCCCGGTTGTAGACGAGAGAAAAGGGACCAAAAAAGTAAAATAAAATTAAAATGACCAACTCTGTTTTATTTAGGTAAGTGAACTACAATATGTGTGGGTATGTATGTATGTATGTATGTACATGTATCTATAATATAAAGCTGAATGCCTGTGTGTGTGTCTAGTCACGAATAGGCTCCTATGTGGTTGACTATTATAGAAAACTGATTACATATAATGATAGAAGATGTATCGATACACAGGAATGGGTATGTTTCATCTGGCATAATGATGATTCATTAAAATTGTGGGGTCTGCGTACGCGCCACAAAAAATTTAAAAATAAAAAAAAACGTTTACAAGTGTTTTTGATATAGACGTACGTAACATAATACTTTGATAACTATGTTTTAACTTAAATAGGGATGGTATAATAAAATTGTGGAGTCTGCGTTCGCGCCTGGCCTCCATAGAATGAAAATAGGAACAAACTTTAATAAAGACTTTTCATATCTATCTACGTAAGTAGACTTTGATAATTATATTTCAGTTTGAAGAAATATGGTATAATAAAATTATGGGGTGTTCGTTCGCGACTGACCTCCATAGAATGGAAATATGTCACAAAGTTTAACAAGGTTTTTTAATATAGATCCAAAGAATATCGTGATAAGTGTTTCAGTGTGAACAGGTATGGTATAATAAATTATGGGGTTTATCTATTTTATTTTTACTTTCATCATATTTTGCTTTGGTTTTCATACCTCCAAATTCGAAGCTATCTCTTTACACCCCTTCCTTTTCATAACCTATAATACTCTCATAAATCATAGTCCATTTTCTGTAGGCTGTTTTGGTATTTTTGCTAGTATATATATATATATATATATATATATATATGATAGAATATTTATGGCAATTTAGCTACATTAAGGTCTTCCGCGTTTCATCTGTATGGAAGTGTGATGCTAAAATACATTTTGATCTGAAGTCTGATCACAAATTTTAAACACGGAAGCTTTCCATAGCGTAGTCTATAGGGGAAATGAGTATCTGTGGTTCCAGCTTAGCATTGTTTGAAGATAGAGGTTTCACTCCTACTTAAGCAAGTCAGAGAATACGTGTGCCAAAATTTGGTGAGACAAGAAATATTAATGAGGATTCATGTACAAGTCTCAGTATTCCAATCTCGTTGCGGTTAATCACACGGAGACAAATAGAGCATGAGGTGGCTGAAAGGTGGTGAAACTACGGCGATCAATATGAAGATAAAGCGAACCTTTTCATTTCAACATAATGTTGTATTCCTCTGCCTGTTTCACAAATATGCTAGTGGTAGGAACTCCGACAAACTACAAGCCCTTGCCCCTCCTTGACGTAAATACCTCCGACAAAATCGACATGCAGCAAAATCCCTACATGTAAGAACGCTTTCTATTCTGATAGTTTCTTCACTATGACTGCTAGACTTTTGATTTCCTTTCTAGGTTCCTGCTTTTCGGACTGTAATGACATGCAGAATTTCATACGTAATGTTAAAAGACATCTTGCTGCTCAATTCTACGTTGTATTCCTGAGCATTATGTCCTAGATAGTAGTCCTCTATATAAAAGTGGCACTTTGTCTTGTTTGGGATAAAGATATTACTACTACTACTACTACTACTACTAATAATAATAATAATAATAATAATATTATTACTACAACTACTACAGCAACATCAACAACACCAACAATAATAACAATAATAATAATAACAACAACAACAATAATAATAATAACAATAATAATAACAATAACAATAATAATAATAACAATAATAATAGTAATAATAATAACAATAACAATAATAATAATAATAATAATAACAATAATAATAATAATAATAATAATAATAGTAATAATAATAATAATAATAATAATAATAATAATAATAATAATAATAATAGGATCTTCAGCAAAGATATTCACATGAAATTTGGAATGGAAAAGTGCGCACAACTAGTTATAAGAAATGGAAAACTGGAAACGACAGAAGGCATGGAACTACCCAACCAAACAGAAATGAGGGCACTAGGGAAACAAGACGACTATAAATACTTGGGAATTCTGGAAGCGGACACCATCAGAGCAACAGGAATGAAAGAGAAAATTGGAAAGGAATACCTCAGGATTACAAGAAAACTCCTGGAAACGAAATTATATAGCAGAAACCTAATAAAAGGTATAAATACATGGGCAGTATCACTAGTAAGATACTCTGGGCCGTTTATAGGGTGGACAAAAGAAGAACTGAGACAACTCGACCAGAAAACGAGGAAACGCATGACTATGCATAATGCACTACACCCAAAGGACGATATTGACAGACTCTACGTGAAAAGGAAAAACGGTGGGAGAGGACTGATCTGTATAGAAGTCTGTGTGAAGGACACGACAAAAGAACTAGGAAAATGCATAATGCAAAACACTTAAAGGATGATTATGGCAGCGAGAGACACTAAAAAAAACAGAAAACAGAGAGACAAACGACAAAACGAGAAAAGAGAAATGGGAAGAGAAACAACTCTACGGAAGATTCATAAGCATGGCGAAAGATGAGAATAACTAAAACAACTGGACATGGATGCAGGAAGGGCATATAAACCAAGAAACAGAATCTCCAATAAGTGCAGCACAATTGAACTCCATAAGAACCAACCATATCAAAGCAAGGATTGATAAAACACAAGAAAACAGCAAATGCAGACTCTGTGGACAAAGAGACGAAACGATAAACCATATAGTAAGTGAATGCAGCAAACTTGCTCAAAAGGAATACAAAAACGGGCATGACCAAGTGGGGAGGATGGTACACTGGGAATTGTGTAAACGACTGCATTTTGAGCGTACAGACAAATGGTACAAGCATAAACCCGCAACAGCACTCGAAAACGAGAACCAGAGAATCCTATGGGACATGGACATACAGACGGACAACCCCTCCAAGCAAGAAGACCAGATGTCGTAATAATTAACAAGAAAGAAAAATCCTGTCAAATCGTAGACTTTGCAGTCCCAGCTGACACTAGAGCGAGTATGAAAGAAAAGGACAAACGAAGCAAATACACAGAGCTAACCAGAGAGTTTAAAGGGGTTTGGATGATGAAGAAAATCAAAATAGTACCGATAATAGTAGGAACACTAGGAACAATTCGAACAAAAACTTCGAGAAAAGAATGTCAGAAATTGGAATCGGAGGAATTACTGCCCAAGTACAACGACTAACGATAATGAAAACGACTGAAATATTAAGGAAACCCCTTGAATGCGGAGAATTATACAAGACAATATAACGAATAAGCGTTACAGGGAATGAAGAACACCGAAACTGCATATTTACAAGTTCTACATCCCCCATCATGCACCCCCCCATTGTTTCATCACCGACACCCGCCCCCCAAAAAATGATACCAAAGGGCCGAGAAGGGTCAATAAGGACTGAAAGAGCGAGGAGCGAGCGCCAAATAGACCTCGGCTGAACAAGCGCAAAGAGAACTGGGGCCTTGGGGAGGCTGAGTGCCACTCAAATTCCAGTATAAACCAATGGCAACTACCAGTGAACAATCAATGGTAAGCGGCTGTTGCGATGATGCAAATTCATTTGCAAATGCTATCGAAGGAGGTAGAGAGAGCTGGACGTCTGGAGAGACTTGTTGTCACTCAGCTTTCAGAGAACACCACAGGTTTCCCATCAGATCGTTTGTTGACTTGTGTGAAAGCTCCATGTGAGCCAATAATAATAATATAACAGTCCACAAAAGAATGAATACGCCTCTATATTAATTGTATTATTTGAAAAAATATAAACAGCGAAAATGTAATTAGGGAGAAAGAATATCTATATAAAGAGAAGCAAAGGCTAAGGGGTTTAGGTGGTGCAATATCTGTTGAGAATGTATAGTTTATATCTAAACATCTGATAAGTGCATTTAAAAAAAAAGGGATTTTTTTTTTAATTAAGATTTAATAAAGTATGCATCTTCGTTTCCAACTGGATATTTTTATCTTAAAGTATTTTATAAAATTCATTTCATGAAATTCTCCAATAATCCGTCGTTATTTTCCGGCCAACATCACTGCCACAGTCAGCTGCCAAACGCTTCAAACATGGCTCCCTTTTAGAAAATGGATTTCATATAATGTTTCAATTTCCTGTTCATGATTTTTCTAGATGCATTCTCTCAGCGTTATTAGATGGACTTCGGCATTACGTCACATTTTACATATAAATTATAGTTTACTCGCTAAACGCACATATTAAATGGATTCATCCTATTGTATTTGTTCGAGAATGTGCTGTGGGATTTAGCTATTCAATTAAAGCATATTGTAAGTCATGAATTTCGTGAATTATTATTATTACTATTTCTGACCCGGCATATGTAAAAAGGAATAATTTAAAATATAAATTTGTAAAAAGATTACATTAGAAAGCAATATTAGAAAGGACCGTGATGGAAATTGTTGTCATTTTATATAAAATACACCGCATACGTTTTTCTGTATCTTACTATACGTAAGGTTATCACAAATAAATTTAAATTAATATTTTAAACGATTTGTTACGGCTAATATGTAAATAGCATAATACTATAAAAATCGGAGATTGAATGGACACTTATTTTATACGTCCATGCACCTTTATTAAATGTTTTTCAGTGTCAATTGGTTTGGTGGGATTTAGAAGTAATCAACTATCTCAGCAAAAATAACCTTCTTAGTGATACACAATAGGGTTTCCGTTCTGCTAGATCGACATCAGATGTGCTTACACTTATATCTCATAGGATTAGCGAATCTCTCGACGGAGGTAACCTTTCTAGGGCAGTTGCTCTTGACATAGCTAAGGCCTTTGATAGGGTATGGCATAAAGGTTTACTTCACAAGATTTCTAGCTATGGTATAGCTGGAAATGTCTTCTTAATTATTAAATAATTTCTTTCTGATAGGTTCATAAGAGTAGTAGTTGATGGGCAGAAATCAGAAGCTTACAGTATTAATGCTGAAATCCCTCAGAGGCCCATCCTGGGCCCAACTCTTTTCCTGATCTACATTAATGATCTTCCAAATCACATCCTTACATCATTCGTAGACATTTATGCTGATGACACTACCATCTATGGTAGTACATCTAAGACAGTAAACGACCAAGTTCTCTCCGATTCTCTCTCCTCTGATCTTGAGCACATGGTACAATGTGGAAAGGAGTGGCTGGTTACTTTTAATGCATCTAAAACATAGCTTCTCTCTTTACATCATCAACGCTCTGATCCCAATCTGGCATCAATCGAAATAGATGGCTCTCGTCTTGAGGAGGCATTTAGTTTTGACAAGCTTCTGAGCTTGACCTTTACTCCTGATCTTAAATGGAAGAGGTACATCAAATCTGTTGTCAAGGCCGCTAGAAAAATGGTGGGGTCCTTCTATCGATCCAATAGATATCTCACTGCTGATGCAATTATCTATATATATATATATATATATATATATATATATATATATATATATATATATAAAAGCCAGGTACGTCTAAGGATGGGATACTGTTTCCACAACTGCTAGAAAGGATTTGCCCTGCCTTGATAGAGTTCAAAATAGACTTCGTAGCCTCGTAGGAGATGTCCTTTTCTCTTTCCTGCAACCTTTATCTCACAGAAGATGTGTTGCGAGTTTGCCTCTGCTGTATCATAATTTTCATGGAAAGTGTTCGACTGAGCTGCAATCTATGGTCCCACCTCACCAATCTTTTACTAGAAACACTCGTCTAGCTGAAAACATTATCAATAATTCCCCCCCACTCTTTATCTGTGCCTAAACCTAAACGTAGATTCCATGAACAAAGCTTCTTTCTCAGAACTGCACGCCTGTGAAATTGTCTTCCGCTTTCCTGCTTTCCGGCTGACTACAATATGGTTGTCTTCAAGTCAAACGTAAACAAGTTTTTGATGAACCGTTCCATATAAGTTAACAAATTCACCGAATTTCCATTAGTAACGGTTACTATATTGTCCAATTCCCACTGCACACTCTTAAATCCTTACCCTCGAGTGGCTTCTTGGCCTTTATAAGTGGTGATGCTTATCTAAAAAAAAGATATTAAAAACAGAATTGCATTTGCACCTAAAATTCTTCTAGCACTTTATTTCCGACCGTATGATTATGTTTTTCATGCTATTTACGTATATATATATATATATATATATATATATATATATATATATATATATATATATATATATAATAAATGCAAGACCAGAAAAATTAAGTCCATGGTGCTACCTATTGGGGATCTATTTCACTCATCATTAAACACCGATTTACTGGTCAACTAGTTTGAATATTTGGTTGCTACTATATCTGCCACTTTTCAGTTTGATATCATAAGTTTTTGTCACTCGTTACTACATTAATATTGATCAAAGCCAACTAAAATTGGATGATAAGCGTTAAAAAGATTAATTTAATGTTGATTTAAATATGGAAATTATGTGAGAAATAAAAAGAAAGATTAATTGCATTATCAATGCATGGTTCGTTAAAGATGACATTTATGACAATTATTTTTGGCATTACTACTGAAGAATAAAACGTTCTAGTGTTCAGAGAAGTGGCCCGTAATCATGTTTTTGACAGAAAAGTTAATAAAAATGATGCCTGATGGTCGAATAAAGTAAGGATTCTCAGTTGTCAAATTAAGACAAGCTGTGTTGTGAAAGTGTTGGAACGTAGTCGAACGTAGTTGGGTATCTTTCATGGAAATTACGATATCATGAAAAAGAGTAGAAACGTATTTTCTCTGGAAATGTGATTTTAGAATAGAGAATAAATTAACCCACTAGATTGAAAACAAGTTTTACTCTGTCAAGGCAAAAAAAAACTAACGACTAGCGCCTTTTTTTCTGATAGTGGAAGCAGTTCAAATGAAAATAACTGATATTAAACCGACAACAAGCCGTCAATTCCTCAAAATTGGGTTTCCATGCTGCTATCGTTCATTAAGGATTTGATCTCAAATAAGTAATGGCGCATTTTGATTAAACTCACTTCACTTCCACCTGTAGAATTCGATTGAAATGAAATCTAAAGCAACAATCATTAAACAATTTCACTGCGAAGAGGATTAACAAGTGTAATCCGAAAAGCCGGGCAATATAATAATTGCAAATGTTCTGTGGCTCAGTTTGAATGATGGGTAAATTGAATAAAAAAAAATAAAAAATCTTCCGACGTCCGACCAGATGGTAAGTCTTACATACAATTTTAATTTATTATATCGAAGTTATTTAGTTTAGTATCTTTGGTATAAGCTTTTCGGAACCATAAAATAATATTTTTTTTCTAAAAGCAAAGACGAAATTATTGTTAATATTATATCTGACATGTTTGAGCTTGTAGATCGAAAATAATAAAGTTAGTACGCATTAGAATGTCAAATTTCTTGTGTTTCCTTACATCCCCGATAACATAGGTTTATGTCTGTGGGATCAATAACTCTAAAATCATAAAATTGTTTTGACCGTAAGGCACCGTTAGTTTGTAAACTATAGTTACATATAAAGAATTCACTAGTAAACTCATTAACTGATCATTATTACATATCGTGAGCGTAAAATGTGTGAATATTAACTATATTAAATTTAATGTGGCTTACTGAGAATTAGATGAAATGGGTGAAAATCACTCACAATGTGGAATTTCAGACATTTCCAACTTTTATAAAATATTAACAATAGCGAGCATGTGTCAATAAACACACATTGTAAAATACGTATTTTCTCGGGTTTAAACGGGCTTTATAAGAAATACTGGGGTGATTTAAAAACCAAAGATATTGGATTTGAAGTGAATTTTATTCAGGTTTGTCAGGATCGAATTATATTATTGATTTCTAAAGACTTCTCAAATTTTATATACGTGCATCTAATGGATTCTATCTATCAATCTTCCATATACTTATAAAGTTGAGTTTTTCTCGCTCTGATATTTGCATTAACAGTCTTCTGTTTCTGTTTCCCAATTATTACATAAACTGCTTAATATTTGTCATAAGTATGCGAGCGACAATATGACGGTAAACAAATGTGCATATCTCTTTGAAAAACGAACTTTAATAAATTTATTTATTTTTGTCTGTCTTCTTATAAAATGATTGCTTTAATTTCATTATTATGCTGAACTCAATTCACGAATGGTTTCTACATTCCTATACTTTGCGTAGAAGTTAAGATAAAACGTTTCAGTACGCAGATATATATATATATATATATATATATATATGTGTGTGTGTGTGTGTGTGTGTGTGTGTGTTTTCAGAATGTGAGAGATACAATAAATTCCACAGCCAAACAACGTCGCAGCCAGTTAGTTGACTGTCATGGCTCATGTGGGCTTCGATGTTGTTTGGCTGTGGATTTATATATATATATATATGTGTGTGTGTGTGTGTGTGTGTATGTTTTCAGAATGTGAGAGATACAATAAATTCCACAGCCAAACAACGTCGCAGCCAGTTAGTTGACTGTCATGGCTCATGTGGGCTTCGATGTTGTTTGGCTGTGGATTTATATATATATATATATATATATATATATATATATATATATATATATATATATATATATATATATATATACATATATATATATATTTAATTTACAGAAGGCCAGAAAAAACATTGGTACCGTCGGTTCACCCCTAACATAGGGCGACCAGTTAATGGTAAATCGTAGATAATGTTAGGCTCTCGCAAGCCATGTTGTTTCTGTTTGAGAAAAAGCAGGATAGCATTTATTGTTTTTAATGATGTTCATTGTTATTTAACTATAGCTTATCCCTATCACTGTATATTATATTTTAATATTAATTTTCTAAGTTTTTATCTAATGCATTTGTAGTATCTTGTAACTATCCCGCATGGTTCCGGTCTAACTGGTAAGTCTTGATTAGTTCAAGAGAGGTAATTAATCTATCTTATTCATTCTTTATACTTTGTCCTTTTTTACTTTTGTTAAAGGGGAGGCAATTCCTGATTCTTTGTTTGCCTATTATATTATATTTTATATTTAATTTTTTATACGTTTTTATATATGTGCCTTTTTTATTTTATTTATTATATATATATTTTTTCGCTATAGTATCAAGTTCTAAGAGATCTTATAGGAGCTATTTAATTTCCAGGACTTTTAATTCTAATTTTATTTTTTTATTCTATATATATATATATATATATATATATATATATATATATATATATATATATATATATATATATATATATATTGGTTTATGGTATTATTTGATATAGCCATAAATTTCTTAATATTTTTACACTTACACTACCTGAATATTTATTCTCACTTTTACTAAATTATTTAATGCGTTAAATCGATTGTATTTTGAATATTCCTCAACCCCAACGTAACGGGGACCAGTTAATGGTATATTGTAAATAATGTTAGACTCGCGTCAGTCATGTTTTTCTCCGTTTAAGGAAAGAGCGGGACCGCATGAATTGTTTATTATGATGTTCATTTTTATTTAACTATAGCTTACCCCTATTTCTGTATATTTAATTTTATTTTACTTTCAATTTTCTAATTTTTCAATTTTTTATTTAATGCATTTTTAGTAAATGCCTATTGTCTTATTCTGTTTCTAATTGGCATGGTATTTTGATTTATCATTCGGTGTCCCATATGCTGTTATTTTATTTTATCTTTGCTAAATATGTATCTGGTATTAGGTTCTAATGACTCTTATATAAGCTATTTAATGTCTAGTTTTTTAAAATTTGTATTTAATTATTTTTATATATATATATTTGGGTTCATGGTATTCTTTAAGGTAGCCATAAAATATTTTTAATACTAACAATAGCCTAATTTTCTATTTTCACCTTTACTAAACTAAGTTATTTTATTAATTGGCTGCGGTTAGAATACTCTTGAATAAATTCCTCGTTTGTTGTTTGGTCCTCCCAGTTTATTAGGGGCGCTTGTCTCCTATGTATACAGGCTTTAAGGGGTTCACTGCGGACGTTCAAACGGATCTTTGGGGGGGGTCAATATTGGTCTTTATAATGTGGTATTTCTCCGCCTCACAAAGGGGGCACAATTTTGAGGCTGGTGAGTATGCCGGTCTTCTCTCTATGATCTTCCATTTAATGCTGAATAATGTTTCATTGTCTTTTAGCTGCCATACTCGGGCGGCTAATGCTCTCTTTTCCTTGTTTTTGCCCTGAAGGAACTGTTCCGCATGTAATATCTCTGCTTAATCGTCCTTTTGTGTCATGCCTATGTATATTTTTGGTGTATCGCTAGCCTGATGTGTGAGTGTCGCTCTATATACGAGGGATTTCACTCTGCATCTTCCCTCTAATGGGCAATTTTCTTGGATCTGCACGAGCAGTCCGCAATAGCGTTTTCATTGTGTTCCCTTGCGATGATATTTTTTATTGATGGGGTGGTGGAATAGTTGATCTTAACTGTGTTTTTGTTGAATAGTTTGTGCAGCTTATGTTGTGGAGGGAAATTTCTATCTAGCAGTTTCAGGAACAAATGTCCCACTCGTGTTTTTGTGTTGAGGGAATAGGGAGGTGCAAACCAAATGACGTTCCGTCCTCTGTTGCGTCTGTTTTTTTGTTAGCTGATGTTGGGTTGGCTGGTATTTAATGCTTTCAGTGAATCCGCTTTTTTTAGAATATTGTTTATGTACCTAAGTGTCCCATAGGGTTTGTGGCAAGGTCTATGTGTCTTATTATTTTGATTTAGAGTTAACATCAAAAGACCCAAGTCCTACACTAAATAGCTATTTGCATACACTTACAGCCGCCCACAATATTTGTGGAAGGCAACACCTTAGAAAATGTAGATCAATTTGCCTACCTTGGCAGTCTTCTCTCCACAAGATATATCATAAAGGCGGAGATCCACCACCGCATTGGATGCGCCAGTGCAGCCTTTGCCAGTCTAGGGAAACGCGTGTTTGTGAATCGGGACATACAGAGCAGGGGCACACTTCTTGTCTATAAAGCAGTTGGCTTGCCCACTCTTCTCTGTGAGTCTGACAGATGGACTACTTACAGCAGATATCTGAAGGTCCTGATACAGTATCACCAGCGTTGTCTCCGCAAGATCCCCAGGATTGGATGGACGGATTGACCAAAAGCGTAAAGGTCCCGAAGGAGGCCAATATACCTACCATCACTACAACCATCATCCGACACCAGCTGCGATGGATGGGCCGTGTGATGAGCATGCCTGATAACCACCGTCCAAGGCAAATGCTGTACAGTCAGCTAAAAGAGGGAAAACGGTCCCAATAGGGGACAGAAAAAGACATATAAGAAAAATAAAGACCCACCAGAGATAGTGTCACTTTAGCCCCGCCTTCTGGGAGGATGCTGATTTTCAGAGACCATGTGGAACAGGATGGTTTATGTAGGCATGGTTCACTCAGAAAACGACCTCCACAGAGCTGCATAGCAGAGGAGGAACCAGAGAAATGAGAGATCTACTACCAACACAGATCCTTTCTTCTCTCATTACGTAGTCGACCAGTCACACATGCTCCCACTGCAATAGACCAAATATCACTGACGGGAGAAAAATGATACTCGTCACGATAATGATAAGATAAATATATAGTTTTCCACCTTGTCAAATCATAAACAAAGTGTCGTTATTTTAATTACCATATATTCAAAATAAATTTAAGTCATTTACTCAATCAAAGGGGAAAAACTAATGAATAACCACATTATTCAACTTAATTTTTTTGTGGCATGTTCTTCTTAATATTTAATATACTCTTTCAATCAGTATCATGTGTTATTATATTTGTTTATTTATAAATATAACAACCACTCTATTATCTTTAGATCCTTCTAGGTTAATCATCTACTTGATTTACTTTTTATATATATTATCATTTAAACTACTTTAATCTATTATGACGGTTTACTTAATATTGTAATAAATTGCAAACTGGTTTTCTTCCCTTAATACCCTCGTCAATATATCATAATTTCAAATATTTCTTCAATCATTATTGTTATTATTCCTATTTATTAAAGATATTTACTTCCTATTAACTTATATACACTTGTATACTTTATAATTTTTTTATTACAATTTAACTAATTATTAACTAAATTACTACCATAAGCCAGTTTACATCATGGATGAATCTGTAATTATTCATTATATAAATATATAATGCCATTATGTTATAAACTATATCTAATTAACTTTAACAATATGACATTTTTAAATATTTACCTATTTTTTTTCTTTGTGTGCAAATTCTTTCTCGTATTTAATATTTTGATTATATTTTATTAATGGTTTATTTATTTTCTTACATATATATGTACTTATACATCCATTTATATAATCACCCACTTATGCACACACACATAACACACAGATATATATATATATATATATATATATATATATATATGTATAATGATCGTGCCAGTGTGTGTGCAAAGTATTTGCCATATTTGTCTCTTAATATTTGGTTTACAGAGTAGACACTTATTATATAGGGTATTTGCACATGTAAGCACAGTTCCACTTTAATGTTTAGCCGGCAAAATCGCTGCTTATATGTCAAAACTGAAGAATAATTATTTGAATTTGCCAGAAGAAATCAATTAAAATGTTTACATGCAGAAATCATACATTCGTAGGTTAAACAATGTTATTTTTGAAATTATGATATGCGCATTCGTTTGTCCAAGAGGAGCGGGAATTCGGCTTAATAGTTGCATATTTTGGTTTCACTTCTAGTTGATGGCACAGAAATCATATTTAAAAAAAAATGTTCATACTACAAGTATATATTAGTTACAATATAATAATCAATAACTTTCTTGAATTAAAAATCATATTAAAGTATATCTTACGACCGGGCAATTAAAGTTAAAATAAGTATTCTAGAAATAAGCTTTAGTAGCATTATAAATAATATGTAGAATTCATTTTAGCTTTGTAAAATGGCAGAAAGTTGTTAATGAAATAAATTTTGTCGTTCCTACTTCTCTGTCTTCCTTTCTCTCTCTTTATATATATATATATATATATATATATGTGTGTGTGTGTGTGTGTGTGTGTGTGTACATATGTGAAAAATGTCTATATTTCAAATTTACGTATCCATATACATTCTTTAGCTATACTTTAGCAAACACCGAGGTTTTTATTCAAAAATATAGATTACCTAAAAATAGGAAACATATGTGACAACGAAAGGTGAGACGCGTTCTTCTAACCATATACATAAGCGCGTTGTAATTCAACAGATTGATCGTAGTGAAAACAACCTGACACACCATTTCATTGATTACTAATGTAAAATGTAAAAATGTGTGTCTTTCCGTTTCATGGATTGCTCCACTGACTCTTGGAGGAAAAGACTGTATTTGTCTTGATATATCAATCCCCATATTTCACCCTAGTCATGGAAAAGAAAACTTTATAGACTGCAATTTTTTTTTCGCTCCACTTCAAAGAGTGTCCTTCTGTAGAGCAGAAAACCGGTCTTGTGTCTAATATTACTTTCGATGTTAGGCATTTCGGACTACCAAGGTGTTGTATGTAGGTGGAAGGACAGGTCAGTTTTTCCGCTTTCAATTGTGTGCAGTTCTTACATACATCCACATTAACTGCTATATGGAATTATAATAGATTATACCGAACGCTATAATATCGACTGTGTTTGCAAAATGACGATGGTAATGCCAGTAAATAAGGATGTCTTTATATCTAGAAATTAATAATTCGAATTGCATATTGTTATGATTTCAGATATAACATTATAAGTAAGAAGCAATTCTGGTCATACATACGTTCATTCAACAAAATACTGGCGCTTTTAAAAACATATTGAATTATTATACTTTGAATTACCGATGGGTGTGTCAATAATTTATATTATCGTCGATATGACTCTAAATTCAAAATGGTCTTAAGATAAAACACCAGGATGCCGATGTTCGTTTATAAGACATGTTTTATTAAAAAAGAGACGGACACATGAAATATCATAGTGACGGTATACATATGTATGTATAAGAATTAGAGAGAAAGACACAGAGAGACAGAGAGAGACATGGAGAGAGACAGAGAGAAGGGAATGATAGGAAATGCATTCACATAAATACAAACATAGATTCTTTTTTTTCCTTTAGACCTAGTTGTATGAAATGCTACAATTTCCGGCATCGTTGGGGTTCATCCAGGAACGACCAGGTTATACGCCGCTTTCTTCTGTTCTAAGCAAAAATTAAAAAAAAAACACAACACAAAAAAACCGCATACCGTGCTTTGTTGTGTCTATTTGTGCTATGAAATCACCTTGGCCTTATAAATCACCTTGACCTTATAAAGTGCCATTTAAACCGTTCCATTTACACATTTGTTTCTCTATCTAGCGCTGTTCATGACAGACGAAAATATATACTATTTTAAATTTAATCATAGAAATCAAACAAAAAATATCTCATTCTTGTGTGTAGCCGATCAATAAAAAATATACGATGCGAGAGAAGAACAGAATGCTAATTTGTATGAAAACATTAAAGACTGATAAACATTTTCATTTTGGCAAATAGGAGGCCCAGTCCATCCGGTAGAAATCGATGAGTCTGTCTTTAACCCCCGGAAACACAACGTCGGCAGACGCCTGACACCCGTCTGGGTCTTCAGTGGATACGATCCCGCCGAAAAGGAGGGTTTCTTGGTCACTGTACCAAATAGGAACGCCGAAACCCTCCTTCCACTACTAACAGAATACATTCTGCCGGGGACTACGGTCGTATCAGACTGTTGGAGGGCTTATAACAAAGTGGAAGGAGGGAAGTATCACCATTTGACGGTGAATCACAGCATTAAATCTGCTGACGAAAATAATTCTTAACGCGACTAAATATATTTCATGTAATCCACTAGGTTGGTCAGAAACTTCGTGAAAATTATAGAATAATTCGACCCCCTATCTTTCCAAGATTATAACTACTCGAAAAATGTAATTCAAACCCTAATTTATTTTCAATTAAAGGAGCAAGGACCAAGGTTTCATAAAAAAATACAAACAACGTAGTTTTAAAATAAAGTTTTAAACTTCGGACTTTACAGGTAAATTTTCAAAAAAACTGTTCTTTTGGTTGCTTTATATTAGAATATATTATTTATTGATTATTTATCTTCAATTTGTGATATATAAAACTTTGGCACATAAATTATTTATTTACTTTTTAATACACATTTCAAAATGGGGGTCGTGAATTAATTCGACCACCTGTCTTTACAAACTTATGGCTACTCGAAAAATGTAATTCAACCCCTATTTTTTTCAATTAAAGGGGCAAGAACCAAGGTTCCATTAAAAAAATATACAAACAACGTGTTTACAAAAAAGGGTTTTGCCTTTGAACGTTGCAGGTAAATTTCCCAAGAAATGTTGTTTTTTTGTTTTAATTAGAATATACTATTTATTGAACTTTTATCTTCAATTTGTGATATATGAAACTTTGGCACATAAATTATTATTTAATTGTTAATAGATATTTCAAAATGGGGGTAGTGAATTAAAAAAAAACATTTGTCTAAAATATTATATTCAGTTTATTGGAAAAAGCATAAAATTCCACATTGACCCTGAAAATATCGTAAAAATAGAAACTATAGAAAAATGTTGGTAGATTTTAAAAAGTTAAAAATATAAAAATACTGAACTGGTAAAATTCAATTAATTTCATTACTGTTTTTGAATAAATAAAAATACTATTTCTATTACTTTTTAGACAATTAATAGTTTATTTTGGAGGTATAATCCATAAAGTAAATAAACAACCCACTTTTAAATGAGAAATTACGAGTTTTTTTATATTTTATTCGCAGTTTCGTGTTAGGGGTGTCAAAAATTCCTACAAAAATTCTGATACCCCTAGTCATCCACCAAACATGACATATGTCGCTCGATAAAAATCAAAATTATTAAATTTACGTTATAAAAAGGCCACCCAATAGAAAAATAAAATGCAAAGATTAAAAGGATAGTTTGCAAAACTGTATGGAAACTGCACCCTACAGGGAAAAACTAAAATTCAGAGCAATAAAAAGATCTCCTCGGCATGGCTACGCACTTGTTCGTACGAATAATGAGTCTGTTTCTAGTGATGTTGTTTTAAGTAACAGGACAAATATTCCTTTTGCCCTGAAATTAAGCAAAACTGAGAAAAGTTTTAAAAAATATATACATTAGCATAGATTACTTGTCCAATGCTACTTTTCACTCTTTTTTAATTCAACGTTTTTTTTTAATTCAACGTTTTTTTTTAATTCAACGTTTTTTTTTTAAATTCAACGTTTTTTTTTAAATTCAACGTTTTTTTTAATTCAACGTTTTTTCTTGATTCAACGTTTTTTTTAATTCAACGTTTTTTTAATTCAACGTTTTTTTTAATTCAACGTTTTTTTTTAATTCAACGTTTTTTTTAATTCAACGTTTGTTTTAATTCAACGTTTTTTTTAATTCAACGTTTTTTTTTAATTCAACGTTTTTTTTAATTCAACGTTTTTTTTTAATTCAACGTTTTTTTTTAAAATTCAACGTTATTTTTAATTCAACGTTTTTTTAATTCAACGTTTTTTTTTAATTCAACGTTTTTTTTAATTCAACGTTTTTTTTAATTCAACGTTTTTTTTTTAATTCAACGTTTTTTTTTTAATTCAATGTTTTTTTAATTAAACGTTTTTTTTAAATTCAACGTATTTTTTTAAATACAACGTTTTTTTTAAATTCAACGTTTTTTTTTATCCAACTTTTTTTAATTCAACGTTTGTTTTAATTCAACGTTTTTTTAATTCAACATTTTTTTAATTCAACGTTTTTTTATTCAACTTTTTTTTATTACAACGTTTTTTTAAATTCAACGTTTTTTATTCAACCTTTTTTTTAAATTCAACTTTTTTTTTAAATTCAACGTTTTTTTTAAATTCAACGTTTTTTTTAATTTCAACGACTTTTTTAAATTCAACGTTTTTTTTAATTCAACGTTCTTTTTTAAATTCAACGTTTTTTTTTAAATTCAACGTTTATTTTAATTCAAGGTTTTTTTAAATTCAACATTTTGTTTAATTCAGCGTTTTTTTTCAAATTCAACGGTTTTTTTTTGATTCCACGTTTTTTTTTAATTCAACGTTTTTAATTCAAGGTTTTCAATTCAACGTTTTTTAATTTAAAGATTCCTTTTGCCCTGAAATTAGGCCAAACTCAGAAAATTTTTTAAAAAATATACATTAGCATAGATGACTTGTCCAATGCTACTTTCGCTCTTTTTTAAATTCAACGTTTTTTTTTCAACATTTTTTTTTTAAATTCAACGTTTTTTTTTATTCAACTTTTTTTTTAAATTCAACGTTTTTTTTAATTCAACGTTTTTTTTTAATTCAATTTTTTTTATTCAACTTTTTTTAAAATTCAACGTTTTTTTTAATTCAACGTTTAAGAAAAGAAAAATCTTAATCGAACAGTCAAATTCTTTTAAACCTAGTAGAAGTCTTTTTTTTATAAGTTGTCATGCGGAAATGGAAATTAAAGATGTTTTACAACTTACGAACAAACTATTGACAATAACTACTCGCGTCTCTTATTACAGTTACTCATCCACAATAAAATAATGCTGGGTACTTTTACGAAATATGTAGCGATAGATTTGCCGTCGAGGCTTAGTATTGTATACTCCTGTGTGTATATACATATCGCTGAGATGTGTATATCTAATCTAAGTGTTCATATGTGTGTGCGCGAGTGTCCATATTTTCAGATATGCAAATAGGTTATAAATATGAAACATAATATTTTACTACAGACCTTAAAATATCTTCGAATAATATCTTTGTCAAGTTAGCCCGACAAAAACAAAAAATGCCTTCTTGTTTGTTATTTTTGCCAGGCTGTCGTCTTTACCTATTTACATATGTATTGGGGGAAACATTAGGAGTATCAGAAGCCGCCATTGAAAACTTGATTAAACACCTGATTATATTAAACTGTGGCTGTTTTGAAGCGTTTAATCAATATGAAAATGTAATTTCAAATCGTAATTCTTTTCAACAAAATGAGGAAAGACCAAATGTTAAAATAATGAAACGTTTTCATCGAAAAAATCCATGTTTTTCATCGGTTTTCTAACAAAACATTTCACAGAATTCAACAATTTTTAACTGATACCAAAATCTATTAAACATATATAAAAGCCAAAATATCACTTACCTGTAAAAACACAAGCAATGGGTGCTTCAATTGTTTATTTTTAAGAATTGTTCATATTTATATTTTTTATTCCATGTATTTTTAAATAAAAGGATTTTTTTAAAGCAAGGGTAGCAGAAAATCGCATTTTCGTAACCCGTTTTGTGCCATTCGGTAAAATCGCTGCTGTTCCTTATTCCGAAAAGATAATATACGGATTCGTCAAAGAGACATGATTAATGTCTCTTTTTTATTGCAGGCTGTTAACCAAAATTAGTAATTTTGGTCCTCCATGGTTAAAAAAGCACACTTTCGCTTATAATTTTTTGCCTCTATACAAATAATCCAATGAACCTATTTTTTTTTAAATTCACTTAATGAAATACACGAGTTTTTCATTATTATATTTTCTTTCTACCTTATCGAGTGATTTTTTTAAATAAAAAAATCATTAAATGTAATAGAAAAAATGTCGTCACCGTCCAATATTTATTTGAAGATATAAGCATAGCATGAGCTTTCATTAAAAAAAAAAATGAAAGTGGTTAAAAAAAAGGTTTTACACTTTTGACTCTACAGGTAAATTTCCCAAAAAAACACTTCTTTTTTGTTGTTTTAAATTAGAATTGTTTATTAATCTTTTATATTCAATTTGTGATATATTAAACTTTGGGGAGTAAATTAATTATATAAATTTTAATAGACATTTCAAAATGGGTGGATGAATTTAACAAAAAAAAACGTTTCTCTAAAATATTAAATTTGGTTTATTGAAAAGAGCATAAACTTTCACATTGACCCTGAAAATATCGTCAAAATTTAACCAATAGAAGAATTTTGATAGATTTTAAAAAATTGAAAATTATTTAACTCGTAACATTCAATTGATTTCATTACGTAAAAAAATGGCCGCACGAAGGCGCGCCGGCATTTTTTAAACATTTTGTAAACACTGTTTTTAAAAAAAATAATATTTCTATCATTTATTAAACAAATTTAATAGTTTATTTTTAAAGTATATTGCATAGAGGAAATAAACAACCCACTTTAATCAGCGAAATTACGATTTTTTTTAAATATTTTATTTTCAGTTTCGGGTTAGGGGTGTTAAATTTCCCCAAAAATACACCTAGGGAAACACGAGCCAATTGTTATTGTATATAATATGTATTTTTGTTTGTGACTACCATGGCAGTTTCACGCATTTCTCTTTTGTTCGGATATCGTATTTAGTTGGTCCTAGCATTGCTACCCTGAACACAGAGATGATTCCTTTTCAGAAACGACTGACTGACAAACACTTACTGCCAACCTCCTCTGACAGACTGATTTTTTGACTGGCTTAAGTCGTGAATATATGAAACTAGTTTTAGTTTTGCTCGTTATATTACGTTACCAACTACGCTTGTCTTATTGTTCATTGTTTTTAAACTAATAATCAACTATTTGTTTATTTTTCATGTAACTTTTTACATGATTTGTAACTTTACTCTCTATTGAAATATTACATATTCAATAATGTTTGATTGTAACATATAGCACCCCCATCTTTTTGAAAGATGAGGGTGCTATATGTTACAATCAAATGTTATCGAATATGAGATTCCAATAGAGAGTAAAGTTAAAAATTAAATATAACAGTAAAAAAACAGAAATTTGTCAAGATCTGATGAAATTACTTGCTTGGCACTCCACATTTAATCAGCTCCCTTCACTCGACTTCTTCGTGATTATTTTTTACTTTTCTCCTGCTTTTTCAAATTTCACCTATTTCACTACTTCATTCTGTGGTGGATTTCCGTCATTAATCTTATCCGGAACATATAATAACGAAGCTTAATTTGCTTTTTCAACGCATCACTGATTACTCTGAGATTTTGGTTTTGTATCAATATAAACCTACCACTCTTTAGACTAAGGTTGCAGTGTGACAGGAGGTGTTTTACTGTGCTCTGTTTCCTATATTACACCTACTGTCATCTTTCACCGACCACTTTACAAGTTTTACTGGTGAAGCTGTCGCATCATAGGTTGAACTGATCAAGACATTGGTTCTTGTCGGCTTCTACTTCCACAGCTACATACATGTAAGTTTTCTCTCAACTACTGATTTGCCACGCTAAACATTGTCCTTCTGCCCGTAGCATACTAGGTGCAATTGACCTTTCTCATATTTTTACTTTCTCAATTCCTTCACTATTGTATCCATTTTGTCTTCAGTTGTAGTAGTGACAAATATTTTATAGCAGTTGCATCCAAGGTCTGTTCAGACTGCCTGTGTAGATCCCAGGATGTCTCTATGTCTAGGGATTGCCTCTGCTCCATCCACTGCATTTTTTTCCTTCAATCTACATAAAGTTTTTACAAGTGGTGCATCCACATTTTGCGATTTTTTGAATACCATAGCATCATGACGGTCCTCAGCTTCCCAGCTTTGTACTACTTACTAAGTTATGGTGTGTGGCAACTCTAGAGGGATTCCTTTACTATACTGAATTGAACTGAATGAGTTTTAGCAGTCCCAAACACCTTCTAGTATATGCTCTGCACTTTTTTTTCAACGGTTCTCACTCTAGATTCTGTAGCCAAAGCAGTCAAGGATAGAGACCAAATTGAAGGCCGCATAGCTTGAACTTCCCCGAGCACTTTAATTGTTGGATGCTCAGAATTCCTTTCATTGCATCATTGTACATCTGCACTTCCCGACTCCTATCTGATTGGTTATCTTGAAATAATCGCCTAAAACTTCTTGTCGGTTCCTCCTTGATAGACAGGATCCGGATTTACAGCAATTGTAAACGCCACTTCTTTCTGGATGCCTTTTTTTTAAAGTGCAGAATAAAATTCTTATTCTCATGTAATTTCTGAATACTTTAATAGTTTAGAAATGTTTTATTTTGAAATCTTTATATTTACTACAAAGCTTCTGTTTTCATTTATTTAGTATTTGAGTAAGAAATCAGTTTCGTTCGCATTGTTTAGAAACAGCATTGGATAATACACATAAATACAATGCGAAATAAACTGTCTAAATATGTGTAATGCCAAAATAACTTATAACACATTAGGTTTGTTCGATGATGCGTGTTAACATTGTCTTTGAAGTTTCTTATGAAACTTTAAATTGATAACCATAGTACTTACATTTTCTTGAATATTCCCTAAAATACCTAATCTGTTTATACATCAATATTCGTATTCCTTAAACAATTACCATTTCCGGTTGTGAAAACGGATAACTAATAAAGATTAGATCATACATAAGAACATAATTAACTGGAAAAATTATCTTTAAAATCCTACTTGCAAAATGCCGGTCTCTAGAATTCGTATGAGAAGTAATGTTTTGGGGGCGAGCACAGATAAGAGAGAACTTAGACCAACTGTGCTTTTTGAATAGTCCAGTCAATTTTCCACTGATAAAAAAAATGTTGTTCATTTAATTCCTGTTCCACTGACACGGCGTATAGCGAGATTCATTACATTCGAATTTGTTTTGTATAGTTTTGACTTATAAAACATGTTTTATTTATCACGTTGAGTTTTTAAGCTAAAAGTTTACCTTTTTAAATTTAATAAAAAGGATGCAATGCATTAGAAAAATGACAATATATCAATCTAAATATAGCAGTGTGCAAATTTCAAAAGAATAAGAAAAACCTGATTTATTAAACAAAACTCAAGTCTTTAAATATGATCAATATGAGGCCGTTAATAAATAAATGAGAATTATTCTTCTCGACTAATTTTTAAATGATTATGTAAAAATACGTTAAAACTTTTGGGTTATATTACAATTGGGCCGTTGCGCATTTAACGAACTAGAAGTAACTTAGCATTTGATCGGCTTTGTCCGGCGCATAACGTCAACATCCGGATAAAACCGAGCGTTGCCAATAAAATAAAAAAAAACTACAAAAATAACTGTAAAATGAAATTTTAAATGTAGAAATATCCAAAAATAAATAAATAAAAAGCAAAAACCTACCGTTCATTTATGTTTTTTTATTAGTAGTATTACTTTTTGAAATTGTTTTCTGTTTGCAAAATAAACACATATAAAACATTTTTTTTTGTTTTAATAATAGTAATTTTTTACGAACCGTTTTTTTCTTGCAGTTTTTAACATAAAACAGATTTTTAAAAATAGATTTTAGTAATAGTTTTTTACGAAACGTTTTTTTTTTTTCAGTTTTTAACATAAAATAGATTTTTAAAAATAGATTTTAGTAATAGTTTTTTTTTAACTATTTATGTAAAAAAAAGAAAAAAGCGTAAGGGAATGCAATAAAAATGTTGTTTAAACAAATTCTTTTCTTTTTTTTTGTTGTATGTTTTTCAAGGAACAAGGATTATTTTTAATTTTTTTGCCAGAAACAAGGATTTTTTTTGCCGGAAACAAGGAAAATTTGTTTTTTTAAATTTGTTTTTACATCGGAATCCCTGCGATATATATATATATATATATATATATATATATATATATATATATATATATATATATATATATATATATATATATATATATATATATATATATATATATTCTGTTTTCTCAGGAGGATGTATTTTCTTCAGACTTTTGGAGAGCTTCAGACGAACAAGGAGGAGGAAAAGAGGAAGCGAATGGAATAGGAAGCTTCTTACGAATCGGGTAGCTTTCGGCTATATGGGTTAATATGAAGTCAAAAGGCTGCCTACCAAATGTTTGCCTCCACATAAACTTAGTTTCCGGTGTGTGCCGCATTCTCGTTTATTAATTGCTTGGCTTCCTTCCACATTCGCTCCACATGATTTGTGGTTGCCTGTATTACGGGATCAACAAAATTAAGGCTGTGGTTCACCGTGAAATGGTGATATCCCTCTCCCCCACTTTGTTATAAGCCCTCCAACAGTCTGATATGACCGTGGTCCCCGGCAGAATGTATTTTTCATTAGTGGCAGGAGGATTTCGGCGTTATTATTTGGTACAGTGACCAAGAAACCCACATTTTCGGCGGGGTCGTATCCACCGGAGACCCAGACGGGTGTCAGACGTCTGCCGACGTTGTGTTTCCAGGGGTTAAACACAGACTCATCGATTTCTACCGTTTCAGCGTTTCTTGAGTTGTAACACTCTTCCAATTGATAGCGAAATTCTGGTCTGCTGGTGGACACGCACGAGCAGCAAACCCGGACTGTTTACGTCATGCGCCGGACAAAGCCAAACAAAGGCTGAGTTACGGCTGGTTCGTTAAATGCACAAGTACGTAAAAGGGTTTTAAATACATTGTTGCAGATTGTTACCTTACTGTAAACAATAAAAACGAACTAATCACCAGAGTTTTTTTCTCAGTTTAAATGCTATTTATGTATAATTAAAAAAAATCACCGTCTTAATGTTATATTTATGATAGAGTCAAGTTTATAAATGGTAGACAATGACATTAATAAGGCGTAGATACCCTTCATGTATTTTATTAATTTGTAATTTCTAGCTGATTTTCTATGCATTTTTGATCGATACTACTTCCCTCGGCCGATAATTTCGCAAAAATGTGTCCGGCATGGTTAAGTCGAAAATGAAAATATTTATCAGTCTTTAATGTTTTCATACAAATTAGCATTCTGTTCTTCTCTCACATCGTATATTTTTTATTGATCGGCTACACACAAGAATGAGATATTTTTTGTTTGATTTCTATGATTAAATTTAAAATAGTATATATTTTCGTTTGTCATGAACAGCGCTAGATAGCGAAACAAATGTGTAAATGGAATGGTTTAAATGACACTTTATAGGGTCAAGGTGATTTATAAGGCCAAGGTGATTTCATAGCACAAATAGACACAACAAAGCACGGTATGCGGTTTTTTTTGTGTTGTGTTTTTTTTTAATTTTTGCTTAAAACAGAAGAAAGCGGCGTATAAACTGGTCGTACCTGGATGAACCCCAACGATGCCGGAAATTGTAGCATTTCATACAACTAGGTCTAAAGGAAAAAAAAGAATCTATGTTTGTATTTATGTGAATGCATTTCCTTCATTCCCTTCTCTCTGTCTCTCTCCATGTCTCTCTCTGTCTCTCTCTCTCTCTAATTCTTATACATACATATGTATACCGTCACTATGATATTTCATGTGTCCGTCTCTTTTTTAATAAAACATGTCTTATAAACGAACATCGGCATCCTGGTGTTTTATCTTAAGACCATTTTGAATTTAGAGTCATATCGACGATAACATAAATTATTGACACACCCATCGGTAATTCAAAGTATAATAATTCAATATGTTTTTAAAAGCGCCAGTATTTTGTTGAATGAACGTATGTATGACCAGAATTGCTTCTTACTTTGAATGTTATATCTGAAATCATAACAATATGCAATTCGAATTATTAATTTCTAGATATAAAGACATCCTTATTTACTGGCATTACCATCGTCATTTTGCAAACACAGTCGACATTATAGCGTTCGGTATAATCTATTATAATTCCATATAGCAGTTAATGTGAATGTATGTAAGAACTGCACACAACTGAAAGCGGAGAAACTGACCTGTCCTTCCACCTACATACAACACCTTGGTAGTCCGAAATGCCTAACATCGAAAGTAATATTAGACACAAGACCGGTTTTCTGCTCTACGATAAGGTCAAGGTGATTTATAAGGCCAAGGTGATTTCATAGCACAAATAGACAAAACAAAGCATGGTATGCGTTTTTTGTGTTGTGTTATTTTGACTTAAATTGATACACCCGTCGGTAATTCAACGTATAATAATTCAATATGTTTTTAAAAGCGCCAGTATTTTGTTGAATGAACGTATGTATGACCAGAATTGTTTCTTAATGTCATATCTGAAATCATAACAATATGCAATTCAAATATCTTTACTTATATCAATGGAAGAGTATATCAACGTCTTGATCGTTAGTTCAGTTTTTGTGAGTCTTACATATAGAAATCAAAGTTATAAAAAGAATGTGTACCTTTAAAGGAAGGTAATAAATAATTGATATTGTCAGTCAAACAGTTGTTATATAAATGAAACGAACATATATATTCTTTTAAAATTCTAAGGAATAATACAATTTTAAACGATTAACATTCTGTTTCTTTTGATAATTACCTCAGTATTTTCTTTTAAATGAGTTATATTACAGTTCAAATCGTTTTTATATAAATATCTTCTTTCTTCTTGTCGTATATTAATGATTAGCTAAATATTCTTTCAATAGACCTTGTCTTTTAAAATAATTGAGTTTAAAATGCATTTGGGAAAATGAAATTTCTTTGACGTCGCATTATTTTTAATGTGTAAATAATCTGGAAAGTATCATGAATATTTAAATGAAACAATTTATTTATACATACTTCACGGCAATATATCGTTGCTATTGTTTACAATTTGCGTAATATTATTAAAAGAGTTTTTAATGTTACGCAATTTTTCCAGTGATGGTTCCGGTTCGTTTGACGATATTTCATGCAATTCGGATTTAACCTGCCGTACGGTTTCACATAGACTATTGTATTTTCGGCTTAATTCTTTGAGAGATTTTTTCAAGTCAGTGTTATGTTTCTTGAGGTCTATATTATTTTGTTCTAAAAGCGTCGTTGCAGTGTTATCAGTCGTGGAAGTAATTTTGCTAAACGAGCTAGATGTTATATCCATACATAGAAATTCGTCTCCAGGAATTGTACAACACTGCGCGATACTAACTGGTATGACTTTTGGTTTTTCCACCTCTGAAACATCATTGTTTTCATCATAAATTTCTTCAGTTAAAAACGGAGATAAGTTACTTTTCAGAATAATTCGTTCTCCAAAAGACTCAGCAATAGTTTCATTGTAAGAGAAAGCCGTTGATGTTTCTGCGTTATTGGAGTATTCCTCGTTTATTTTAATTAGATTTTCCGAAGAGGAAGCTAATTCATCAATACAGCTTATTTTATCACACTGCAAGATGGACTGCTTCAGTTCAGTATCTGCAGTTATTAAATTTGTAGACATGTTTACAGTTACTCTCTCATTCGGAGAATCTGATGAATCGTTTTTTAGAGGAAAAACGTTGCATTCGGAAATAACGTTAACAATCGTATCTCGATATGAATCCATTTTGAATTGTAATTAATAATATCCGCTTACTGCTGACCGGATACACACGTACAAATTTCCAGAAGAGCAAACACTTTTTAATATCAATTTACAAACATTAAGAAAAGAAATGAACATTTCAAAACGTGTTTGAAATGTTACTAAATTCCATCAGTTTCACGTCATAATTTAATTAGTATAAAACTACATTCTTTTAAATAGTTAGGTTAATAGAACAGCTTTGAATCGACTAGGACAATTTTTAATGTCGTCCCATCCAGAGAGCCCCTTTAGGGAAGGGACTGGGTATCTTGCAAATCAAACCGAGATTGTTTTACATCCGACCCTCGTAGAGATGCGGTAAACACGGTTGATAATCATATTTTCAGCAGAAAGTATTTAGTTGGAAGCGAATGACGTCGTAAAGGGTAAATAGATTTTTGTAAACTACATTAACATATAAATCTCATTTTGTGACGTCATCTATTTGCAAGTAAATATGTCTTTTTGTCAATAATAAAATTTGACATACCAGCAAACGTACTATTCGATCTATTTGAGTTCTTATGGGCTGTTATAGATGGATTTCGTTCTTCTCATACCTGCTCATTACTGTCTTAAATTACGAGTCGATATTCTGTCAGTCTCTGTCTTTAGTCTGAAGGCTAAAGGCTACGGTGAAGAAAGGATACATACTTTAACACAAAAAGAATAGAAGAGTATAAATACCACCGAAAAATAAAAAAATGAAGCTCATTAAAATATATAGGACTATATTAGTTTTGCATTTAATATAATTAATTTAGTTAAATTAAATATAATAGTTAAATTTAATATAATTTAGTTAAATAAGGTATAATCGTTAAATTTAAAACGTTATATTTAGTTAAATTAAATATAATAGTTAAATTTAATATAATTTAATTTAGTTTTGACAATCACTTTTAATATAATTGCGATATTAGTTTTGCAATCACATTTAATATAATTAATTGCTATATTATTTTTGCAATCACATTTAATATAATTATTTGCTATAGTAGTTTTGCAATCATATTTAATATAATTAATTGCTATATTAATTTTGCAATCACATTTTATATACTAGCTAGTTTTGTAAAACATAGTTAATATAATTGCTATATTAGTTTTGCAATCACATATAATATAATTTCAATATTAATTTTTCAATCATATTTAATATAATCAATTGCTATATTAGTTTTGCAATCAGATTTAATATAATTAATTGCTATATAAGTTTTTCAATCACATTTCATACAATTAATTGCTATATTACTTTCGCAATTAGATTTAATATAATTGCTAGATTAGTTTTGCAATCACATTTGGTATAATTGCTATATTAGTTTTGCAATCACATTTAATATAATTAATTGCTATATTAGATTTGCAATAACATTTAATATAATTAATTTCTATATTAGTTGTGCAATAACATTTTATATAATAAATTGCTTCATTATTTTGGCAATCAAATTAAATATAATTAATTCCTATAACAACTAATAATAAAATAGTATATTAGTTTTGAAATCACATTTAGTATAATTAATTGCAATATTAGTTTTTCAATAACAGTAAATAAAATTAATTTCTATATTAGTTTTGCAATCACATTTAATATAATTAATTGCTATGTTAGTTTTTCAATCACATTTAATATAATTAATTACTATATTAGATTGGCAATCATGCTTTATATAATTACTATATTAGTTTAGCAATCACATTTAATATAAGTGCTATATTAGTTTTGCTATCACATTTAATATAATTGCTGTATAAGTTTTGCAATCACATTTTTTCACTCACATTTAATATAATTAATTGCGATACTAGTTTTACAATCACATGTAATATAAATTTTATATTAGTTTTGCAATCAGATTTAATATAATTAATTGCTATATTAGTTTTGCAATCACGTTTAATATAATTAATTGCTTTATTTGTTTTGCTATCACGTTTAATATAATTAATTGCTTTATTAGGTTTGCAATCACATTTAATATAATTAATTGCTATATTAGTTTTCAATCACATTTAATATTATTAATTGCTGTATTTGTTTTGCAATAATATTAAATATAATTATATGCTATATTAGTTTTGCAATCACATTTAATATAATTACTATATTAGTTTTTCAATCACATTTAATATAATTGCGATATAGGTTTTGTCAATCACATTTAATATAATTAATTACTATATTAGTTTTGCAATCAGATTTAATTTAATTGATTGCTATATTAGTTTTGCAATCACATTTAATAAAATTAATTTATATATTAGTTTTAGTAATGAAATATTTCATCATAATGCATTTTCAGAGTTACTTCGTCCGTTATTTAGTAAAACTTATTTTAATGTTACATGCAATTTAAAGATGATTATTATTGGCCATTATAATATATGTGTTGTAGTTGTTCTGTGAATATTATATTATTCAATATTAATGTCGGCGTCTCAAGTTTCCGTTCAGGTCAAATTTTAAACAATGTTAACCAATCTTTTGGAGACCACAAGTGCATATTTTTGTGTATTAGTAATATCAACTACATAATATTAAACGTATATACTAAAGTGAATATTTCTGATATTGACCGACTATGTAAGATGAGAACTTTATTATTGAGTATCAGAATTTTTCCCGCATTAAAAGCCTTGTTTGCATGCAAGTAAATGATGTCAAGTATTTTCTTCTAAATTATATGGCATACAAATCTTATTAATCTACCCTCCTACTATTTACTTTAGTTATATGATTTAAAACTTTGTAACAAGTGGTATATCGAGGACTGTTTAGAGCGGGGTTAAACACAACTTGAAATCGAATAAAAGAAAAACTAGCAAAAATACATTTTTAAATCTTGGTGGAAAAGTGAGAAATAAATTAATTTATTCGTCAAAATTATTATAATTTTTATCAAAAATTATATAGAAAATATCTTATGATGTAATCACATTTTACTAAGGAAGGGTGTATATAAAATAACAATTAAACACTTAAATAAATCACAAGTTCTTATAGTTACCCGCTGACCAAATCATTAATTTGGCGCTCTGTAGAATCGAAATATATTGTGTTTTAGCATAAAATATTTGGAACGCTTGACATAAAATTCGGTAAAATACGTGAAATAAACTTAACATATAAATTCATGATTCGAATGTAATTCCCTGAGTCAGTTAAGAGAGAGATAAGGAGATAGAAAAGATGCAATTTAGATTTTTAAAAGTTCAATATATAGTTACCTGTGACAAAGAAAAAAGTGAATAATATGATAAGTCAATATGATGCATTTTATTTATAGTGTTATATTCATATTAATTTTCTAATTGGCTACTTATGGATTCTACTTAACTTCTTCAACTTCGCATCTATTTTTTTCAATTCTTTAATGTTCAATTATCTCCTCTTTTATGAACAAATCTTGCGATTTATACTTGCCCTCCTCTTTTATTTCTCCCTTGCCGCTAAAAAATCAAGATTGCCTTCCGTTCAGTTGATCCAATCATAATTATAATCGCACTAAGCATTAAGGGAAACATGACCTGCGACGGTGACATCGATTACGGGTAATTGCGTCTTCGTTAAAATCGTTTCTGATTTCATCGCTTGTGTCGAAGCATCAGATTCTCAGGTTTATATATGATTCCAAGATAACGGAATCTGTGGCGCTTAGAACGTGATATGAGACATGAAATAGCATCGAAACAGAATTATTGTTTGTAATTGTTGAGACCGTTTTCGCATTTAATTAATTCAACCTTCGTCATAAAGTATAGTTTGATCGAAATAAGATGCATAATAATCAATTATGTTATGAATTGTAATTAAAAATATTACTAACCTGCTGTTTCTGTTGAGTCCGATGCAGAGAAAAGGAATGAAAGAAAATAATGCATGCTTGTATTTTATAATATTCTTACAAACTTGTCGCCTAATATGCAAATACGATGATGCACTGGTAAATAAAAAAGCCATATTTTTCAGGGACTCATTCAGTTTTTGAGTTGGACGTTGAAGTAGCAAGTTTTTAATTTGGATTTGAATTCGGATTTGGACATCGGATAGGGGATTTGAAGTCACAAGTATTAACAGCAATGTGTCGAATTTGAAGGAATTAAATTTAACCATATCGACATGATTTTAACGTTAGTAATAAGCCTTAAAATGTAGACTAGTAAAAAGTGTAATGACAATAGTGTACAAGTAGTGTTCTTTATTAAATATAGAGAAATGTTCGATAGGTTCGTTAGTTACATATAAAATACAGTATACTGGCTCTAGATTTATAGGGAAGTTTCCATATTTCTACCAGAGCGATGAATAGCCATCTTTTATTTATTAAATAGAATACGACAAAATATCCGGTATTTTAGAAGAAACCTTCTTGGTTTATAAATGAGACTTTGTCTACTCCCAGTGAAAAAGATACCAATCTAGCCATATAAAACGAATATAAGGTATAAAGTGGAGACACCGTCTATTAGAACCGAAACCATATTGCGGAACCACTTCTTATTTGTGGTCTATTTCTGGCGTGTGTAATCGTAATGCTTATCCGATTATTCTATTTGGTCCCGTACAATTAAATGAGGGGCGTTGTATCCTATTGAACAACATAAACTATTTGACACTTCAGCACATTCCGGAAAGTTCTATTTTTATATCTCGCGGATCCGAGTAGAATTCTTCAAGAGTACTATTTTTTTTCAATTTCGTTTTTTCTCAATTTTTACAGCAAATTATTCACGATTGCTGTTAAGATTATAAGAAACATGCATTTACTCTTTTCTTAGATTCTTTTCCATTACACCAAATTGAGCCACAGCAATGCGTGGCAGGGTACAGCAGTATAATGTAATTTTATTTTGGTTCAATTCGTAAATGCAGAACTCACATGATTGAGATCTAGTTCGTTTCCTATGTACACACAATCTCATAATCGTAATGATAATTTGTGATTCAGTTAGCTAATATATGCATGTTAAAATTAAAGTAGTAGTACATCACGTGATCAAAGCAGCATAGCACATGCGCAGTTCTCATCATTTCTTCCTACTTTTCAGGTAACTAGGTTCTCGTTCAAATTTCTATCAGTTTTTGCTGAAACGAGACACTGTATTGGCTTCCTCGTCTTCCACCGGGCGAAGGCTAGATAAAAATTTACCCTTGATGACAAACTTGGACTTACATTTCTACTTGAATATATGCTGGAATTTGACGAGTAACTTACATGATTATGTTCTTATTCTGTGAAATAAAATCTGAAATAACCCTTACAAAATCCGACCGGATATTTCTTATTGAAATCTACTATTCTATTACTTTATAAACAGGATTTCACTCACATTCCATCCTTTTGAATATATTATTTTTGGTAAGATTGGCATAAGAATGTGCACATCATTGATTGGATTGGGTTAGTAGTGAACATTTTCCTGGAATAGATTAGGCCTTTCTCGGGAATGAATTACTACTCCCGTGGACACTTCTTTTAATCGTTGAGTCCAAATTACCATATTAGCAGTTCAATTTTTATTATGAGTTTTTATTTTAATCCAAATTAAAAATAGAAATGAAATGAAGTAAACTATCGTATCACATTTGTTTAAATGTCCGGCGCGGTAGCAGAACACATAATATGTTTGTGCCTCATTTAGTTGTAATATTCGCACTGCGAGCGAAGTTATGTGTTTGCCTTATTTAATTTAAACATCTTGACAAGTAAGACACATGGAAGGCTGTGAAAGAAAATGAAGGAAAGAAGGTCACCATTTTATTAGTCTTTTAAAATGTTATCGACTCAGTAATTTGCCTTGACCTCGCGCGGTCACATAGTTCATTCTTTCAACACAACAAAAGAAAAACACACACACACATATATAAGAATAAAACGAAATGGCTAAACCTTCACGGGGGGAATCGATGAAAACGCAGAAGATTATTGATTTATTTCTGTGAATGGATCATGAAAAGATCAAAAAGCAGCGCCGTTCAGGCGGGAAGTTTTGGTTTTAGTTTCATTGAATTACATTTGTTTTTGCATTTTATCTATACTTACTTTATTCTTGCTTTGAATAGAAACCCTCATTCTGAATAAAAGATAATTAAATAACATAAAATAGAAAAATGCCAACGAAGTAAATAAAATAAAAACTTAACAAAATAAAATAACTTACATTTTAAAAGTCAGAAAAATGGTGATTGTCGTCGGAGTCGATTTCCCGCTTTAATAGATTTTGAAAGTTTATTTTTGCCATGACAACAGTAATCGCTTCAGGTTGAACTGCTGTATTGACGTTCATGAAAAAAATTGGGTTTTTTTTAATATTTATTTCAAAACAAGAAGATTACTGGAATTAATATTTAAGGAAGATTAAAGACGCCCATTTTCGATAAGTCCGTCCAACTTGTGCGTTTTGCGATTCAAAGTCCGATAGCCGTGCTGCTACCTCTATTATTATATGTACAGGGTAGTTCGCACCCAAGCTATTATCAAAGATTACATGTTGATGATAAGAGGTGTTGCTTAACACTTTGGCGCACAAAAAATCCCTTTAGCTTTCCAGTACTTTTCATCTCTTTCAACTTTAGATTTCGATTTTTTAAATGAATTGCTTTATCGCAACCGTCCTTTACCATATATTTCTGGCAACGACTATTGATCTTCAATTGAGTACAGTGGCAACTAACGCTTTTAAGATCATAGCACAGTCCATACTTATCCAGTGTACATCTGGACAGTGTTTTCCCTTTTTGGTCTCTCAACTCTCCTTGACCTCCCAGAACTATCCTGTGTGGTATCTACAGTCGTGATGTACGTTTTCTGTTTTCTCCTTCTTGTAATTCTGTATTTTTCTGTCATATTATTCTACTTCTTCTCTTTCTTCTTTTTATGATTAAATCATAGTTCTCATGCATATCATCATCAATAATTACTCAGGAACAAAACTCGGTAGTTTTCTGAAGTCTGTGCGACAACAAATCTCCCTAGCTTCCCACGACTCTCAACCTTTCTCGGTTAAATTTCCAAATACATTTGTATTATCTCGACTTCTTGTTGGCAATGGCCTTTGGTCATCATTGGAATTTGTGTGTCCAATAAACCTCCCCATAATCACAGTTCTCTTTGCACATTCTCTGGAGGTCTGGGTTGAGTGTTGTCTTACCACCCTCATCGACCCTTCTATACAATGTGGTATGTTGTCAGTTTATGCCGTCTCCACATTTGGGAGTTATTTACAATTATTATAATTATTATTATTATTATTATTATTAGTAGTAGTAGTAGTAGTAGTAGTAGTAGTAGTAGTGGTAGTAGTAGTAGTAGTATGTTGGTAAACTTCATATTGCGGTGATGTTTTTACACCTTTTTTTTTTTGACGCTAGAGCAGGTTTTTACAACAAAGATAGTAAGCATAGTCAAAGACTCAATTAGCAAAAAGAACCAAACGTATGATGTTTGCTACGCTAAGCAAATCTGACTTCTAGAGAGTGGATATGCTGTACTAGATTCTCACGATCATCTAGAATTGAGCCAATCACGTCTATGGTGATTAGCACGAAAGGTTCTTATTTAACAACCTAGCAATATCCACCCTTAGCTTCAGATAGTTCCACAGTTTCCCATTCTTCCCTCATGTTAAGTTGATGTTGTTTAAGAAAATCACACCAATAATTTTGCATTCTTTTTGTTCACAATATCCGGTGTCCTGTGAGTTATTTCTCGGTCACAGTGAATCATGAAATCCAGTAAAACCTTAACGTTCTCGTTTTCCGCTACCGCTTCGAGGTGATGTTAGAACCATTTGCTCACCACTTGAATTCCAGACTTTAAGCACAAACTTCGGTGCAGATTTGCACGAACATTGTCATGGCGAAGCTTGTACTCTTTTGTGACACCTTTTCAAGTGTTTCACCACACAGCCTTAACTTATCAAAACTGTCTTTCCCAAATATGTTTCTTATGATTGCATTTTCGAATTGTCTACTGTTTAGATCAGTAACATTTGTCTGTAGGCTCGAAGTTCGGATGGTTGGAAGACTCTCATTTGTCTGCATCTTTTACACGAAAAACGGTATTAATCGATTGAATGCATTGGCAGCTCATTGACCACCAAGATCAGGTACCAACTATTGAGCCTTTGGGGTCTTTACTCTGCATGTTGAAGAGAGTTTTACTTCACCTAATCGGAAACGTAGATTCAGTGAAAAAGGACACAGTTTAGTGACCAACATCTCCTTTTAAATGTTGTCTATGTATGCTGGTTCAATAGAGTAAGGGTTAGAGTACCTTGATTTATTTGTCATTGATATTTTCTTGATTACCCATATAAAAATGTTCCCTATGATGTCTCTTATCACTAAGATTGTATTTGATTAGTTTTTTTCAAGTTGAATATTGAGATTATAACACAACGCACAGACCCCCCACATATATATATATATATATATATATATATATATATATATATAGACAGAGAGAGAGAGAGAGAGCGAGATGGAGAGAGAGAGCGAGAGAAAGAGTAACACGGAGACCCCCCACACATACACACACACACACACATATATATATATATATGGTAGTATATATATATATATACTACCATATATATATATATATATACTACCATATATATATATATATATATATATATATATATATATATATATATATATATACTACCATTTCAGCCCGGTGTTGTCCAGGTGTTTTGATGTGGGAGTTAAGCAATAAAAAAAGAAAGTGGTAGTAGGAAGGCAGGCTCGAACCTATGCCGCGAAGGAGGAATAGAACAGGGAGAAAACCTGACGTCTTTTCTGTTACGACCACCGCCAAACCGGAAGTGACGCAGTTTTAATTAAAGCTAGACAATCGAAAAAAAAGAAGATGATTTTAGAAAATATCTGCGAAAAAAGCGCCCCCCCTGTAGAAAGTGGCCAGTTGAAGGTTAAGATATACATGTTTTTAGCCAATTTTTCGATATTTGTCGTCTGAATTATCGAACTTCAAAATGATGCTGATCCTGTAAAAATCCGTCGCCTCTGTCAAAAGTTTTTGGCAGACATGCAAACATACATACATACATTTGTATATTGGAAACTAAAAAACAGTTTTAAAAAAACAGTAAAAAAAATGTCATATCTCTGAATACCCTTCATGTAAAATTTCAAATGTTAAGACCAGATATTGTCTGAGTAAGTTGGTAGAGGCCGCAGAGGTCATTTTTTTTACTTTGACCCCTATTATGACCCCGTAACATTTATTGTTTTGGGTTCAAATAACGTTATTAAGTTAGATCCATGTCCAAGAAACCTATATCTAAAATTTCTAATATATATATATATATATATATATATATATATATATGTATATACATACATATATACATATATATACATATATATATATGTATATATATATATATATATACATATATATATATATATATAAGGTGATTCAAAAGTCTCTGTACAGATGTTTTTTTGTGATTCAAAAGTCTCCATACAAATAAATAAATGAAGAAAACGTTGATTTTTATTTATTGCGGACTATTATCCTTATCATATTAGTTTTTGTTTCCCGGCGTTGCAACTTACTTGTTTTTAAAATGGGAGTGATACTTTTCAATTTTAACAGACAGCGTTCTTGTACTTTTTTTAGGGGGGAGGGATGTGTGTTACTGTTTCTAAAGCTCTAGCTGTTGCGTTTTCATCCGTTCTGTACATGGTCTACCACTTCTACTTTGATCTTAAACAGACCCGGCTTTTTAAAACGTTACAAACAGTTTTCTTACAGTTTCGAATGTTATGTTGGTTCCATGTTTTCTATCAAATTCTTCAGCAATCTCGCAGCTACTTCCAGGCATCAATATGATTTCAATTCTTCGTTGTTTTGTTGATAACATTTTTAGGGTAGCTAAAAACAAAAAATAACAGAAATAAAAAATATAACTAAACAATAAATATTTTATTTTTTTGTATGAATCACCGAAAAAGTTTTCTATGGAGACTTTTGAATCAGCAAAAAATAACAGTTTCTTTGTATGGAGACTTCACACACACACACACACACACACACACACACACACACACACACACACACACACATATATATATATATATATATATATATATATATATATTACGCGCCACTGATCATGTGCTCAAACGGGCATCCAGGAACTGCGAAAAGTTTGAAGAACCTACTCGCCGTGATAATGCAATAGGTTAATTTAACGGTCCGATGCGTGGTTAATGCCAGCGAGAGGAAAATAAAGAGATACACACATCCCAAGGTAGCACCTTTTGCTGAGACATGTCAGCTGTCAGCAACAATGAAAACCAAAACAGCAGCGGAGGTTTGGACTTACGTCGGGTATATTTGAAAACAGTATTAATAATGCGGGTCAGTGTACAACCAGGTCGGCAACTGAAATAATAAAAGAAACAAATTATTAGTAAATAAAGAAAGGGAATCAGTACAAATGTATTTAACACATTCGATTACAATTACGGGTCTATAATAGTAGTCAGTGTTCAAATAGGTTATCAATGAATCGCGTTTAAAATTTGTGTTTCTTTGTCTGTTTTTTTTTTTTTCATTTTTTTTTCTCTTTTACAGATCGATGCATTCAAGATTTGGACGTTCTTTTACAATATGTGCGAGAAATATATTTGTCGTTTCGAATGAGTATGATAGTCTCGTCCCGAATGTGTAGTTGCTGATTAAAGGAACACCGAATATCTCTTGCAAATTTGAATCTGCTTACGCCAATTTGCGTTGGCCTCCCGATTTTCGATTTCAGAGAGGAATCCTCACTCTTTAAAGTTTGAGAAAACTCTGACAAAACTACTATGAAACTGCCGGATTTTGGAGTAACTCTGTGAAACTCCGCGAAACTGCGAGAGACTAATTGCTGAAAAACGGCTCTAAATAAAAGGAAGAGATAAAAGACTTTTACTTTTCACGATGCGCAGCTGGTTGTTTAAGACCACAACCTCGTCACTTGCTTGTGTGGCAAAAAAGACTTGTCACACCCAACGCCGCGTGTTGTATCTTTATTATTTCAACCTCGGGGTTTTTCTTCTTTTTTTTTTTTTGCTTCAATTACCACAGGTTGTATTTCAAAACTAAATCACGACGCCAGTTATGTACGGACAAATTATTCTTTCGTGTTATTGATATGATTCGGGACATTTTCCCGAATCATAACATCTTACATCAGATTGCTTATTTGTGAAAATAGTACACCCCAAAAGCAAAATAAAAAAAATCTTTTTAATAACACATATATTTACCGTTGGCTTAATTGTTTTTATTTTTATCTATACCCACTTTATTTTTACTATAGATACACTTAATAGTTTAATAAAATAACAACGACATTGTTTAACTTCTTTTCAACTTGAATATACTATTTACAAAAATAGCGCGGTAGGTAATATATTTCATTTGCGTAGGATCGTTTCGCTCAAAACATGTAAACATATTTATAACAAAAAAACAAAAAACAAATATTAAACCAACGCCCTACAGTAACAAGTTTTATCTTTTATTTTTTTTTGTAATATAATAAGTTTTGATTTTTTTGTAATACATTTTTTACTGTAATTTGTATGTTTATTATTTTTTGTTTCACCAAAAGTTCAAAACAAAACCTATAAGCAACGTTTTTTTAATTACTGTGTAACAATTAATTTAACTTTCTGTTTTTTACAAGAAAAAGCTAATTAAATCATGTTCTTGTTGGGGTGTACTGGTTCTAAATATTGGGAAGGTTGGGGAGCGGGTGTCTATTCCGGAAGTTGTTCTTAACATGGGGAGGTGGCCAGTGCATTGCGTGCGCGTACATCCCCACCTACATCTATTTTCTCAGATTCTTCTTGTTTTAGCAATGATGCAATTCTCACCAAAATTTTTTTCTTAAACATCATTAGACCGCTTCTTTCGGCCTCATCACATATTTTTCCACATTCATTTCTTTGTTTAAAGTTTTCAAAAAACAGCTGTTACGGGTATGTACTGCTTAATGAATTTAATGATTTTTTATTTCCTTCCAATTTCTGTTTCGAAAAGTTCGTCTGCTACTTTGCAGTGCATTAATTGGCTTATCGACGTCTTCCGTTACATTAAAATCAAACCCGAGTGCATGACGTCATGTTTCGAGCAAAGCGGATCGGATACTGAGTTCGCCTGATTTAAATTATGCATATGTACCAAATTTGCACTGACTGAAATTTAAAGTGTGTTGTAATTGTTTCTACAAATAAAAAAAATCAATAACAATCCAAAATAAAAAAAATATGTATTATCTTATTTCTAACACGTAAGCGTTGGCCTAATTTTACATTCATTATGCGTTTTCGAGCACGGTAACGACCGAGAGAGAAAAAAGAGAGAGAAAGACACAGAGAGAAAGAGAGAGAGAAAGAGACAGACAGACAGAGAGCGACACTTGTATCTGTTTTTGTTTTCATTCGAACGCTTTTATTTACTTTAGACACACATAACAAAGATATTTTTAAACTTGAATTTTACTTGCAAATACTATTTTCAAAAATAGCACAATATGATAAGTGCATACGCACTACTTTATTTTGAATATTTAATTTCCTAAGGACAGTTTTAATAATTTCGCAATGGTTGAAATAATAAAAAATACAGTAAATGAATGTTACCATGCCTAAAAGCTCATTATTTTTTAGTATTTATTTTTATAGAAATCATTACACGACACTTAAAATTTAAATCATCGTAGAATTTATGCAAAGGGTTATTTAGAAAGGAAACATGTCAAATAAATGTTGCTTATGAACTTATTTTACCGTGTTATTTTTGGAAATATTATTTGCAAGTTTAATTAAAGTTTAGCATTTTTTAATAAATTGTTAGGTGAAAGTACAGAGTAGTTACAATAGACACGCCAGTTCGGTAAAATAATTGCACGCACGTAAAGTCAATACCCCTCCATATATATATATATATATATATATATATATATATATATATATATATATATATATATATATAATACAATGATTATACACATTCAATTTTACGATATCTTTTTTGTTTATTTCATTGTTAGGTGAAAGTAGAGATAAGTGACATAACACCCGCCAGTTCGGTAATATACGCGCATGAGTGCATAAGTACCAACAAAGTGATTTTCAATATCGCATTCAGCTATATCGATAACAAGCAGCACTTGATTCAATGGTTTCTTTTATTGTGCTACACCGTAATCACGTGATTAAAATCTTACCAGATGAAAATTGGCAGGCAAAAGAGTAACGAGACTCAAGATCGCATTTACATTGTCCACAAATTAGTAGTTTTTCGAATAAAAAAATATCATTATCGATTACCTACGTTATTTGTGAACTATTTGCGTTTACATTAAAAAACACATTATCATTGTATGCGAATAAATAGTTTATAGAGTACTAATCAATATAACTTTATGTATTACAAATGAATACAAATCCTATTGGGTTAAATCAAGGTGATTAAGCAAAATGTTATTTTATAGAAAGTTTTGAAATTTGTAAAAAGCTAAAAAAAAAAGTTGGCTTGCATACGTATTTGTTACCTATTTGTGTTATAAAAACAATTATTTAATAGAGGTTTTTGGACAATGTAATCACCAACGTTCCTTTCTCTTTCTTTTTGTACAGTTTTTTTTTTTGATTGAGGCACATCCTTAATCTTAAAGGTCAACACGCATATCTTACAAACATGAATTAATTAAAAACACTAACTGCTAACATGTTCAGAATGGCTTAAAAAATAATAACATTATTTCAGAACGGTAACAAAAATTACATAAGTACCAAACATTTACATTTTTCCAACCGACACTGCCCACCAAAAACATTTATATTTTTTCGACGGACTCTGTACACCCCAAACATTTACACTACACACCGAAAATTAAAAGGGTGGTTCATAGTATTTGCGCGTGGTGATCATGGCAAGGATTATCAAATTTAGGGCAGATACTTCAATAACCCGCCACTCAGAATATGGGGTGTCTATTCTGGCATCCGTTCTTAACAGGGGTAGGTTCGGGGCGTCTATTCCTAAAGCCATTCTAAGCATGAGGATGTTGGGAGTATCTACTGCAAAAGACGTTCTTTACATGAGGAGGTTGGGTGCGGAAGTTGGGCGTTGGTTAATACCAACAACAACCATACTTAAATTTTTACGAGGGTGGGGGCATGCTTGCACCGGGCAATGCCGGCTAAAGTGTGCCGCTAGTAAGTAAATGAAAGGGCATAATGTATATATATATATATATATATATGTGTGTGTGTATATATTTATATATATATATATATATATGTATGTGTGTATAAAGATATGCATGTGTGTTTAAAAGTCACTTTAAATGAATAGCACGTGGGTCGTATCACAAAGAGAACTAAAGTATTGACGTTATATTCAGTATACAAAATATTCCAAATCTCTATTATACAAGTAAATAATAGACTCATGATCTTCTTTTCAATTGTTAGGACTATTCAGACTAATACAACTTCTGCATAATAATAATGTAGAATGAAGTATTGATTGCATAATCAATATTTTGTAATTATTTTTCTGAAATATTCAAAATTAACACATCAATTTATCTTGGTATGCATTATGTCTTATCTTTGACAGAAAAGTTCATTATCTATATTTAACAATCAACAATGGAATTGTTAAATTACTAGAAACACACATTCGCATATATACGAATGTGTATATATATATACATATATGTGCGTATATATATATATATATATGTGTGTGTGTGTGTGTGTGTGTGCGTGTGTTCAAGCACGTCTGATTAAAGACGACAGAGTTTTTCTTTTTTCCGATTTTTCTGGATATCTTTTCCATTTGACGACCGGTCTTTTCCTTTTTCTTAATACCAGTATCGTTAGTTAAGATATTTCTTATATGGGGCGACTATGTTTTTTATCTGGAGATGCTAGGTGTTTTTATGGCGCTATTGTAAGCTAGATGATAGGTTATTCCTCGGTAGAGTGTTGTTATTGTGTGTCTTATGTTTTCGTTCTCCAGAAGGGGCAAATAAATTAATACTCTTCAGTAGTTTGGTTTAGTGTAGTGTTTTTTAATGATTAAATTGGAGATTTTTAATTTTTTATTTTATTCAATTTTCAACACATACAAGGAACAGTGCCATTTCGAAGTAGGGGATACTATCGGGGACATAAGTTGCAGGGGTATTATGAAGGGAGATGAGTAGCAAGATGTCTGTTCACATTACACTTGAACTTCTACATGTCAGTGGAAAAGCAGAATTCGGTAAGGGAGTTCCAAAGTCTAGCAGTTCTGGCAAATAAACTATTAGAGTAGAAGGCTTTCTTACGCCTAAGAGTCTCTACTGTGAAGGGGTGGGATATATCTGCTTGCCAGGTTTGTCGGGAGATACACGTGCTTGTAGTTCGTCAGATCTTCACCCTTAAAGTACTTGTAGAACAGGCAGAGGAAAGCAACATTTCGTCGATGGGGCAGGGGCTGAAGCTGAGATGATAGTCCAGGATCTATCAGGTTGGCTACTCTCTTTTGAACCTTGTCTAGGAGCTAGAGACCAGCAGCAGATGCACTAACCCAAATGTGACAACAGTACTTCATACATGAGCGAACGGTGGCCTTATAAAGGTACAGGATACTTTCAGGCGTAAGTAGCTTTCTAGCACGGTAGAGAGATCCCACCTTCTTTGCAATAGCCTTGGCAATGCTCTCAACGTATCTATTCCAATGCATGTTCTCTGTAAACATTAAGTCGAAGAGTTTAAAGGAAGTGCTTTCGAGTAATGTTTTTCTGGGCATTGCTATTGGTGGTAGATAAGGTTTCTTGTAGTTATTGAAGGAAACAAGCTGAGTATTGGCATCACTGAATGTGCCTATCCATTTTTGTCGCGTTTTTACTATGGATTGGAGGGCATCATCTAGTGTTCTGCCATTTCCTTAGATTCATTTGTTTTTCCCTCGTGTATCGTATAGAGAGTGGTGTCATCAGCAAATATACCCATCTCAAAAACAATTTTATCATGGAGGTCATTTATGAATATCAGGAATAATAAAGTTTCGATGATAGACCCCTGAAATACTCCCGCATTTATATCATATTGTTTAAATGTACGGCCTTCGAGGACAACCTGGATTTTTCTCTTACTTAAGAAGGATTTAATTACATTATGTATACTTCCAGTGATGCCATATGATTTTATGTTCCTTAGAAGACTATCGTGCCATACTCTGTCAAAAGCCTTGGATATATCGAGGGCTACCGTTCTAACCTGCCCTGTGTTGTCTTGTGAACGGCACATACTTCATAGGTTACAGTTAGGATATCTGCTATGGAACGGGCTTGCCTACATTAATATTGATTGTCGGTTAGGAGTTTAGCCGCTGTAGATAATGGACCAGAGCTTGATTAGTTAAGGACTGAAATATTTTGTCGGAAAGCGGAAGACGGTTAATGGGGCGATAATTTAATGGGTCAGTTCCTTCGCCAGAATTCTGGAAAACAAGTACCACAGTAGGGGTTTTCCAGCAGTCAGGCGAACAAGATTCGTTAAGGCATTTGTTGTAAAGTTTTGAGAGAAGTGGAGCAACCTCAGTGGAGCAATTGTTTAATAGCACAGCAGATATGAGGTCGGGTCCACATGGTTTTGAGGTGTCTAATTTTTTTTATGGTGACATGTACCTGAGAAGGGGTGATTTTCAAATCATCAAGTGTGGCGTCTGTCCGCAAAGGAAAGTCAGGGAGGGAGTGGTGGGCCGGGTCCAATTTGGAGTTTGAAGCAAATAGACTGGCGAGCAGATTAGCCTTCTCGCTTGCCGTACAAACAATTTCATTATCGTTTGATAGTGGGGAAATCGTTGACTGCCCATTATTTATTACACTGTTATAGATTTTCCAAAAATCACGGGTTCCTAATTTCTGTGCTTCGATGCGTTTTCTGCTAGTTTCAGTGTAATCCGTCTTAGCTGTCACTATTTCTCTCTTACAATTACTTCTAGCTTCTATATACTTCCGCCTGTTTGAACTGGACTTATGTCAGTTAAATCTGCCGTACGCATGCTGCCTTTGAGCAATGGCAGCTGCACAAGTAGAAGTAAACCATTGGGAAAATTGGAGCTTACTATAGAATTTCTGTGTTGGAAGATGTGTTTCAATTGCAGTTTAGAACCATTCAGTAGTCTCATTTGCGAACTGTTCAGCTGGATGAAAAAAAAAACATATTTCCCCATGAGGCATCTCTGATGAGATTCCTGATGGCTTCATAGTCAGTAGTTTAGTAATACCTCGTTGTTTTGAGAGCAGTGGGTCTTCAGTTTTGGGTCGAGAATTAAAGGCGATTTCTGCCATTATCACAGCGTGATCAGCATTCCCGAGTGGTCTGTGGGTATTCGTTATACAATCATCAAAATATGTGGTCAGAAATAGATCTAGAAGTGAGGCATGTTTATCTTGCTGGTCTGGGAAACATGTCGGATATGTAACCGTCTATGATAGGGGATAAGATAAAGAGACGCTACGAGTTGTGCTACCAGCTATGTCTGTGTTAGTAGAGAATACATGCCAGTTACTGTGCTGGACATTGACGTCACCAAATACATGTCCCTATGCACTAGTATCGAGGGAGAGTGCTACATCTATGCTAAGATATCCGGGTGTTTACTAGGAGAAATGATTAAACATCATCTAAGTTCTGGGCCCGCAGATATTCGTAAATGCAAGCCTCAAGATAGGAGGCAGGTTGGTTTTCTTTGAATGTGGTCCTAGTTTAAACGTAATTTAAGATTGAAGTATCATTTCCTTTATTTGATTTAAAGGTTTTAGTTAGGGTAAGTGGGGTGGTGGGCATGCAATACAAGTAAACCATCAGCTGTCTCCTCACCTACAGGATTGTGGCCTCAGGAAATCCCACTGAGGATGAGTGCAGGGTCCCTTTCCATTCGCAACATGGCACTACAAACATCCCGATATTATTCAACTGTTGATGGGGCAGCCGGTCTAAGCGCTACCAAATAGTTAGGGATCCTGTACTATCAGTCAGAAACAGCAACCAGGAACTGCTAATCCGGTACCCTCAACCCATCAGACGAAAGTCAGCCGAGTTCTACTGAACCGGCATATATGGTACTGATGTCACCAGTTTATGGGGATGGTATGGGATGTGGTGGTAGCGGGAAAACGGCGATCATTGACCTTGTCTGAAAACAAGGTTGATCGCTGGGTGATTCTGTCGAGTTCCAGTGATAGCACCTCTACGCCTGGCTAATAGGCAAAGAGGGAGTATAAAATCCGGGCGATAGATAGAGCTTATCTCCCCTTTCAGCAGTTTAGGTTTGCCAACCGGTAATTTGTTTGAGTCACCAGCTCTAGGATGAAACTGAAGAGGTCTCCCTCCCCTAGGTGTAGTTTCCGAGTTTTTCTTCTCTTAGACGGATGACCTTAGAAGACTTACAGGTCCATCAGAACCGAGAGGGTTCGCCCCATGCCCGGGTTCTAAACAAGGTATTTCTGCGATCCCGCATGGGTAGTTAGTGTTAATCGCTTATTTAGTAGGTTATATATTTACTGTTATTTAGTAAGTTATATGTTTACTGTTATTTAGTAGGTTATATGTTTACTGTTATTTAGTAAGTTATATATCTACTGTTATTTAGTAGGTTATATGTTTACTGTTATTTAGTAAGTTATATATCTACTGTTATTTAGTAGGTTATATGTTTACTGTTATTTAGTAAGTTATATATCTACTGTTATTTAGTAGGTTATATATTTACTGAAAAGTTACACCCTTCGAAGTGATGAAAAAAGGCATTACTATGCTTTCCATTTTCATTGTTAATGGAAGAGAGGATAAGTAGGAATTGATGCAGTGGATTAGTTTGAGAAAAAGAGAGAGAAAGAAGGGGAACTTAATGTAGTGTTTAGATATAGTTTATATGTTAGTTATAGAGTACGATAGCATGTTAAAGTATAATTAACTTGATATTAGTGTTGCATGATAAGGGCTGTCCCCTTTTCATGTAAGTATAAAAATAGAGAGATTTAGTTAAAATCAAAATGAAATAGAATAGACGAAATTCGAACCATCGTAAATTAGGTTTAGAAATAGATTACGAGAGAGAATTAGAAAATGGAATGTAAAACAAACCATTGTTTAGCTTAGAGATAAAATGGTTTCAAGTAAAGAATGTGCATTGTCAATTTTGTTATGAAAATTCAATTGAAAGAATGCAACTACAAGATAATTTAATAAACATGTTTTGACATATTGGAAAAATAGGTTACTGGAAATATAGGTTAAAATTCCTTTTGTAAACAAAAGAAAAAGTTCTGGACACGCATGTCCAGAACACGTGAAAGAAGACACATATTTTAACATGTGTATGACGTCGTGGAAAATGGGAAGTTCTAGATATAGTTAGAAACTTGAGAGCACTGGGGGAGAAACTGGGGAAGAGTCAGAGAGAGTCTGAGGACAACAGACGACAATCCAGACATGGACATTCGAACGTCTAGAAGCGAGACGGTCACTTTTGAAACTTAATATGTGAAGCTTTGAATTATTGATGAGAAAACCACGGCCGGTCGTGAGAAGAAATAAACCCCTCATGCATTTTTATAAACGTCGTCTTTGTGTTGTGATTCTACCAAAAGGTAAAGTGAAAATGGTTATTATATGTCTTGTATATCATCTGGTTTAAAATGTCTTTACATACACATCTTACATACACAATATGAACACAAAGACTGTCTAAAGACTGTCTCCTCACTTTAAGAGCTTCTACACTTCTAAGTATGCACGTTTTAATATATATGAATCGTCATAAAACGAACACTCCCTCTTACAACAAAATCACTCTTTTAATAAGACTCTCAACAACAACAGACTCTCTTAATAAAACTCCTAAATATAACATTAGGAATTATAAGTTGGTGCCCAAATCATCAGTATTTAAGACGACAAAAAGATAAGATGTATGCTCAATATAGACACAAGTTACAATATTTGATTTGGAGTATAGTTCAGCACAAGTATACCTGGAAAATATATAAGTTATGGCGTATTATGTAAGTATAATTAAGAATAAATGGTATGTTTTCAGTCGATACGAATGTGTAGAATTTAAGATGCTTGTTGTCTTCAGACTTCTAACGAAGGAAGATAGCTTCGCCTTTCTTTTGAAGTCCAGAAGTTTATATTTTGTATAATGATGAGTAACAGTTAAGTTTTTATGTGGTTATTATTGGGATACTATCTTCTATCAAAGGGAAAGAGACAGAGGGTTGCTATTTCTTATAGATCACTTTAAATTTATGTATAAGACAAAAGCTAGTAAGAGTCTATTTAAAAGCGTAGTTATGAAATAAGAAGATACTCTCAAGCCTGTCTTAGTAGAAATCTTTAGAGGTTAATGTGTAACGATTACGGAAAAGGCAGTCTAAGGTTTAAGGGTTGAGAGCTAAAAAAACGCTCTAAGTTACGTGCAATGGATTAGGTTTTAACGGCAGCTTGGGAGATAGAGCATTTTGTTAGTGATCAGGAGAGAGTAAAGTATAATTATATGTGAGGATATAGACTTTTGGGTAGAGTTTAGAAAGAAGGTTTAACATGCAAAACAGACAAAGACAGTCGTCTTGGAAAAAAAGTATCTATAGGATAACATTGGATATAGCTAGCATACTAGCAGCGGAATATTTACGGTTTTGAGAGAAATCAAAGGTATATAGCGTCGGGGTTTATTGCTCTTGTCCGTAATTTATGCCAGGCACAAATCATCTCCAGGGAGTCTTATATTGTAACTGCGTCTGTCTAATTTTTTTAAGTATTTGAGTAGAATATTATAATGTGTTCATCTTAGCTGAAGGATAGAATGAAAGTTTAGGGTAAGATTTAAAGTGATATAAGGAATTAGATAAAGATTAAATGTACGATTATTCGATATTAAGCTGATTAGGAAATTACAATTTTTATCTATTCAGAAAATTTTCCTTAGTAATGATATAAGATTTAATAGATTTAGAGTAGGGGGATAGTGAAAGTAAGATGTGAGATATTGAAGATCCAGTATAGTTGATTTGGTATATGATGGGCATGTTTTAGTACGTACAAGATTTACATATTCAGTACGCTACTTATGCAAAGTTCTTTTAGCCTCTATCATAAAAGAATAAATCCATTTGTAATCTTTGTATGATTTTGTATTCTTGTTTTTAACTTTAAATTCAACAATGCTTTCTTTTTTGCTTTATCTTCCTCGAGTTAGAACGTTCCAGTCTCTAGGATAAAGGCCAGCTTTACCTTATAATTGAAATACGATGATGGATATTTTATCAATTTGAGAAGTCGGATTATTTTATGTTAATCAAGATTAGAAATACTCATTTGAAATCTGTTTAAAAGTAATACAGTTTGGGTTAAATATTAAGTTTAGACTGGTTAAAAAGGATGTATACTACAGATAAAAAGCCGTGTTTACCGAGTTTAGATAGCAGTGCAAGTTTTAATTTGGAAAATATTCGTTTTCATGGGTGATGTTTTTTTTCATTTTAGATAAAAGAAAAAGAGAAACAGTACTGGCTAATAATAGCACATTTGACAAGAAAAGCTTTCAAAAACTACAAGTATAATATATTATTAGTTTAGTCTTTTTTCTAGTTGGTGGGTCTGGTGTATTCTTTACTTAGGTTTATTATTATTATCATCATTATTATTATTATTATTATTATTATTATCATTATTATTATTATTTTATCTGATTTGTAGTTAATGTGTAGTTGGTTTTAGAGTATACTTAGATAGTGTCGTTTTTGTTAGGGTTAGGCTTTATGTTTTTTTTTATTATGCAGTGAGTGTAAATAGAATTTTATTGGTTTATCGACGATTGTATTGGGAAAATTATTGTTTATTAGGGTTTGTTTTATGTTTGTTAGTTCTTTGTAAAATATTTTCCGGGTTGATTCTATATTGTATGAGCGGTGAATCAATTTATATTTTTCTGGCCATTTAAGAGTAATGCAGTTTTTTTTTATGTTGATGCTATGTATTTAGTGGGGTATATTGAATCTACTAATACGCCAAGAAATCTTATTTTGTTGTTTATGTTTGGTTCGCGTGTAACGGGGTGTGTTTCTAGGTAAAGTTTAACTTTTTTAATGTTTTGTATTTATTCGGCTGCAATTAGTATTAATCAATAAACATACTGTTACACTGAATTACAGCTCTCTAGTGCGGTTACTTTCGAAAAGACTTTTAAGCACAATTTAAACTTAACTGTCATCCCTATCTTTCTGTCTATATATATATCGTCTATTTATATGATTCCCGTTAGTGTTGAAACATTTTTTTAACAATGAGACAGTTTGCCTATTTTCCGGACAGCATAACATTATCTACAAGAATCGGGATTCCTTAATTGAAATAAAATTTTACTCGCAAGAAATTTCAAGACAAAGTAAAAATAGATAATATATGGGTTCATTAACATGTTTATGATGTATTCCTTAGCCTACATCTTATAATTTTTGATCTTCCTATTGCTTGTAATATATATATATATATATATATATATATATATATATATATATATATATATATATATATATATATATATATATATTAATGTTGTTAAAAGTTAGCAGAAGGAAAAGAAAAAATAGAAAAAGGGGAAAAATCAAACGAACAGAAATCTTATCGATTCTTGGATGACTGGGGAAAGGAGATGGTACCGTGAGCTCATATATCGACGGCATCCTCGTAAATGAAACTCTAATGACTGTAGGGGAGGTCGTGGTTCACTTGAAGAAGTCCGTGTCGGTCGCCAAGGCACCGGAAGAATTGGATGGGAGAGCAGCTTTGAGACTAAAGCTGAAAGGAAATGCGTCTGGTGGTCTGGAATTTCGAAGGGGAAACGTGATCTCCTAAATGAAAGAAGAGCTCAACAACGGGAGCTTTTTTCGAAATGTGGCAGCCTGATCGTGCATTACTCATTGCTGGTTGGCTTAGACCAGTGTGCAGCTACATTAAGAGGCATACCGAAGATAGAGGATGGGATGATAACGTGGGAAGAAGAACGACCGCCTTGATTGAAGAGGTCCTGATAGGAGTTGAAAGGCAAGACCCAGTTCGGGGAATGTGGATCGTGCCGTGAAAACTAGATGGAGTCGTGTGGTGTAATGCAAGAAACATTGCAACAGGGATCATCTTGGAAGTGAGTGGAGTGGTTGTGGAGGATGCGGCCTGGCTAAGGAAGAAGGGTGATGCAATCCACATCAATGTAACAGAATTGGGTGCAGTGACCGAAGGAGTGAGTCTGGCCTTAAAATGGGGCCTGCGTAACATCTGTGTGAAAACAGACACTGCCACTGTGTTTGCTTGGCTGAAATCGATGATTTCACATGACAAAAGGATAAGGAGAAAATGGGCAGCAGAGATGCTAGTGAAGCGCAGGCTCGGGATGCTGGCTGAGCTGATGTAGAAGTTTTCTTTGAAGCTGCGCGTAATCACGGTTGCCTCTGAGAAGAACAGAGCGGATGCTCTCACACGAGTGAGAAAAAGCTGGCTTGTGCTAACAAAATGTTATATTGCTGCAGTGACTCATCTGGATAACCCTGAGGTGCGAGAGTTGCACAATTTGCATCATATAGAGGTAGAGAGGACATGGTAACTGCTGAGAAAAGTTGATCCGAGTGTCTCAAAAGTACAAGTGAAGCAAGTGGTCAGGACTTATGACAAGTGTCAGTCAAGGGCGCACGAAGCTGGAGAACTAGGTGTGACTGGGACCTCGGAAAGACTCGCAGTTGATGTCACCCATTACAGGGGTGGGCTTTACATGACGATAAAGTGGCCCCAGGTGCTTTGCCCTATGGAAAGGCTGCGAGGTGAAACGGGGAGTAAAATAGCAGCAACTCTTGACATGGTGTTTCTGGAGTGCGGTCCGGTGGAAGAGCTTTGAGGATATGCTTCAGAAATGGAATGCTCGTCCATTTTTTACAGCTGCCTATAGACCCAGTGGCAACAGGAGTGTGGAAAGAAACCACCGGACAATAAAGGCAGTGGCAGAGAGAGGGGACACCTCATCTGATCAACCTGTCTACTGGTACAATATGTCGCCTAGATCGGGGCAAGAGCTAGGTAAAGTTCCGCACTTGTCAATAGTCAAGTACTCCTGGGGGAATACTACAGTGGAGCCAGCAAGCAGGGAGACGGAAACAACAGGGACTATCAAACTTGGTGATGAGGTATGAGTGAAGTCCCCCGGAGTACGATGTACAACACAGTTGGGAAGAGGACGCGAAACCGAAAATAATACTAGTAACAACGTTGCAGTAGACGGAGTACCAAGATATATTCTTGATATCAGGCCAGTGGAAAATGAAACGGTGGAAAGCGATGTGCAACGGAAGGATGGCGTGACAGCTCAGAGACCAAGTAGGGAAAGACGATCGCCACAGTGGATGAGGGATTACGAAATGTGATCTAGAGATCAGGGAGGCATGTTGTTTAAAGTGAGCAGAAGGAAAAGAAAAAAATAAAAAGGGAAAAATAAAACGAACAGAGGCCTTACCGCGTGTGTGTCGGGTGAGGTTGGGCGAAAGAGAGAGGAAATCAAGATGGCGCCCATAGTTTTAAAAGGTGTATTCTGGTGGAAGTCACACGAAATCACACGAAATCTCGCGGGAGACATGTATAAAAGGAGCTGACAAGTTAGGGCGGGGTGAGGTAGAGAGAGGAAGGTTGATGACAGTGGTGATCTCGAACCCGGCGACTGTTGGATTGCAAAGACGAATCCTTTTTTTTTATTTTCTTAAATGTTGTTGTCCTAAACGAAGAACACTTCAATATATATATATATATATATATATATATATATATATATATATATATATATATATATATATATATATATATATATACATATATGTGTGTGTGTGTGAGCGAAAAGAAAATATAGTATCCATGATCTCCACAGCAAACCGTAATTTCATTTAAACAATCAATAAAAAATCGACAGAAAGTTAAAAGCAATAAAAATAACACTTAATGTTATCGAAGACTTCGTAAAGTAACGCTTAAGGCATTCGACCATGATACATATGGCCTAAAGTTCGAATCCCAGAAATAATCAAGCTACGCTGACGAGAAGTAATACCTCAAATCAAGTTTTCGTAGATGACTATTTTTTAAGTAACATGATAAACAAATTATATTTGTTTATTTAAGCATGTCTTAGAAATTTAGGCGATTTTCTAAAGATAAATATTTTCTATGATCTCCGATGATTGAGACGCTATTATTCGCATTATCGTTTAAAAGTCAACACAAACGACATATATAATTATATACACACACACACACACACACACATATATATATATGTGTGTGTGTGTGTATGTGTGTGTGTGTGTATGGATTAACAGAGTTTATTTGTGGTACATAATTTACAAATAGCAGAAAAAAGAATTACTTTTTCTGATATATATATTTTTTTCTGATATATATATATATATATACATATATATATATATATATATATATATATATATAGAGAGAGAGAGAGAGAGAGAGAGAGAGAGAGAGAGAGAGAGACTACGGTGACTCATTGGGTGCATTATGTAATATTAGCTATGGAATTAATGCATGAGCGTGACACTTATGACGTAAAGAAAATAGTTTTTGTGGCATAACAGAAACATCTCTATGAAAGTATATTAAAATGAAAAAAGAATATTGATAGATTTCTATGTGACGTTCTGTTTAGAAGTAGTTATTTTTTTAAAAAGAACATTTCTAATCACTTACAAACACTTACAATAAGTGGGTTGCCATACTTATAGGTAAATGTGCACTGAACAGATAATATAATACTTAAATTTTAAGTCAAATTTTGATATATCTTTTAATTAAAACGTGAAAAAAATAAACGATTGAGACGCTGACAGCGTACACAATAAAACAATACGTTTGTCATGTTGATTATTTATTTGTAACTCAAATTAAGAAAAAAAAACTATTAAAAATATTAACAATTGTTTATTTGAATAATTTAAACGCAAAAAAGAATTGCGACTCTGAAAATGAACACAGTAAACAATGCGTTTTATTTCGCGTTGATTATTTGATTATGTACGCATGCGCAACCGGAAGACGTAAACCGGATGTTGGGTTACAACACCCGTTAAGAGGTCATTGCAGTTTTATATTTATATTGATATAAGCGTATACATGTTATATATGATTAAGTACAATTGTTTTACGTTGTGCTGCTATCATCAAAATAAAAAAATGGTAGATGTTATGCACGCATAAACTCATGATGTTTTTAGATATATAGAAAATGAAATGTTATGGACCGACATATATACTTATATATGTGGATCTGTTACTCCATATATTTAGTGCAAGCTAATTACATATGTATAATTGTATACACACACAAACACTCACTCACACACACACACGCACACACATATATATATATATATATATATATATATATATATATGTATATATATTTATTTATAAAATCAATAATAGTTATGCTTATAAATATAAACGGATGGAATCCAATACAGTAATTCATTTCAAAAATACTTTGGCTTTTTTTGTCCCTTCCTTTGTTTTCTGCTTCCTATTTCTTTTTCCTGTGGTTAGAGGGGGTTCGATATCGTCGGGTAAAAAACAAATGAAAAAGTGATTGATTGGCGAGTCTAGCGTGTGATATTGATCCGTTTCAAGTGCTGTAAAGCACATTTTGTGGTGAATATTTTCTCGTCTTCGTATCCAAAGCCAACACTACACACGGGCATCTCGGACATCTGGGACAAACCTGGCCCCATACATCAACCTGCAACCCTCTCTCTGCTGACCCACTCTCCATCAGCCAAGTTCTCACCATCCTCCCTACCATTATCACGCTGCACTTTCTTTGATCGCAGACTGAAGCGAAAAGTTCGTTTTACGACGTGTTATCGCTACTAAACAATCTTCTGTCTTTTTTGCTTTCCTCTTTTTTTTATAAATTTAGTTTTTGCTATTTTCTCGTGTTCTTTTTTGCCCGTGTTTTATTCCTGTTGTTGCGAATCTTCTATCCTTTCTTTCTCTTCATATTTCCATTCTATACTTTCATTTTTTGTTCATTTTTTCTCTTCTGCATTTTTCCTTTTTAACGTTAACTCGATTAGAATTATTCTCTGGTAAGTATTTTTAAGTATATATTATAACCATTAACTTAATACATAGAAACGTCCTTTATTAATCAAGAAATTGATAATAAAGAAATTCAACAAAAAAGAGAACAACTATTGACGTATAAAAGCCAAATCATGCTCACTAATGTCGATGTTGTTAAGCTGCAACCTCAATATGAAGAACATAGGATATATATTAAATATGTGTATTTGCCATCTAAAATCTAATGATTCACATACACCGAACCGGCTTCCCCGTTTGTGCAAGACGCAATCTCCCTAACCTAGTTTCTTCACTAAGTTTAACTGTATATCCAGACCATTATACTAACTGTATATCCAGACCATAATACTAACTGTATATGCAGACCATACTACTAACTGTATATCCAGATAATAATACTTACTCTTACACTAAAATCCAGCAACAAGGGGCACACGACAAAGCACGATACTTTTATCTTACTTAATAGATTAATGAAAATATCATATTTTCAAAATTCGTAAAAAAAAACATTCCTTTCTTTAATCGTTTGCTTCACAGCTTCAGTTTTACTTTCTTTAATTGATTGCTTAGCATAGATACAAATCTGAATTTTATAAGTTTAACTTTAATTTAGTTGATATCATAACGCCAACAAATAAAAAAAATGTTGCTGTGGTTTATAGACGTTTTTGATTTCGATTCTTGAAAATATTTTTTTTCATCAGTTTAACGCCTAATTATCCTAAATGTAAGTCCATATATACAATTATATATTTATGATGACTATTCTTTCTAATTGGCAAATTTACATGTTCCGGTTGGATTTTACCATATATAACTTTCTCGACGGATTATCTAATATCAAAAGAAATAGGGTTTATTATCTCCTGAAATTTTTCTGTTTGCAAGGACCTTTGTTATTTCTTCTGAATGCTGTATTCTATAATTTTGGAATATCATTTCGATATCGGAATCATTCACCAGTATAGAATATAAAAATAATTTCCATAGCTATTCCTTTAGTACCATTCGAACTGTGAGCCTAGAATACATAGCATTTTTCGTATTTAATTCCCCGTTTCATCGTCTTTAAATGATGCTTTTTCTGTTTTTTTTTAAATATTTAACATCAATGTTCAATATATACGCTATGCACGATATATAATTATCGACAATAATTATTTTGCTGAAACACATTTCCTCTAAAGAGATAAGCCATGCATTGAAAATCAATAGATTAAGGAAAGGACTTAACATTTCTTGTATTCCTTGTTTCAGATAATCGGGTTTTTATTAGTCTGTAATAAATAAAAAAGTAATAATAGTAAATTCCAATTAAATAATATATAATAATTTTTCTAATTCTATATTTTGAAAATATTTATAGATAAATCCTGACAATATATATATATATATATATATATATATATATATATATATATATATTATTCATTCATAATTATATATATATATAGATTTATACATAAATCATGATAATATATATATATATATATATATATATATATATATATAGAGAGAGAGAGAGAGAGAGAGAGAGAGAGAGAGGGAGACTAAGTTAATACTTTTTTTTTCACATGCGTATGCTCTATTCGTAGGTTTCACTGAAAACTCGTGGAGGTTTTCGAAACATACACATACTACCCCATACGCATATATATGCATGTGATATGCACATGTATGCATGATTATATAGATGCACATACATATATATATATATATATATATATATATATATATATATATATATATATTATAGATATGTATAATAACACACAAAAGTACGTATACATTTAGCATATGCATATATATATGTAGATATAATTATATATAAATGTATATATATATATATATATAAATATCAATGACGATGTATATAAGTATTACTTTTTATATTTTCTTATCTAACGTACGACAAATATTCAGCCACTGTCTTATATATCCAAACTGCGAATATATATACAAGCACATATGTAAAATGAAACTAATATGGCAAATATTCCGGCGAACTGAGAGCAAGGGAGATTACAACAATTGCACTTTATCGGCAGTCAGAATCTAAAAAAAGAATTCGCGGTTTGGATATATAAGACAGTTGCTGAATATTTGGCGTACGTTAGATAAGAAAATTTTAAAAGTAATACTTATATACATCGTAATACTTATATATATATATATATATATATATATATATATATATATATTGTAGTGATATGGAAATTAAGTATAATTTACATATGAGCAAAAAGCTCATATATATAAACCGACACCTACTAGAACAAGTGGTTGTTGAACGCTTTCTTAGCGTTATACACGACATATCAACGGCGTAGGCGATAGGATGTTCTCTGGTCTTTGAAGACCGGGAATACGTAAGTACTTGGATTCGTGACCTTGCTGCCAATGCGAGAAGCACAAAGTTGAAAGAAAACAAAAGAGAAGGGAGGGGAGAATAAAATCACTGGCTTGTTCATGGCTAACCCTTGTTGTGAAGCAGTTATGAAGGTTTCTACAATGGTTTACCCTTGAGAACTAGAAGAAATTACTTTTGAAGAAATAAGTCAGGTTATCAAGGTAAACATGAGGCCAAAGAAAAGGCTGGTGATTGCAGAAAGGACTAAGATTATGGCAATGAAGCAGGAGGTTGATGAACCGATAGTAAAATATTTACACCGATTAAGAAGTGCGAGTAAATACTGTTACTTCAAAAGTTAGGAACAGAAGAACAGATATCAGAAGAAGCATTAATTCAACTAAGACTGATTGAGGGTATGCATAATTCGGCACATTGATATAAAGTAATGGAATAGTTACAATTTACAAACATCCCTTGAATATGTGTCTAGAATTAATACAATAGGTGGAATTAATACATACCATCAACTCCCACGAGGAAATAATGGCTGACAAGTATATTGTTACGAAAAGAAAAATGCACTTACTGTGGAAAAATTCATGAAAGGAAAAAAAGGCCCAGAGTTTGGAAAAAAAAACCATCTTCAAAGTGTTTAAAATAATCACTTCCGAGAAATATGTAAAACGAAAGATGTGGTAAGAATAGGGGATAAAATAGACACATGTTTAATGAAAAGAAGGATAATATACAAAATACTGGATCAGGGAATGGAGATACAAAAATAAAAATGAAAACCAACAATTGTGTTGTTGAAATGCAAATTGATACACGCAGTGTAACAATAATACCAAGAAATGTGTGGCAAAACAGTTTTTTTTTAAATAGTCAGTTTGATGGCTCGATTATCGCAATTATAAATTAGTTTGAAGGTTAAATAGAATTAAAAGAAAAATATGAATTAGCACCCATTATAATTACAAATTGTCGAAAAACGCACAGACTATTGGGGAATGATTTATTAAAAATAAATTCAACGAAGTTTAGTAATGAGGTAGAAATGGGAAAACAGGAAAATTAAAAATTATGAAGCTAGCCTGAAATTAAAAGAAAACGTCGCCCTCCTACTACGAAGCGAGAAAAGTACCAGTGCATTTATTACCGTAAGTGAGCTGCGTAAGCTATGTTGCCAAAGTTGATAAAGGATCATTTATTAGAAACTGACCTTTCAGGAGGAAGTAAATGGGCATCACTCATTGTGGTATTAAAAAAAGACGGTGCTTTAAGAATTTGTGGAGATTATAAAATAGGGGTGAACCATAAAGTTTGAGCCGTCTCGTATTCCGAATGTAGAAGTAGCTTTACATAAACTCGCCGGAATGAAAGTATTTTCGAAGATAGACCTAAAATCAGCTTTCCACCAAATTCCCAAAGATGAAAATTTTAAATAAGTGAAAACTATAAACACACCTATAGGCCTGTTAAGGTGGATAACGCTGGCATGACAGTAAATGTAAAAAAAGTGTGTAACTAACAGTAATGAAATATCATTTTTACGTCACTCAATATCAAAGGAAGGGATCTCTCAAGATAAAGCGCTATGAGATACAATTCTAAAAGTAGCTAGACAATTTTTTTTTTTTAAAAGATGAAGTCTTTCTTGGGTTCGGTAAATTTTTATAGAAAATATGAACCAAAATATAACGAGTTGACAGAACCATTTGCGAAGTTAAGAAAAAAATACGGAGTTTATGTGATTAGAACACCAACAAAAAGTCTCTGAAAAGTTAAAACAGATTCTGGTGAAAAGGGCAATAGTACACATTTTTTACCCTAAGAAGGACTTAACTCTAATTACTGACCTTAGTGAGCAATCCGTATCCGGTATTTTGTCACAAGATGGTCATCCCGTAATATACTTATCGAGGACATTAATAATTACTTAATACAATTATTCTAATATAGAAATGGAGGCACTAGCCATCGTGTGGACAACGGGCAAAGCAAGACGGTTCTTGATGGGAAAACATCTGGTTGAAAAGTATCACAGACCACTGGAAATTATTTTCTTCCCAAGAAAAGAACTACCGAAAGTAAAAACGTCCAGAATATTACGTTGGACGCTCAGACTGATGGCATTTGATTTTGACATTAACTATGTTAAATGGAATACGATACCGCGCGTTGATGCCTTATGTAGATTGAGGTTTTATAGAGAGGATCAGGACAAAAACTATGAGGAATTTGAAGACACATTCCTGCACCTTATAGAAACCGATGTAATATCTGAAGATAAAATGGCTACTGAAACTACAAATGACCCAGTGTTAAACAATAGTGTTGAGGATAAAAGAGAATAGCTGGGGAAACTGTTCAATGGCTGAAAGACTATTCAAAGTAATAAGGCATACATTGACTATAGAAAACGGGGTAAAATGTAATGGACGCTAGATAGTTCCCCCAGAAACACAGAGGAGACAGATTTTAAAAAGTGTATATGATGAGGACCATTGTGGAGTAGCAGCTACGTAAAGAAGATTAAAATTGGAAGCATGGTGCGTAGAGGACTATGTAAAAAGATGCACAAAATGCACAGAACTCAGGAATTTTAAGCAAAAATACATATGTGGTCCCGAAAAGCAGAACCGTGGTGCAGGATACACATGGATCATGCCTATGTCCATGAGATAGGACTATGTTTAATATTAGTAGACGCATATTAAGGTTGGTCTGAACTAGTGATAATACCTTTTTAAAAAGTACCATATATTAAGAGTAACATTTTCGAGAAATGGGATACTGAGAACATTGGTGACGGATAACGCGCCAGATTTTGCGCATGCTGATTTGCATGAATGGTTAAGAAAAATAGGATGCAGATCTTATAATACCCCTCCATACCACTCTCAAAGTAATAGGATAGTGGAAAGGATGGTCCGGAGGGTAAAAAAGAACATAAAAGCACGCAGGAGACAGAAGGAGAAAATCGATGCTTTCCTACTAAGATTACTAAAAAGTTATAGAGCAATTACGCATGCAGACAGGCCAGAAAGTCCATCTGCCTTAATGGGCAGACAATTTAGGTCCTGTTTGACTATGTCGTATGCCACAACTCAAAAGATGTGGTACAAAAGAAATAGAAATATTCAATCCGCGAGAGCAGAATTTATTATGCAGAAAGGATATAATGCTGCAATATATATCATGCCGACCAAATAGGATCCCAAAGAAAACAAGCGGATGAGGTAATGCCTCCAGAGCTGCTCATTATTGATGTAACAGTTGAGTTACTGCAGAATGAGACTGCGGAGGAAGAAGTAGAGAGAGACGAGATAGAAGAGGAAGAAGTAGAATGGAACAGGACAGAAGAGGAAGATCAGAATATGCAGGGTGGACACTGCGATAGTGGGGAAAAAACGTGACAGATCTAGATCTCCAAGGCAAAGGAGAGAGATAAAGGAAAATGTTCAGGAGGGCACGAGAAGAAGTACAAGAGGTACACACGGCATAACCCCCACCCCCGTTTAGGGAGATGTAGTGATATGCAAATTAAGTATAATTTACATATGAACAGATATCTCATATTTATAAACAGACACCTACTTGAACAGGTGGATGTTGCTTAGCGTTATACACGACATATATATATATATATATATATATATATATATATATATATAGTTATAAAATATATATGGCTATTAAGCTACACTGAATATTCCGCGTTTCATCCACTCTATGACTTTTCAGGCTGATGCTCTACCTACGTATTGAGCACTTTTGAAGTAAATAGTTTAAGTTTACGCATAAATGTATACTTTCGTATATTAATTTTATGTGAGTAAATGAAGTAGTTATATATATATATATATATATATATATATATATATATATATATATATATATAGTACTGCAGATTAGTAAAATATCAATATTTCACCAAATATACGTTACAGCAAAATGAAAATGTAATCATCAAACGACTCTTTTTAGATTAGTTTTCTTCCAAAAATGTTATTCAAATTAATGCGATATTTAAGAAGTGATGGCATTTTATACTTTATCGAAGAATTTCCACTGTCTATCGCTTTATAGCAGCTCTCTTAAAATGCTGATTTAGGGTAAAAATACAATATGTTTTCTTGCGAACTTTACTTTTTATTATATTTTTCTTTCAAAGAATAATAAAAAAAACATTTCCAAGGTGTTGGCTTCATATAAATTAATTATTTATCGATATATCTACCATGATTTTAAAAATAACTTAAAACAACCTTTTGTCCCCCCACCCCGATGATGTCGATGCTTTGATCTTTAAAGGATTTATGGCTCTAGCAACATGAACTTGTTCCTCCACAAGGCATCTTTGAAGTAAATTGCTCTCCTTCCTCATAAACTCCTCTTTTTAATATCCACCAGAGATATTCAATGAGGTAAAGTTCTGGAGAGCATGAGAGTTTTCCCAACGAATTCCATAGAACCAAGGAAGGATGCACCTGCCTTAAGCAGAATACTACGGTACATTGTCATCTATAAAAATCATCTGAAAACGACGTGACAATGATAGTTCATCTACCCATGTCGACAAATGATTATCCAAAAAGGCCGTGTATGCATTGCTGGAAAGCTTTACACCCTCTGGCGCTCGGACTGGTCCAACCAACTTATCCCCAATGATTCCCTGCCAAAACATGACATCTTCACCTCCTTGTGGGCGAGGAACTCTGTAACGGGTCGGAGTTCCGTTCGGGTTTAAACTTTGGTCCATCTATCCGGACCACCAAGAGTAGCATGGGCCTCATCACTAAATAGGATCTATTGGAAATCTATTTTCATGTAATCCTATGTTGAAACCATTCGTTTTTCCTTATGTTGTTTTCTCAATGAAGGCATTGGAAGCGGTTTGATGTTTTTGCACGTAAATGTGCATTTGAACGTAACTTTCCTTTGCATGTACAATTTTCACGAGAACTGGAAACAATGCCGAGATAAGCAGATAGCAAATACATCAGCTCATTTAATTTCAATTACTTACCCAAGTTTATTTGGGAGCAGCAATTACTTTATTCGTTATTTCCTTTAACGTAGGGCCCCTTGCTTTACCCACTACATCCGGGCTCTGAAAAATGGCTAATGTAGTGATTATGAGTGCATTCGCTTGGTTCCCATTTCAAGTATATGATCGGCCGCTTAAGCTATAAATACCGACTGATGGAGACAGTTTGGTGAGAAGTTGGGAAATACGTACAAGCTAGACACTAATTCATTCAGTAAGGCAACTTCCTTGAAAAATGAAACAAGAACTATTTAACTACTTTAAAAGAATATATCCTTTTCTCAGGACATATTGATAACTGACCCGCGAAAATCTCTACGATCGATTTCTATAGGATTACAGTTGTGGATTCTTCATTTATCTTTGAGGACATTGCATAAGAGGTTTATGGTATTTTGCACATTTCTCTCTGGTAATGTGATAATCTCTGATGATACTGACACTTTTAAGATAACGTATTGGTTTGTTGTTTCTAAATTCAATATTAAATCGAGTCTTACTGTTGCTTTTTAATGTGTTTAGCGGTATCAGTTGCCTTCTCAGTTCTACCATTGATTTCCAATTATCTACGGAATATATTAGGCCGCTTTATTACAGCTCCTCTTTTGCTGCTTTAATAAACATAATAAAACTCTGTATTCACCGATTGGTGTTTATTAACCTTTAGTATTTTCATCACCTCGTTGACTCTTGCTTATATGGCAGGATGCTATAGCAAACAGTAACGACTATCACACTTAAATTGGGTACATCCCTTCATTATGGATGATAAGAATCTTTCCTTTGCGCATTTTTTACAATCACGGTTTTAGCTAAGTAAAACTCATGTGCAAGTTCATTGTGCTTAACTCGATGGAATGAGACAGCGGATTTCATTGTAATCTGAACACCATAATTCTGACCTACTAGTTTTCTTTTATTTCGTCCAAGCTTCCCACTGACCTAGTCTAACCATTCATTTTAAAATAACGATCTTCTGCTGCTGTGTATACTTCATGATAAATAAGATGGTGTCTTCCCTTTCATTTGGTATTGATGAAATGCGGACTGGATGTAATCCAACTTTGTTTTGTTTTTAGATAGTTTTATGCCTTACTCCAATTTACTATTTGGTATTGTCTGAATTCTGCCATCACTTTAGTTTCTTTAGATTAAGCATACTATAACCTTTATTATTGTTAAGTTAAATTCTTTAGTAAGAATGTTTAAGGGAAACTGAAACGCGTTGCTTTAGGAATATCAGTGCGAACTAATGAAGCATTTTAGTACTCCAAGAAATATTTTCAGTTAATTACTGATTGGTTTCTTTAATTTTTTTACTAAATTAATTGTAAAGGCAAAAAATGGCAATGGTTATTATATAGGAGGCATCAGTGTATGGTGTAAAAGTTATATTAATCATGCATTGATAATCTTAAATTATCTATCTTCGTTAGCCAGTCGCTAAGTTATTTAATGTCTGCTAGAGTGTTGTTGTATCGCTAATATATTTATTGGCGGTTTTACCCAAGTTTGGAGTGCCTCCTCACTTAGTGCCGATATTGGCGCTTTTACGATTGAAAGACAAACCTTTTACTTACTGTAATACCAGTGACCCTGTATATATATTTATATATATATATATAAATATATATATATATGTATGTATATATATATATATATATATATATATAAACGTAACATAAAACATGCTGAATATATATATATATATATAAACGTAAAGTAATATATATATAAGCATTAAATCGTATATATATATATATATATATATATATATATATATATATATATATATCGTATAAAACCGAACTCCTGAAAACGTGGAAACAACGGAATAGTCGATCCTCGTCCCGCTTTTCGTAATATATTTGAGTCCTTAGTTCAACAGCAGATATCTTAACTGTAGTCTCTGAATGTGTATACCGTTCACTGGACAAAACGGGGAAAGTTGGGCGGTAGCCCTGTATATACCCAAGGCTTTTGACAAGGTATGGCAGGATGGTCTTCTAAGGAAAATAAGATCATATGGGATCACTGGAAGAATACATAATGTAATTAAATCCTTCTTAAGTAAGAGAAAAATCCAAGTTGTCCTCGGCAGTCGTACATCTAAACAATATGATATAAATGCGGGAGTACCTCAGGGGTCCATCCACGGACCTTTATTATTCTTGATATTCATAAATGACCTCCTTGAAAAAATTGTTTCTGAGATGGGTATATTTGCCGGTGACACCACTCTCTATAACAGGCATGGGGGGAAAACAAATGAACACATATCTAAGGAAATGGTAGAAACACTAGAGGATGACCTCCAATCTGTAGTGGAATGGGGACAAAAATGGATGGTCACATTCAATGCTGCCAAGACTAAGCTTGTTTCCTTCAATAACTACAAAAAAACCCTTCTCTACCACCAATAGCAATGGCCAAGAGCACATTACCTGAAAGTACTTCTTTTAAACTCCTCGACCTTACGTTTAAAGGGAACATGCACTGGAATAGTTACATTGACAGCATTGTCAAGTCTGTTGTAAGGAAGGTAGACTCTCTCTACCGTTCTAGAAAATTACTTACGCGTGAAAGTATCCTGTACCTCTATAAGGTTATCATTCGCTAATGTATGTATTGTTGTCACATTTAGGCTGGTGCACCTGCTTCTTGTCTCTCACTATTGGATAGAGTTCAAAAAAGAGTCGCCAACCTGGTCCTGAACTGTCATCTAGGCTTCAGCCTCTGTCCTATCGACGGAATGTTGCATCCCCCTACCTGTTCTACAAATACTTTAATGGTGAATGCGCTGACGAACTACAAGCACTTGTACGTCCTCGACGTGACTACCCCCAACAAACCCTACGAGAAACTAAGTCCCACCCCTTTACTGTAGAGATACCTAGGTGTAAGAAAGCCTTTTACTTCATTAGTTTCTTCCCGAAAACTGCCTGTCTTTGGAACTCCCTTCGGGATTCTGCTTTCCCAACTGTTCAAGTTCAAATGCAGTGTCAAGTAGCGTCTTGCTACTCATCTTTCCTCATAGTGCTCCTTCAAATTATGTCCCCGATAGTAGCCCCCTACTTCTAAGTGGGACTGTGCTTTGTTTGGGGTGAAAATTGAATAAAAAAAGAATCCGTAAAAGTACATTATTATATCCTGTCGATTTGCTGCAAACGATCTGTTTCAATACAGCCTGTTTCTTCGCAACCAGTTTAACTAGCCAAGTCGAGGCCGAGAATAGTTGCTAATCTCCTGGACAAGGTCATTAGGCAGTTGGGTGAAGTGTTCATCAAAACCCTTCCGAAATATCTCGCAAGTCCCTTGAGTCGATTTAAAGAATGTCAATCTAGTTGCCTCGTGTTTCGATTTGCTTATTCGATCAACATTGGGAGACTTACACTAATCTGCGTTATATTTGACGGGCTGTGGGATACTTAACATTTGCTTAGCCTATCATCCTGACTCAAGTTATGCTCGTACCATTATCCTGGCTTAGTTAGTTCATTGTTTACAATATTCCCAACCATCTCCTGATTAGTTCGCCTTCTATGTTCTTCACCTTCGCTTTTATCTGATGAAATAGATTCAGCATATTGCTCAAAGAAGCAACGTTTTCGCGTTAACCCACTACTTTCTACTGGTGACAGCCCAAATTGAAGCCAACTGAATATATATGTATATTTTTCCTAACAACATCGTATCGTCAGCATTTGGGTATTCACATTTCATTATCTGGTTACGTAAGGCCCATTTCTTAAGACCAACCTGGTAAAAATATGCCAATGAAATTAAGGACACAATATAAGATCTGAGTCGGCTATTATTATTAATATTTACTCCAAATACCTATTAATGAAGCAAAGTAAATTATTCTCAATGTTCAAATCTCCTTGTCTTGATGGTCAACTAGAAACCTTTCAACCTAATCGCATCAAGCCATCATATAAATCAAGCTGAGTCCTAGCTCTCATCGATCTTGTCTATTAGGGACCAAGAATTGCATTCATGTTCCAATTAAATCTACGCAGTTTGAACAAGCTACAAACTATACCCTTGACTTTTTCTATAGGCGACAATGTAAAATATATCCCTTCATCCTGTATATCATTCTCATAAGCAAGAAAATATATACGATCGAATATATTTGCAAATATATATATATATATATATATATATATATATATATATATATATATATATATATATATATATATATATATCATAATTAAACCATAGTTATTGTATTGCAGTCTTACGGAATCAACAGTCACGAGATTCGAACACAGAAACCAAGCAACCTTATTAATTTTATTAGCTTTACCATAGGGCCATAAAAAATTCCAAGATAACGAAGGAAATTGAGAATAAATACATTACACAATCGTGAGTGTTCGAAAAAGCCGAACTCGTGAACATTGCATATATATATATATATATATATATATATATATATATATATATATATATATATATATATTATATATATGTGTGTGTGTGTTCTCAAAACATCTAACCTTGATGGAGGGGAGACTAAAATTTGCTATTATGGTTCCAAATGATCTGTAATACACAAGGGGGGGGGGATTGATTCTAAATGTTTCCCCTCTGGTTATGAATATATCCAGTATCAAATAATCTTTATATACTGAGAAATTTACTAAATGAAATGAATGAAAACCAAAATAAGGAAATAGAATATATGAGAAGTATTTGGAATCAATTTAATATCAGATCATCTGAAACAATAGCAGAAATTTTCGTCTCCCCTCAATCAAAGCCAGATATTTTGAGGAAATATTAGATATTTTGTAATTCATATGCAAAACTAGGAAAAAATGTCTATGATTGAAATATTGGTAAATGTGCAATATCTTTCCATTCACAACAAATTCTTTAAATTTTCTACTTTTAAAGCTGTTCGGGGTTGCTAAAAAACAAAAGTACAGTTAAAATCTCAGGAAACGACCAATTTAAATGATATGAATAAATTATGGTATTAAAAAGTAGTTAAAACGTGGGGATCACTTTTTCGTATTAATTTAACGTTAAAAAAACTCCCACTTTATTGCCAAGATGGACATAAAGCAAGTGCTCATTTTACGTTACATTAATACAGAAAAGTTATCCCCATTTATTTAAACAATAATGTTCTATTGTAAAAGCAAATGCCACAATGCCCACAACAAAGCAGGTCATTAGCTCTCCTGATCAATAATCGCCATTTCGAATTTAGAAAATTGCCGAAAACGTTGTATATCTATATCTATCTATCTATCTATCTATCTATCTATCTTTGTATATATATACATATATACATATATATATATATATATATATATATATATATATATATATATATTCTTCAGAAAGTAAGAGAATGTATTATCATTTTCACGGCAAGCCTTCTGAGGTTAGCTTTGTTATGAGAGCGTGATAAATTATTTTTTTTTAAATCAAGTTGCGTGGAGGGCGCGAGCAGCTATACACCAGCCAGTATTTTGTTGACTTCCTCTGCAAAAAGAACATTTTTTTTTTAATTTCCAAAGATGATAATATATATATATATAAATTCATAAGTCTTTCTTTTCTTTTCCATTTTTGTATATATATATATATATATATATATATATATATATATATATATATATATATATATATGTGTGTGTGTGTGTGTACATTCTCCTAGAAATTCGTTTTTCTTCTCTGCGTAAAAACCCACCTTTCTATTTATTTATAAAGAAAATACAATTTTCTTATATACAGCTTCTAGAATTGCATTCACTAGCAAAAGATCTAGCTAATTTGCATATTTTTTTACACATTCATTTTAAATAATTCACTATTAGTTTTGTTCATTTTCTTATGGGATGAGTGTCTTTAGTTTACTATTACATGTAATTATATTCATGTAGATATTCTACATGCATAATATTTGCGTAAAATGTTTACAGGAAACACAGATTGTTTTCATATATATTTATATATACTATATTGTTTTGTTTAATCTATCTATCTATCTATCTGTCTACCTATCTATAAAACTGAACGTGTCTGTGTGTATGTGTGCCTGTCTGTGTACTTTTCCCTAAGCAATATCTTTTTAGTTTACAGACTCAACATTTGATATACAGAGACTGATATTTAGGAAAATCTATGTAATCGGTTTTTGGCCAGAAATTTGGCTGTTATGGGGTCAAAGTATAACGATTCGACTTGAAAATTTTGGAAATAGGTTACTTGAACATGGATCTTACTTAATAACTTGATTTGAGCCCAAAACAATAAATTTTAAGGGATCATAATAGAGGTCAAAGTAAAAAGAAATGGCCATTTTTTTGTCTCAACATACACATCCAAACACCCGGGCAACGCCGAGCTGAAATGCTAGTCTTTCTATATATCTATAAAAGTGAACGTGTCTGTGTGTCTGTGTGTGTCTGTGTGCCTGTGTGTGCGTGTACATTTCCGTACGCAATAACTCTGTCAATTTTAAGTCTACAGACTCGAAATTTAATATATAGCGTAGTAAGATTTGGCAAATCTAAGTGATTGGTTTTCGGCCAGAAATTTGGCTTTTAAGGGGTAAAAGTTCAACGATTTGACCTTTGAGAACTCTACCAAACTCCTTCGACAATTTTGGGTCTAAACACTTAAAATTTTAAATATAGGTTCCTTGGACATGGGTCTAACTTCTTAATAACTTGACTTGAGCCTAAAACAATTAATATTAAGGGGTCATAATAGGGGTCAAAGTTTAAAAAATTGACCGGTTCTTTTTGCTTAAAATACACCTTCAAACACCCGGGCAACGCTGGGCTGAAATGCTCGTATATCTATAAAAGTGAACGTGTCTGTGTGCGTGCGTGTCAGTGTGTGTAGATTTTCTTACGCAATAATTCTGTCAGTTTTTAGTCTACAGACTCGAAATTTGATATACAGGGTACTGAGATTTGGGAAAATCTATGTAATCCGTTGTCCGCCAGAAATTTGGCTGTTAAGACGTGAAAGTTAAATGATTTGACTTTTGAGAACTCTACCGAACTCCTCCACTAATGTTGGGCATAAACACTTGAAATTTTAGATATAGGTTCTTTGGACATATATCTAACTTAATAACTTGATTTGAGCTCAAGACAATAAATGTTAAGGAGTCATAATAGGAGGTAAACTTTTTAAAAAATTGACCGCTTTTTTTTTTTTTTTTTTTTGCTCAACGTACACCTCAAAACACTCGGGCAACGCCAGGCTGAAATGCTAGTATATATATATATATATATATATATATATATATATATATATATATATATATCACATATTAAACCCCCAATAAAGAAAAGGAAGACAAATTTACAAAATAAATAATTTACGGAGTTGAGCCCCTTAGGTTAGTATCTCCTTTTTATATAATAGAACAAGGGAAACTATTTCTGTTACTTTGTCCTTTTGTTTATTTTCTCTATCTCGTGTTGTTTGTTTTATTTTGTTTCCCCTTTACCCTTTTATGTTTTTTTTCGGGCGATATCTTTTTTATCAAACTCTAGCAAGATTCCTGAGTTTCTCATATTTAATAGTTCACTTGATGTGATCCGATATATCTTTATAACTGACAAAGTAAATGACAAACCGACCTTCATTTTAAGCTCTTTTTTTTAACTCGTCGCCTTCATTGTCGTTGTCATGAGAACGGTTCACTTGGTCGTTTTAATTCCTTCGCATCTTGGAATTTTAACCATTAAATTTATTTATTTTTATTAAGAAGATATTGACATATCCCAATATCGACATATATATATATATATATATATATATATATATATATATATATATATAAATATATATATATAAATATATATATATATATACATATATATATATATGTATATATGCATATATATAGTCGTAACCGAATTGAATATTGAAATATTCATATTTTTGCTTCTATGGGACGAAACTGCATGAAATTTTCAGGCTTTTTGAAGATTATAATACTATTCTATTAAAAGAACTTTATGACAAAATGTAAAAAAAATCTATATTTTCAACCCAATAAAATATGCTCAAATTTGCTTACATTTCTGTATATAGTGTCCTAGCAGCTAACTTAAGTTTTGCTTCTTTCTATGCCATTCATGGTGGGAGATAGAGAAAGTTAGAGGGCGAACGCGCAAGATGGAGAGAGAAAGAGAGAAAGGGTAAACAATTACATTACAGAAAATTATAAAAACGTCGTGAATAATACGAAATATGGTGTAAGATTGAAAAGATTTTGAAAACAACAGAAATTAGAAAGTTTGTGTGGATTGTTTTCTCTTGCCTATAGATGAAACCAATCGACATAAATTTGATTTTTCATGGATAATTAAATTCTAATCTCGCAATAGTCATCCCAATATTACCATTTAGTTTTTCGTGCTATATTTTGCGCAGACTTCTAAGTTTTTTTAAAAAAGCCTGATTATATTTATCCATTCAAACGTTCAAAATTATTTTTACTTTCATGTCTTCACACAATTTAAATATTATTTCGCGATAATGCGTTTGAAGTAAACTATAGAGGTAATTGTTAGATATAATTACAAAGGCTAAATTGTGCGTTTGGATGTAAAATTATAATTGGTTCGTTTATAATAGTAACTTGGGTATATACTATTGTTGCCTGGGGAGTCAAGTTGGGTGTGTCAGCGCCGTAGGGACGTTTCTATAGCAAAGGTCTGTTCGTCCGGATCCGGCAAAATATATCTTGCTCAACTGACAACATGGAAGTTACACGATAGTTTCTTTCACCCTCATTAATGTTAATTTGCTACTCAGGTTTTTTCACAGGCTGGGTGAATTGTAGATTGGACAACGTTATTAATTCTCTTCACATAACCATTAACTTGTATAGGAGAATATTCAGATAAAACAAACAAATTATTAAAAATCAAACAAACAGTATTTTAAATAACAAAATAAAACCTACAAAAAATCGAGCACCTGCCCAATGTGACTGACCCGCGAAAAAGAAAGATTACTACAGTTAAATTCTGCATTTCTTTCATCCCAGTCAACAATAAAGATATGCAAAGTTCAGGTGCACCGGGAAACAAAAAGACAAAATCTAACTATGTTGACAAATTGAGATATGAAAAGAGCTATTAATGTTTATTAAGACACCCCAGAGCCAAAAAAGTAGGCTCTTTGTCTTTTCTGGTGCATATATCAACCCCAACTGCTTTGACATCGCCGATAATTCTATAAACAATTTGGCTATTATTTTCAAGCTAAGTGACGTCACACTACAGCTTCTGTAATAACCCTCTACTTAAGCCTCCAAGAAAAGAAAGTTACATGGAAGTCTTTCAAAGTAAGGGAATTCAGCTCCAACAAAGATCAGCTTATCATTTTGCCACACGTTAAAATTGATCGTGGAGATACATTATAACCTTAAATGCTGCTTGATATCCTTAAAGCTCAGCGTAAGAAAATCTATCTTGAAAAAAATCGTAGATCATTAATTAAATCCAAAGATGAATAAACACATTTCCTTATTTATCCTGTATTGATATCTTTTACTTCCTGCTTGAGACGTATATCAATACATTATACAAGTAAAATATCATACAACAATCTGCGATGGAAAACACGTCGTAATCTAAGATACATGTGTCATTGGATTCTTGCAGTTTATTTTATTTATTAGCCTTCATTCATGAATGTTTATACGTTTACTTTTCAAGATAGGATTTGTAAACAAGTTGAAGATTTTGTGTAAAAATATAGAAAATGAATTATATTTTAGTCTTTAGAATGAGAAATCAGTTTCGCATTAAATAATTATTAAAAGATAACTAAGACCCGGATCAACAGATCAAGGATATTAGGAACAATAAATCAGTTTTTGCTGCTTGTTTGTATTCCTGGTCATTACTTAATTTATTACATACTTAATTGTGTCTGTGTTTCGTTTACAAGTTACAATGTAACTTGTAAAGGAAAACATGTAATAAAATAATGCCTTGTTGTTTCTACTTTGGAAGCCATTATATTTTGAAGCATTATTGATCATAATTTTAATCACCTTTTCCCGCTCCATCATAACTCAGATGTGCAGATAAATAACGGGGATGATTATTGAATTTTTCACTCGACCATATATAAATGCATCTTTCTTTTTTAAAATAGATTTTATCTTCATATAATTGTTATCTCGTCAAAAAAATAAGTAACCATTACCATTTGGTGATCTTGAAAAGGTGATCATTCTACAACAAATTGAAATTGTTATAAATTCAAACGTATATTTCTTTTGTTCATCCAATGTTACAAAATATAAGCAGGATTTACTTTTAAATAACAAAGAAACACTTTATTTTTTTATGCAACCTAATATATATTGCGCCCGAAGTAAATAATAGGATGGCTGCATTAGGTGCAGAAATATATCTTGCTCAACATCGGACTGACAATCACTACTCAAGAAATGATAGACTTTCACGTTTGGTCATGCGGTAAGCTGTATTTGTGAAGTGATTAGGTCACATGATTGCAAATCATTTTGTGGAGACCAATAGATTTATTCGTTTCTTAAAGAACTAATTTAACCTTCAGAAGTTGTGAAATCGTCGAAAAATATAATTCCCTTTGTCCACCCCATCAACCTTAAAAGAACCTGTCTTCATTCATAAATATTATTACTCTCTTTATTCGGACAGCGTTAATCCTCACCCACCTCCGTCTAACCATGTTGGAACCTACAAAATTCGTTGATACCAGAGAGACATCAAAAATAAATAATAATGATGTTAAATAATAAATGTTGATGTGTTATCAAGAAAGTCTCTAACTATGGCTTATTTATTGAGTCAGGATGATAAACGAGTTTGTGTATGTATGCACTATTTAATTTATCATGTATAAATGTGTTCTATCTACTGTTTCCGAAGTTGTTTCATACTAAAATAAAAGCAAAAAGCTCCGATTGAAACAACCCGGATTTTTTATACATACGATATTGGTTCATTAAAGTCTATTATGCTAAATTACCTAAATATAATTTTATATAAATGTTATTGGATCATATAAGTCTATTATGCTAATTTGCCTTAATATAATTTTATATACATGTTATTGGAGAGTTGGAATCTATTATGCAATTTTGCCTAAATATAATTTTATATACTTGTTATTGGGTCATTCAAGTCTATTGCCCTTATTTGTAAAAATATAAGTGTATATACATGTTGAAGTCTATTATGCTTATTTGTCAAAATATAACTTTACATATATATGTTATTGGATCATTGAAGTCTATTATGCTTATTTATCAAAATATAATTGCATGTACTTGTTATTGGATAATTAAAGTATATTATGCTTATTTGTCAAAATATTATTTTATATATTTTTATTGGATAATTAAAGTATATTATGCTTTTTTTCAAAATATAATTTTATATATTTGTTATAGGATCCTTGAAGTTTATTATGCTTATGTGTCTAAATATAATTTTTTAGACATGTGATTTGATCACTGAAGTCTATTATGCTACTTTGTCTAAATATAATTTTATATAAATGTTATTGAATCATTGAAGTTTATTATGCTTATTTTCCTTAATATATTTTCATATATATGTTATTGGATCATTGACGTCTATTATGCTTATTTGCCTTAATATGATTTCATATAAATATTATTGGATCATTGAAGTCTGTTATGCTTTTTTGCCTTAATATAATTTTATATAGAAATTATTGGATCATTTCAGTCTATTATGTCATTTGCCTTAATATAATTTCATATAAATCTTAGTGGATCATATAAGTCTTATGATATGATATATAAGTCTTATTTGCCTAAATATAATTTTATATGAATGTTATTGGATCACTGAAGTTTATTATGCCTATTCGCCTAAATATAATTTTACATTAATGTTAGTGGCTCATTAAATCTATTGCGCTTATTTGCCTAAATATAATGTTATAGACATATTATTGGATCATTGAAGTCTATTAAGCTTTTACCTTAATATAGTTATGTATACATGTAATGGATCATCGAAGTCTATTACGCATATTTGCGTGAATATTATTTTATATAAATCCTAATGGATCATTGCATCTATTATGCGTATTTGCCGAAATACAATTGTATATGAATGTTATTGCATCATTGTATTGATTATACTTATTTGTCTAAATATAAGTTTATATAAATGTTATCGGATCATTGAAGTCTATATTGCTTATTTTCCGAAATATAATTTTATATACATATTATTGGATCATTGAAGTCTATTATGCTGATTCGCCTAAATATAATTGTATATAGGTGTTATTGGATCATTGAAGTCTATTATGCTGATTCGCCTAAATATAATTGTATATACATGTTATTGGATCTTTGCATAAATATAATTGTGTATACATATTATTGGATCATTGAAATCTATTATGCTTGTTTAGCTAAATATAATTTCATATGCATTTTATTCGAACATTAAACTTTTTTATGCTTATTTTCCTAAATACAATATTATGTAGATTTTATTGGATCATCGAAGTCTATTTATTAAGATTAATCTTATTTTCTATACTTTTAGTTATTGGATCATGGATGTATATTATGATTATTTGCCTAAATGTAATTTTATATACATATTATTCGATCACTAAAGTCTATTATGTTTTTTTTCTTAAATATATAAATGAGATTCTGCGTTTTTCTCAAGCGATGATTTGCAAAATGGACTGTCATTTTGGGGGTAGCAAAATGTATCAAATATAATATATTTACCTCACGTGAACTAATCTATAGAGATTTTTTCTTATTTTATTTAGTTATAAAATATTGGCTTTTACAAAGAATACATATTTTCAGTTTTATGAAGTAATGGTTCTCTATTGCACAGATATTGCTAAAGTGCTTTACTATATTTTCCCATGGTCGTCCGACGCGATATCAGACCCAACGATATAATATTTTATGTTTTTTAGAACTGAGACATAATATCCACTTAATGTATTTCTAGAATATATCTGGTTATGGGTTCTATTCTCAAAGCGTTTGTAAAAGTTTCTGATAAAATTGGCGTTCGCTATGAACTTAGACCTTATTATATTATTATTAACATATTTGGATAAAATGTGTACTACACTTTTATCATGATTCAAAGTTACCGATAGTGTATTTATACTCCGAATTACCTTCTTATAACATCAACGAAATCTAAAAAAAAATATTATTGCATTGTGATTTTTAAGAGTGAACGTAAATTTGCCTAAGCATATCTTTATATGGGTAAATGCTTTTGGGTATTTTTTAAATAAAAATATACTTCTGAGAAAAATCAATTATAAAAATATGTGTACATGTGTATTAAAACCGTTGTAATGGCGTCAGCTGCATATGATATTTATCCGCGCCGTTTCCGGTTGCTTCGTGACTAATAGATATTGATGAGAGAGAAACAACGTTTGGATTTTGAGTATATATACTACTTTTTTAATTGCTTTTAAATCACCTTAAAATATTCTGAAAAATAATCCGTTCTTTTTATACAACAATAAACAAAATGCTTGTTCGTATGCTATGTAACATCGTCAACACACCACTTCAATCAAAATCAAATAATGCGTTTTCATCTCTAAGGGTAAAAAACTGACATCTGCAATTTCTATTAAGATGAAATCCTGACAAATTAAATAAATTTTCTGGATTTCCAGTACAACTTTCAGAAAGTTTGAATAACCTATTTCTTGCGTTGGGTGATTAATTGGAATTCGAATCGGGAATCAGACTCTCCCATACCATAAACAATTCTTTTAATATTCATATTTTGCTTTGTTTAAAGCATAATTTTACAAGACATACATACATGATAAAAAGATAAATAGCTATTCATTCCACACGATTATTATTACTAAAAATTAATATCTTTATAATTAATTAATTAAAAAAGGCCTGCAAAATGTCAGGTTTAAATCGAACGAGTAGGTAAAGAGCAAAACTGTCCAAGTGATTATATAGTTAAAAATCTTACAATGAATTTATCAAAATCTTGGATTGCAGCTTTTAAATGTTTAAATTAAGAAACTGTGTCTTCTCTCGACTTTTGGCGTGCTTAGTTTACATGATTAAAAATAAAGTAAACTCGATGAAACATAAAACGTTTTTTGTGTCTCTATTAAACTGTTTAGTGTAGCTTTTCAGTTCCTTGAACTGAAAATGAAATTCAACAGTCTTGTATTTCGTAGTCATATAGTCGTTAGTCAACAACTGTTATAAAGCGATATCTTAATGTCTGTCAGTTAACTAAGAATGTTTTATAGTTATAAATGAAATGTTTTACATTTTGACTGATGACAGTTGGCGATTTCAATTACGATAATGTTCGATAAGGAGCATATGTCGCCATCTACAAACTGACTTTTTTGTTGTATCACGACAAAAAATACACCACCTGTATAATCAGTAATAATATTCCAAATTCATCCTACAAATAAAAAAATATATGTCACTCTATTCTTATGTTTCCTAACAATTTTCAGTAAATGCCCAACAATTGATGAACGTGTAATGTGGACATATGTGCTGTAAACACGCCTGATGTACCATGCAATAATGTTCAGTGTCATTTCTTGTTAAAAGCACGCATTCTACTAAAGATATGATCGCTAAAATGACCTCTCGATATCATTTATCGGCACGAAAAATTGTTAGATTATACATTGTAAATTTTAAGAACGATTTTGTTGGTGACATTCAAAGTCGTTTGCCAGACCGAGCTATCCACGAATACATACCTTTAATAGTTATGCAAAGCTACATTGTAAAACACTAGTTTGGGGACGAATCCGGTACTTTCCCATTCTAATAGACTTACGATTATGTTCTCAGTAACTGATTCCGATATATTTACTGATATGAAGTCTGATATTAAGTTATGGGGTTTCTGTTTTATTTATTTTATATTACCACAAAAACCAATGTAATATACGCATAAATTTTTTGTATAAAGTACAGTTTATTTGGATGAATTATAGCATACGATTAAATCGATTCTTATCTGAAATTACTTCACCACAATTGATTTACAAATATGAGGCAATAAACCATGTATTTTTCTTAAAAAGAGCCATCTTTCAGTAATGTATCCTTAGTTACAAAATAAATTCGAAGATTTTCATAATGAATTTAACAAAATCGAATAGTATCATTTCTAGCAGAACAGGTTTGGCAATAGTAACTTGTAAAAAAACGCTGTAAAAAGAATAAGAAAAAAGAGATAAAAATGCCATTTTTTTAAAGATTTTCTATGCAAAGAATACAAATTATATTGTTTTGACGTTGATTTCTAACAAAAACTGATCTAAGCTCGTTTGGTAATAGATTGGTATCCAGATGCCGACTTCGAAAATGTTAAGAAGTATTATTCATAAAGATACTGTTCTCGTATAAGTATTAGTGCAGAATCAGTGTCGTTTAATTTTGAAGATATCAGGGTAATCAATATATCAATGTGTCTGTAAGTGTAATCAACAGCTGATAGAATTTAGAAGTCTTTATTTATACAATTGGAAGTAGCAGATACAGCAAATGTTGTTTTACATATCATCTCAGTTGAATAAAGGCTGAAATCAGCAATTTCTTTCAACTAATGCGAGTAGCAAATAATTCGCGATTTTTTTCTGTATTTTCCGAGGACAATACATTACAATCCATCGTATAGGTTACAGGCCAAAAAGCCCTCGTTAATAGCACACACATGATGAAATACATTAACGAATTACTTTACACTAAGCAAGGCACACGCAGATATTTCAACGAATGCACGCACACATGTTAAAACTTAGCTTAATCACATTTATCACACATAATTCAGGTGAACTACTATAAAGGCATTACTAACTATTTATTTTATACACAGTGGCACACAATCTCTTAGGGTGACTTCGTAATAAATATGATTAAACAATGTATCCCTACTGAAAGACTTCTACGATACTCTGAAATATTCACAATCATTTTATTGTACTTGTCGTGACAAATTTTCAATCACATAATAGTCTGGAGTCCTAATCTTGAAAAGTATACATAGTTATCGAACTAGCAGGTAAACTAAATGTGTATTTCATGTGCAGTGATTACACCTGTAATATTATATGTTGGCCAATTCCAGAAAATGAAGATTGAATTTATTTTCTAAGAGAAAATATTTGCCCCTTTTTACGTTTTTAATAAATCATTAACAATGCGAATTTAGTAATTCTTCTCTGATAAATAAATATTTGAACTGTCTGAAGGCTTACATTTCCACGTGCCCAAAGTGTGTGTGTTCATAGAATATCACTCTTTCTCTCTCTCTCTCTATCTCTCTCTCTCTCTCTCTCTCTCTCTCTATTTATCTCGTCCTTAAAAGAATGACGTTTATTCTATAAGGGGGATTCATAATAAAGTGTGTCGAATCGTCACTAGCATATAAGACACAGCACCATTATGTCCAAACTGAGGGTCAGTCAGATCAGAATACGTGATGTTATCAAAAGCAGCAAATATAAAGATTTTCTTTTTCTTTTTTATACCATTTGTCTTTTTTCGTTTTACTGCCATGTTGGTTGGGACAAACAAATTCATACAAATAAAAAGAACCGAAACAGAATAAATAGGAATTATTTCAGATCCGTCCATTCAACCTGTGCGTTTATTGATGTAAAATCTTTTTCCATTTATAGCGAAAATAACATTTCGGATTAAAATCATGATAGAAAAATAGATAAATGTATTAGGAAGATAAATTAAACCTATTGTCTCAATAATAAGTTTTACGTTCCATGAACTAGGCAAGATACTTTTACAACAGCTACCGAGATATAGAAGGAGGCAAGTGGACATGCCAGCGTGACGTCATTGCCATAGCGACATGTAGGTAAAACATGTCTACCGAAAGAAACTGCCTACAGTTTCCTGTGTTCAACCACGTTGCCACGCAAGTATCCATAAAAATATTTGTCTTTGCTTTCGAGAATGGCCATGGTCATTTTATGAAGGTAATCTAAATGTGCACGTAGTTTCTTTTCCTAAAGAGAAATAATATTTCTTTATTTGGATAATTACATGGTTGCAATTATTATAATTCCACATTGGGAGGGATAATTTTAATTTAACAAATTATAGCATCTTATATATATATATATATATATATATATATATATATATATATAGATAGATAGATAGATAAATAGATAGATAGATAAATAAATATCGAAGAGAGTCGAATATTTCATTTTATTTATTTTTGAAACTGCAAAACAACAACTTTGTATGAACATATTTTGTCAGTCCCTTCTTTTAATAATAACATAATAACCAAGACTTTTTATTGTGTATTTCCAAATATTTTAGAGTCAAAAGCATTTTTCATCACAGTTTTTTTTTTTTTAGTTTTTTTTTTAAATAAAATATCGATAAAATCAATATTTTAGCACCGGGCGTAGATAATTTCTTTGAAATATATTTATAACTGTTAAAGTTTTGTTGTTATTTTATAACGCTTTAACTGTAAAAAATTTACATGACTGAAATGGCAAATAAAATAAGATATTCTCTATTCTTTACGGAGACATGCGAACACAATTCCTCTTAAAAATTCGGTTAATAATCAGTTCTACTTGAAGTTTGTATATGCACTAAAAATAAAGAATACATTAAATTTTCGTTAACATATTTTCTTGTGTTTTATCTTATAAATAAATGCTGTCGTTTTTATTAATTTGGTAATTGTGCAGTATACGTACCGGGTTGAAATAATATTGTTATTATTTAGAAAGGCATTCTTTATATGGAGGGCTTTTAACTATTCTGCACTTTCACCTTACAATTAAATGAAAAAAGAAGGTACCGTAAAATTTTAATTTAATTTGGAAATAGTATCTAAAATATAGCACGAGTTCCTACATTGGACAAGTAAAATTATTATTATTATTATTATTATTATTATTACTACTACTACTACTACTACTACTAGTGGGACCTGCGGAAATTCAACAGTGGACTCTTTCATATGTAATATATCAATGTTGGCATTTTTGTGGATGTTCAGCGTAAATGGAGACGCTCTGATATTATTGTAGCTCTTTTGTTAAAACTGCAAAAGTATATATCTAAGCTAGCAGGGACGCCCGGCATAGCCTGGTCGTAAAATATGCTTAAATATGATATTTTAATTTATGCAGATTTTCGTATATATTATTATAGGAGTCAATTTTCGATCCATTCTTATAAACCTGTGATTACAAAAATAAACATATATCCATATGGCTTGGGTGCATCAGCTTGAATCGAAACCGAAACCAAAACTTATAAAGAAAAAAAGAACGTATGCATATATAACTTGAGTTCTTACAGCTATAATCGAAACAGAAACTAAAACTGATGAAGAATTCTTGATGAAATTATTTATTACAAGAAATGGAAAGGCGAAACAATTAAACAACAAACACTCGGGATAAAAAAAAATGTGATACAGAAAATAACACACACACTTTCGTATTAATACATAGATTAAAATATTTTATGTACCAAACATAGTCTTTCATGAAACTACTTTAAAACAATGTTGTAATAAAAATAATGTATTTAGAAAAAAGGACCGTCATGTAGGAGAAATAATATATTAACGAAAACATCAGCCTCTCTCTCTCTCTCTCTCTCTCTCTCTCTCTCTCCCAATAAACAAATGTAAAAAAATAAACAACGAAAAAAAAATAACTGCTCAATTTTTTGTCCCCGTCGATCTAGAGATTTGTTATTAATTTTACGTTATTCCATAATAAAAAACAATAACAAATCTGGGACAGTGGGACAAAAAATCGTAGTAGGAGTAATAATATATTAATGAAAACATCAGCAGCTCTCTATCTCTCTCTCTTTCTCTCTTTCTCTCTCTCTCTTTCAATAAACAAATATAAAAAATAAGCAATGACAAAAAAAAATAAATAAAAAAAAATAATTGCTCAATTTTTTGTCCTCGCCGGCCGGAAGATGTGTTAGAGTTTTTTTTATTACGGAATAACTTAAAATCAATGATTTCTTAACAACTTTTTAAAGATAAAACCCTAAATTTTATGGAATTAAAAACAGTTATAGCAGTGAGAAAACGCTAATCGATTAGAACCTAGAGCGTTCGTAAATGTATTCCGAAATTAAATGTATATTCCAGAATAAAATTTCAACCAATCAAATTTGCCGGAAAGCATGACACACAAAAGAACACAAACACTATTGTATTAATATATAGATTATTATTATTATTCTTACTACTACTACTACTACTACTACTACTACTACTAGCAGTAGTAGTAGTAGTAGTAGTAGTAGTAGTAGTATGAAAATCATATTAAAAAGAATCTGGTGTAGATTACATCGATCACATCGCTTGGCGTCACGATATGCGTGTGTGTGTTTACACAGACAAATAGATAGGAGATAACCTGTTTCTAATTATTTCTCTGCGTTTGGAATGTTGAACCATAGAGAAATAAGAAGTTCAATGTTTATCAAAGGTAATTAAATATTGTAAGTTTGGAAGTATTATATTTTGGCGAAATATCCTTTTACTGTCAAGTCATTAATTTTGTTTATGAAAACAGAGCAAGATATAGACAACATCCTCTTTTTCTAATAGTATATTTTTTAATCTGTCTGTATCAAACATATAAAAGCAAGACAAAAAAATACTTTTATAATAGATAAATTATATGGGGCAGTATCGGCACCAAATGACTCCTAATAGAATTTTCAGATGAGTAGTTTTGAGGATGTAAATATGCCATGGTTGAGTCTGTTTGAATTTGTCGTGAAAATAAAAGTGGTAGGTAAGGGCGACAATCAATGTTTTCCCAATTAGAGAAAGTAGTGTTTCAGGTAATGGGCGATAAGGTTTAATGGCCGTCAAACATCAAAGGTTTGGGGAGTAAAGACAGATCAAAGGCGGTCCTAGAGAACGGGAGAAAGAGAGTTACAAAATGCATGAGCACTCTTAATGATCCAAACAAAGTGGATGCTTGACTGGGTAAGTTCTTAAAGCGGGGCAAGAGTAGATGGTTTCCGGACAATTGCGACAGTTAAGAGGCGTCCATTTTCTTTTCTCGCTTTCAAGCTTAACGAAAGCTTTTTCGATTTACCCTACCCAACAAAACCATTCATATTTCTTTATGCATCCAACCCTTTCTACTTTTCTTATTCAGTCTATCTTTCTATCTTTCTTCCTCCGTCCACTCTTCCTCCCCACACACACATACATGCACACACATATATCCACGTATACATACATATGTATATGCATATACATACACATACATATACACATATACTTACGTGTGCATACACTTTGAGGTATATATATATATATACACATATACTCGCATGAATACATACATATATGCTTACATAATACGCACACACATACACATGCATAGACTAATGTGTATGAGAGAATAAAGAAAGAAAAAATAAGGGAAAATGTGAAGGTTTCGGAAAGAGAGAGAGAAAAAGGTTTACCCCATCTTACCGTGCATTTTAGTCCTAAGGAAAATATTTATGGGAAATCTTTGTAGTTATAAAAATTGTAGTCATTGAGTAATATATATATATATATATATATATATATATATATAAATATATATATATATATATATCCCCTCTCCCTCTCTCTCTCTCCCTACATTCGCTTATGCAAACTTGTGTATATACGTATAAATATATGCGCAAACATTTATGTATGTGCATGTGTATATATGCATACATTTATGTGTGTATATATGCATATATATGTATTCATTTGTACATGTGAGTATTTGTTTGTATACGTATGTGTATGTACATATTAATATATAAATTAATAAAAAGTAGCGTTTCGTTTCTGTCTTTACACGGTTCAATTCGGACACGACGTTTTCGTTCTTTTTTGAACGAGAAATAGCCCTTGATTTACAAATGAGCATAATAGCGTTTCTCCTCATAACGTCTTATATCCCTTGAATTCTTATTCCCTCTTGGAATAAATAATATCGTTAGAATTCAAAAGATTGGACAGTTAAAGGCGCGTTTCTTCATTTTTATTTTCTGTTTAATTTTTAATTTTTCGTTTATATGTGTATATGTACTGTGAGCATGTGTGTATGTGCGTACTTATATGTGTATATATTTAAAACTGATGTGGCACCTTCTCATTGGATATACCTCCTTCTCCTCCTTCTCCTCCTCTTCCCTCCTTCTTTCCTTTCCCACTCCACTTTTCCCCGTGTATGCTCATACTTTCACTACAACGATGAAGACTGAAGGATCGGTCGAAAATATGTACATGTAAAAAAAGTATTTTTAATTTTTTTTCATAATATTTTTTATTGTATGCAATCACCAATTGAAAACGAATAAAGAATAGTTATAAGCTTTTATACTTTTCGTATTCTTGTTTTATACATTTCCATTCCTATATATATATATATATACATATATATATACATATATATACATATATATATATAGAGAGAGATAAATATAGATATAGATATAGGTAGATAGATAGATAGATAGATAGATAGATAGATAGATAGATAGATAGATAAAAAGATTGCAATTAAGTTACTCTGACTTCTCCGCTTTTCATTTTTGGACAGTTTTTCAGGCTTATTGCATGAAACCGATGTTGCAAAGTGGTTTTATATTTCGAATATACTGGAATTGCGAGTCAACTAATTAGATCCTTTGTTATATAAACACTCATTTATCGTAGTCAATTGGCGCGCATTTAACAAGTAAAGATCATAATCTAAAGTGTGGCTGTTTATTTGTTTTTTGGGGATTGATAAGTGGTCTTTCTTTTCTTTACGTTGTATAGAAACACGATAAAAGACGTATTCCATGCAACAGCTTGAGGAATCCTCACGAAAATTAAAGGCAGAAAATGCTGTGTATCTTAAATTTCGAAACTTAAAACGAAACTTTATTTACGTATCCAACACTATCTAAGTAAATACTGAAAAGGTATGCATAGAAGTTTTTGGAGATACATAAAATATTATATATATATATATATATATATATATATATATATATATATATATATATATATATTTATATATGACAGAAACGTCATGCTAATTTAATATATAAAAGAACACATTTATATATTAAACTGTTCGGTCTAATAAATATTTCAATTCCTATTCGTTTCACTCAGTATATACAAGTATAAAGTATATATATAATACATACATATATATACATATATATATATATATATTATGACTATAAAAGTGAAAGTGTGTGTGTGTGTATCTGTGTGCATTTCCCTAACCAATAACTAATGTCAATGTTTAGTCTACAGACTTGAACTTTGATATACAAGGTACTGGGACATAATAGGCGTCAAATTTAAAAAAAAAATGACCGTTTTTATTTATTTATTTATTTATTTATTTATTTTGCTAAGCATGCATCTCCAAACACCCGGGAAACGCCGGGATGAAATGCTAGTATATCTATAAACGTGAACTTGTCTGTGTGTATGTGTCTGTCTGTGTACATTTTCCTTCGACATAACTCTGTTAATTGTCAGTCTACAGAAGCGAAAATTGATATACAGGGTACTGAGATTTGGGAAAATGTACGTGTCGGTTTTCGGCCAGAAATTTCGCTGTTAAGGGATCAAAGTTCAACGATTGGACCTTTGAGAACTCTACCAAACTCTACCGACAATTTTGGGTCTAAGCACTTTAAATTTTATATAGAGGTTCCTTGGATATGGATCTAACTTAATGATATAATTTGAGCCCACGACAATAAATGTCCAGGGGTCATACTAGGGGTCAATGTAAAACAAATTACCGTTTTTTTTTCTTTTATTTTTTTATTTTGCTCAACATATACCCGGGCAAAACCGGGCACCCATGCTAGTCTATATATCTATAAATGTGAACGTGTCTGTGTGTCTGTCTGTGTTTCTGTGTACATTTCCCTACGCAATAACTCTGTCAATATCTAGTCTACAGACTCGAAATTTGATATACAGGTTACTGGGATTTGGGAAAATCGATGTAATCGATTTTTGGCCAGTAATTTGGCGATTAAGGAGTCAAAGTTCAACGATTTAACCTTTGAAAACTATACAAAACTCCTACGACAGTTTTTGGTCTACACACTTAAATTTTAGATATAGGTTCCTTGGACATGGATCTAACTTAATAACTTGATTTGAGCCCAAAACAATAAATGTTATGTGGTCATAATAGGGGTCAAAATTAAAAAATTGACCGTTTTTATTTATTTTTTTTTTTTTTGCTCAGTATACATCTCCAAACACCCGGGAAACACCTGGTTGAAATGCTAGTATACCTATTAAAGTGAACGTGTATGTGTGTCTTTGCGTGTGTCTGTCTGTGTGTCCGTGTACATTTCTTTACGCAATAACTCTGTCAATCTTTTATCTACAGACTCAAAATTTGATATACATGGTACTGAGATTTGGGAAAATCGATGTGATCTGTTTTCGGCCAGAAATTTGGTTGTTAAGGTGTCAAAGTTTAACGATTTGATCTTTGAGAAATCTACCAAACTCTACCAGCAATTTTGGGGCTAAACACTTGAAAATTTAGGTATAAGTTCCTTGGAAATGGATCTGACTTTATAACTTGAATTGATCTCCAAACTATAAATTTTAAGGGGTCATAATAGAGGTCACATTTGAAAAAAAAAGTGTACCACAATGACAGGAGCCTATTATACCTCACTTTTGAGGAAATTAAGGGAAGCTATCAAAATCAAGAGGCGGGGCAAGATCAGCAAAGGTACTCTCCTCCTGCAGGACAAGGCTCCGGTCCACAACTCGTATGTTGCCAGATCAGAAGCACGGGCGTGTGGTTATGAAATCTTCCCCTATCGTCTCTACTCTCCTTGCCTTGCACCCTCTGATTTCACCTCTTCCACGCCATGAAGTTGTTTTTGAAAGGAAAGCATTTCCCAGATGATGCAGCCTTGATTTCTGAAGTCACGTCATGGTTGGAGGACCAACTTGAGGTTTCTCCAAAACAGTCTCCAGATGAGATCAATGCATAACTCTGGGTGGTTCGTACGTAGGGAAAGACTAATAACTGCGCCAAGTTTCGTTGCTCTACTTTTTTTTTTTACATGGGTGTCACCACTTATCAAGGCCCAGAGGCCACTCAAGGATAAGGGTTAATAGGTATACATTAGTCATTCTGATTTTAGCATAGTAAACAGTGGGAATTTTGTAACTTGGATTACTTAGGGGAACGATTCAATTAGAACTTGTTCACATTGGACATTTTCTTTTTTTTTTCATAGGTATCACCACATTATCAAGGCCAAGAGGCCACTCAAGGATAAGGGTTAAAGAGTGTACAGTAGAAATTGGACAATATAATAATAATTAGTAATGAAAATTTGTTAAATTTGATAACTTATATGGAACGGCTCATCAAGAACTTATTTACGTTAGACTTGAAGACAACCATATTGTAGTCAGCCGGAAAGCAGGAAAACGGAAGACAATTCCACAGGTGTGCAGTTCTAATAAAAAAGCTTTGTTCATGGAATCTACGTTTAGGTTTAGGCACAGATAAAGAGTGGGGGGAATTATTGATAGTGTTTACAGCTAGACGAGTGTTTCTTGTGTAAGTTTTGCGAGAGGAGACCATAGATAGAAGCTCAGTTGAACACTTTCCATGAAAATAACGATACATCAGAGACAAACTCGCAACATCTCTTCTGTGAGATAGAGGTTGTAAGGAAGAGAAAAGGACATCTCCTACAAGGCTACGAAGTCTATTTTGAACTCTATCAAGGCAGGACAAGTCCTTTCTAGCAGCTCCTGCCCAGATGTGGCAACAGTATTCCATCCTTGGACGTACCGGGCTCTTATATAGATAGAGAATATCATCAGCAGTGAGATATCTACTGGATCGATAGAAAGATCCCACCATTTTTCCAGCGACCTTGGCAACAGATTTGATGTACGTGTTCCATTTAAGATCCGGAGTAATAGTCAAGCCCAGAAGCTTGTCAAAACTTGAGGCCTCCTGAAGACGAGAGCCATTCATTTCAATTGATGCCAGATGGGGATCAGAATGTTGATGATGTAAAGAGAGAAGCTTGGTTTTAGATGCATTAAAAGTAACCAGCCACTCCTTCCCCCATTGTACTACGTGCTCAAGATCAGAGGAGAGAGAATTGGAGAGAACTTGGTCGTTTACTGACTTAGATGTGCTACCATAAATGGTAGTGTCGTCAGCATAAATGTCTACAAATGATGTAAGGATGTGATTTGGAAGATCATTAATGTAGATCAGGAAAAGAGTTGGGCCCAGGATGGACCCCTGAGGGACACCGGCATTAATACTGTGGGCTTCTGATTTTTGCCTCTTAACTACTACTCTTATGAACCTATCAGAAAGAAATGATTTAATAATTGAGAAGACATTTCCAGCTATACCATAGCTAGAGATCTTATGAAGTAAACCTTTATGCCATAGCCTATCAAAGGCCTTAGATATGTCAAGAGCAATTGCCCTAGAAAGGTTGCCTCCGTCGAGAGATTTGCTAATCCTATGAGATATATATACTGCTATGAGAAGTGGGTCAGGGGCATTACTATTGCACGCACCTCAACATGATGATTAAAAAATAAAAAAAAATAAAAATAAGGGTTAGTTAACCAGGTTTCGTTCTTCGCTCAACACAGCTAAATTGAGGAAAATGCGATTAAAAAAAAGTCAGTAATATGGCGTGGGAGAAAACAGCGAAAAATAAACGGGGGAAAAATTACATAGAAACTTAATTAAGTCGTAAAAGATATTCTTTTTGCTTGCAAAGCGAAAGTCTCAAAGTCTTAAGAAAAATAGTTTCTAGAATTTTTAAATGAAAGGGCGAGTGCGACTTTCCCAAGATCGTAAACATCTCAGCACTGAAATTCGTAGCACACGCATGGTTATTTATAAGGTGGTCGCGAATCGCAGAACCATACGTATTATTCAGAACATCCGAGGGTGAAAGTTTTGCATAACGATTCTTTGATAGTGCATGTTGTTTCAAACGGAAATCCAATCTATGCGATGTTCGCCCAACATAGTGTTCACTCCAACTACATTTAAATAAATAAATAATAGAATTATTATAGGTGGAGGGAAGAACATTAAATTGTATTTTTGGTTTGTAGGACAAAAAGAGTCCCAACGCGTATAGAGACCAGTAAAGGTTGATTTACGATAAACGAAAGTAAGAAAACATAAGGATGTCTTGGACACACGAACATTCAAAAACGGAAGAGTAGAATTCGTTTATTTGTCTACCGTAAACTTAAGGGCTGGATGAACGTTATTGAGGGACAAAAATAAAGCATCCGCATTCGTCTTGTTGTCAAATAAGCAAAAAGTGTCATCGACGTATATATATATATATATATATATATATATATATATATATATATATATATATATGTATATATATATGCGTGTGTATATATATATATATATATATATATATATATATATATATAAATTTCTTTAAGTTTATGCATAAGATTATGAAATAGCCGAGCAGTGACAATGTGAGTAGAGTAATAATGGAATGTACAATATAAATTATTCAGGAATATTTAGGAGTTCTTGCAAGAAAACTGTTATCAAACAATTGTTTCAGTAAAATAATTATGACATAATAAAACTAAAAATATATATGTATAAGCCAATTTGTGTGTGAGGGCCTTTTTTATAGGTTTCACAATTTTGCAAATTTCATACAAAGGTAATTTATATATTTGGCAGTGTTCTTAGATATGTTTCATACAGAAATTCATCCGATAAGTATCAAAAATCGAAGAATCATATCCTAATACTAGTTTTTCTTTTTCTTATCGATAAAAAAATATTTTACAGATGATTTTTCATACGTTACACGGGCAATATAGATAATAAAACTAGTAAAATTTTATTCATGAAAAAAGGCAGTGTTATTGACATCTGAAGCTATAGCTCAGTAGTATAGAATTCGACTACGAATCGAATACTCCTCTGTTCAAGCCCGGTTATACTTCACTATTTTATTTTTTTCTTATTAATTACTTTAGTTTAGTATAAAAAAAGAGGTACCATTTTAAATTCTAGTTTTATTTGCATATTTTTAAACTAAACATTTATAAGCATTTACTATTTAAAGCATTCATCATCAAGCCAAAATATCAAACATTAATTAATTTATTTTTTGAGAATTAGTGAACCGAGCAAATGTTTTCTACTGATATATAATATTCAATAGAGGATTGATTTAATAAGAATACAGATGCAATCTGCATGAATTAAAATAGCATGTTTAAACGTATTGTACGACCGGACAACGCCCGGCGTCCAGCTATTATCTATACATATAAAATGTGCCTTGAAAATTCTCTATATATTTTTGTAAATGTTTAAGATCATTTCCCTATTAAGTATAGATTGTTTAATTACAGTATAAAATTACGTAAGAACCATCTGACATCCGTTCACAAGAAGACAACGTTTCTTCAAACGCTCCAACAATAAAGTCCCTACTTCGCAACACATGATTAACGTTTTGACGCATCGATTTCCCGTGACTTTTCGGCTCTAATTATCCCAGCGGCCTCCGAAATTATTCATCCGGTTATCTAGCACGAAGAGAACGCTGAAGACGAACAGGATTTAATTAAAACTGAACAACTGAACAACGATCTTTCTCTCTATCTAAAGATATCGAGTGTCTCTTTTTATTGTGAAGGACATTCTTCGTTTTATAGCGAACAATCCATCTTCTAGCGGAAGCAGGTGTTTGCTGAAATTAGACCGTAACCTCGTCTTCTTATGAACATTTAATTATTGGTGATTCTTTCTTTTTCTTTTTGTGATCGAGTGTGTTCAATTTGTTTGAATATGGCGTCACGGCTTTAGTTTTCAACGATGTCCGGGATTTTTTTCGCCATGTTCTGTGATCAGTACTTATTTATAATGGGTTCCCAGTTATTAAAGCAAAACACGAATGAGTGGTGAACGTAATTTAAATATGTGTCATTAAATATTCATGAATATTATGAACGAATTTAAAATAACTAAAATAAACAAACATTTATTCGTATTTCTCTGTTTGATTTTTTGGCATTTCAACTCCAATTTCTATAGTAAGTATTACTAATGCATTCAATAATTGATAGTAGGTTATCAACTTTATGCGACAAAGTTAACAAATTTCGATTTCGTTATTTAAAAAAAATGTTGCGAGATTCTATAATTTAAACGAAATTGCACCAAAATTAAATAATATTTTTTTTTACTTATGCACTATTCTATATTTTTTGAAAAAATTGTGCGAACATTAAATAATATTTTTAAAGAAATTATTGCAACATTCTATAATATTTTAAAATATATTGTTCCAACATTCTATAATATTGTAAAATAAATTGTTGCAACATTCTATAATATTGTAAAATATATTGTTGCAACATTCTATAATATTTTAAAATATATTGTTCCAACATTCTATAATATTGTAAAATAAATTGTTGCAACATTCTATAATATTGTAAAATATATTGTTGCAACATTCTATAATATTGTAAAATATATTGTTCCAACATTCTATAATATTTTAAAATATATTGTTCCAACATTCTATAATATTGTAAAATAAATTGTTGCAACATTCTATAATATTGTAAAATATATTGTTGCAACATTCTATAATATTGTAAAATAAATTGTTGCAACATTCTATAATATTGTAAAATATATTGTTGCAACATTCTATAATATTTTAAAATATATTGTTCCAACATTCTATAATATTGTAAAATAAATTGTTGCAACATTCTATAATATTGTAAAATATATTGTTGCAACATTCTATAATATTTTAAAATATATTGTTCCAACATTCTATAATATTGTAAAATAAATTGTTGCAACATTCTATAATATTGTAAAATATATTGTTGCAACATTCTATAATATTGTAAAATATATTGTTGCAACATTCTATAATATTTTAAAATATATTGTTCCAACATTCTATAATATTGTAAAATAAATTGTTGCAACATTCTATAATATTGTAAAATATATTGTTGCAACATTCTATAATATTTTAAAATATATTGTTCCAGCATTCTATAATATTGTAAAATAAATTGTTGCAACATTCTATAATATTGTAAAATATATTGTTGCAACATTCTATAATATTGTAAAATATATTGTTGCAACATTCTATAATATTTTAAAATATATTGTTCCAACATTCTATAATATTGTAAAATAAATTGTTTCAACATTCTATAATATTGTAAAATATATTGTTGCAACATTCTATAATATTGTAAAATAAATTGTTGCAACATTCTATAATATTGTAAAATATATTGTTGCAACATTCTATAATATTTTAAAATATATTGTTCCAACATTCTATAATATTGTAAAATATATTGTTGCAACATTCTATAATATTGTAAAATAAATTGTTGCAACATTCTATAATATTGTAAAATAAATTGTTGCAACATTCTATAATATTGTAAAATAAATTGTTGCAACATTCTATAATATTGTAAAATATATTGTTGCAACATTCTATAATATTGTAAAATAAATTGTTGCAACATTCTATAATATTGTAAAATAAATTGTTGCAACATTCTATAATGTTGTAAAATAAATTGTTGTAACATTCTAAAATATTGTAAAATAAATTGTTGCAACATTCTATAATATTGTAAAATATATTGTTGCAACATTCTATAATATTTTAAACAAAAGTGTTCCAACATTCTAAAATATACCCCTCTTCAGAAAAAAGAGTAACTTTTAAATAATAGTTTTACAAAAGTGATATTTGTTGTATTCATTGTGTAAAAATTCCCAGATAAGCTAATGCAATTAAATTGCGGCATTAAAGTAATTGGGTCTTAAATTACATTTTTCGAGGAGTTATAAGCTTCGAAAGATAGCGGGTAGAATTATTCAATAGTTTTCACGAAATTTCTGACACTGCTAGCGCTGCGCGGTTGTAGCCACCAGCTTGCTGTATATCAACTAGGTTGGTCATCTGCAGTAACCCATACAGACAACGTATCTGGCTCAGCGCATCTGATTGCTGGTTATCATGCTTCTACTACTGGAAAACCCTGCTTTCTGAATGATAGCAGTGTCTGGTGTCATTTATTGCCAATTCTATATAAATAGACTCTTCTTAAGTAGCCCTGATGGAATCTTTAAAGCCATTTAAGTTGGTGTTTCTGATGAGTACAATAGTGCGGTTAACGCACATGTTCGATGAACTGTTGCATTGGTTTGAAAAGTAATGACTTTGTCACGTCATAACCGCTTCTATAACTTGCTAAACAGCAACAGGGTTTTCTAGATGCGAGTATGTTTCTTAGAATCCAGCGAATCATTCCTTTAGAAGTGCTACCAAGGTAAACAAATGTATCAACGACACATAATTTGGTGCAATCAATATAAATGTTAGATTCAAGGTATAAAATATCCATTTATGGACTTAACATCATCTTGATCTTCCTCAAGCTTACAGTTAGATCAAAAAAAGAGTATGCCACCAAAACTCAAAACAAGGTCAGCATCATCAGCATACAATAACCACGAGTGTTTGGAAGGTTTTAGATCGGGTATTAAATCTCGTCGGATTGAATTTTCTACCAGTAGTTCTGAACTCCAGGCCACCTACAGTATTACAGTTTTGAAAAGCATAGGCAGGTACAACCGCAAACTATATTGAGAATAATGTCGGGACATGTATATCACCTTCATTGACACCATCGTCAAGTGGTCTCTTCTGATAACTCTCAGTTGAATGTACCACGCGGTTTCATATTACAATGCAGTTCTTTCAGCATGTGGATGAATGTTTACTAAGTAATTTACACCAGGCTTCCCTATTTACAGTGGCAATGGTTTTGGTTACGTCTATAAATACTTGATAAAGAAGAAAATTTTGTTCCAAGCATTTCTCTTGCAATTGTTGTGCCGAGAAAATTATATTAGCAGTACCTTTTTTCTGAGCGAAACCCACACTGCGTTTCTGGAAAAATTGACTGACCTTTGTAAGTCAGCAGTCTTTTAAATAGAAGTCTGACTAAGACCTTTCCGACTTCTTCAAGGAGAGAAATATCACGGTAGTTATCATTCTGTGACTTGCTACCCTTTCCCTTCAATAAGGACACCAGAATACCATCTGTCCAATCTTGTGGAATCGGGACATCTCAACATGTGTGAATTAGACTTAATACAGCTGAATTTATTTTCATTTCTCCGTTCTGCAAAAGCTCTATCGGTATTCTATCGAAACCAGGTGCTACGCTTGAGTTGATCTGACCAATAGCAAGATATGTGTTTTCTCTCGTCTGCAAAGCAAATTCTGATTAGATCATTTTGTATTTTGACATTAATGACAGATTATTCCACCGAAGAACAGATATGTATAATGTTCATGGCACCGTCTTTAAAACCTTTTACTCTTCATCAGCACTGATCCATTCTTTGATTCTACTGAAACAACGGAAGAGGGCGGACCAAACACTGACGTAAGGAGCCAACAGCTTTTTCGAGTTTAATTGATTGGCTGCATCTTACATTTCAGCTGACATACTAGACTTCAACTGTATTTTCAGAACCTTTAATCTGCGCTGAAGGGCAGTTATGTGTGCTTTGTGTGAGATCTCAACTTCATATATGCTTGTCAGGTTTTGATCTAAATGTAATTTATGTAGATGATGTTTTCTTTCGAGAAGTTTACAGTTTTTCTCCTCATTCACATCAAACCAGCCTCTGTTCCTTCTACTCTTTACCGAGAATATCCAGGCCAGATGTTTAGACCTGTTACTTGAAGTTCTCCCAAGTACCATCACAATGCATGTTGTCAAAAGTGTCAAAGCTCTTGACCGACATCAAACTGTTTTATCTTTGGAAGATTGATTCGCTTTGGAAATTTGTGACCGATATACAATTCCTCTTCCTTGCAAGCAGCTTCATTTGCCACGCACCAGCATGTGATCAATATCACAATCGACAGGATGCAAAACACGGATACTGCAGACATCTTTGGTGTTGTCTTTTTGATGATTATAAGGTCTATCATATGACCATATTTAGATCTTTATTAGATCCAATTTATTTTATGTTTTTGTTCTGCCGGAGGTATGTGTTACAGATAACTCAGAGCATAGCTGTAGTAATCTTAGGCCATTGCTATTAACTTTCTCAATAACATAACGTCCAATTGCAAACCAATCTAGATGTTTTCCTACACGTGCGTTAAAGTCGCTAAGTAGGATCAATTTCTTCTCATTTGGAAGAGTAACTATGATTCTCGAAGAGCCCCATAGCACTTGCTGATTGAGCTGGAGCATACACAGAAAAAAAGTGAAGTATCTCCCACACGCAAGTGGTATTTTTAGTTTCATGATACGGTCATTTATACCGGATAGACAATCAAGTTTGTCAACTAGGGAGAAGCGGATGCCAAACCGACTCTTCCTTCACGTCCCTCCATTTTGGGTATTTCCGTCCAAAAGATAATAAATCCATCCTGCTTTTCAAGTAAATGATCTCAATCATAAAGTCGGGTCTCTATGTTCAACTGTTGAAGCGCTTTAATGACCAAAGCGGTTCTCTTCTGTTCTACTTGATGTTTCTAAATCTAACAGAATTGCCACGTTCCAACATACAATGTTGACTGATAAGCGTACATCAGCATTTAAGTTTACACTCACTATCTCATTCCTGTTATAGTGAACAGCCGCTGGTCGCAGTAAACTCGCCAGTTTAAAGAATGGTAGCCAATCTTTGATGCACTTTTTCTATCATTTTCCTAGAGTCCTAGTCTACTTCCTAAGTAGGGCCGCTCAGATGCAGAGATATCTACCGGAATCCTCCCGTGTCATCTACTGTGGGCAAAATAACGATATTAAGAAAAACCTCCTACCGAGTTTGTTCAGATTTATGACTATAAGTCGCGTGCTAGTAAGGTCTGCCAATTTCGTCATGTCTCTATCGCCAAAGATCTTTTTTATGAATATAAATGAGTTGAGTTTAGTTGACAATACATCTGTAAATCGGTGAATTATTGTTATGCGTGCTTTTACAATACATACACGCCTCTTTAATTCTTGATACCCAGTATTCAGTGACAAGCAGGTGCGAGATGACTAGTAACAATGTCGATTGCAGGTTTTCAATCAGAGATTCCCTTCTCCCAGAAAAGTTGCTTTCATCTCAACTTATGGGATTTCCTCCTACCTCCTTACCCTCTTTGCTTATGGCTGGGAATTAGGTTACTTGGCACCAGAGCATATTCAATAGTGGGTTATCTATGCCTCAGCTGAGAAAGCTCAAGCTCCGCAGTATGGTAACTCTCAAGGAAACGTTACTACAAAGGGTGACACGGAACTATGCATGGAATAGGCGTTCATCTTACTGAGGTATATTACGTATATCTGCATACCTAATATATATATATATATATATATATATATATATATATATATATATACATATATATATTCATACTTATATGCGATTTATATGACTAAAACCTAGATGTCTTCAAGTCCAACGTAAACAAATGCCTGATGACCCTCCCCCTTAAGTAAACACTTCATTAAATCTCCACGCTAACGTACTGTACTTGCAATAACCCTTATCTCTGAGTGGCTTCCGGGTCTTGATAAGTGATGACCTCCGTGTAAAAAAAAGAATTGTGTGTTTCTCTGTATATATAGTATTATGCACACGCACACACACACACACACACACACACACATATATATATATATATATTTATATATGCGAATTTAGTCTCTTTTTTAATTGTAAGTTCGCTATTTTAGACTAATTTTGTTTGTTTGTACGTCATTTCTGATGGTTTTCTATTGTCGTCGATTACGCTATCAGAGATCAGGTTCGAGAAGTTGATAATAATATAAAAAGAAAAAGTATTGATAAAGATCTGATTCGTATCGAACGTGATATATCGATTTCTTTTCACGTTTCATAATAATACCTAATCGAATTCGTCAAAGATCATCAAAGGTAAGTTCTTGTCGGAGGCTAATATTTGATGTCTCGTCATTTGTGTCAAGCGAAAAATCGAAAGATCAGAAAGGGATATCCTCTCACTACCTGCATAATATCGATCCACTTAACCATTACTTTGTTCGGTCATATTTGTTTCTATTCTCTCTTTTTTTTTGCATGAAGATAACGATCAGAATTTATATTAGAAAGTCTGTTTTGTAATAGAGTTTTGATCACGAATGGGTGCATTGACCTATCGATTTTTGTCTGATCAAAGCAAGTGATATAAATAAGGCCTGGATATTATTTCTTAATTCAACTTTTTAAATAGAAACTCCTTATTATTACATAAGAAAAATCATGTATTTTTATTTGTGAACGTTTGAATTTACAAATCTTTTCATTATTATACTAATGAGCTACCGTTTTCGAGACCCGGGGGCTAATCGATCGAGAATATGTATTAATGAGATTCTGAGTTGTTAAAAAAGAGGGTTTCAAAGAATGAAAGAGAACATCCTCACCAGATTTCTAAATCGATACTGCATTCTGTTAAAGCCACACAAAGTATTATGAGCGACATACGCCGTGTATGATAATTCGTTTTCTGAAATTTCCAAAATTGACCTCGCAATATGATTTTGAAGCTCATTAATAAAAAATATGAAAGAGTGTTGGCCTTAGTATGAGTCCTTAGTTCATGCGGGAAATCTTTCTTGTTTTTTCTTCTGATTTCTGTCCATCAAAACTAATTATATATGAGCTAAAATGAATTTCAGACTTAATGCGTATTTCAGATAGTCTATAGTTACCTGATTGTAAAGCTAATATTTGTATTAAACCATACAAAGGTCCTGGATATATCGAGAGCCATTAATCTAGATATGAGCCGCCTTTTGATAGATTAATTGATCCTGTGCGGTCGAAAGATCAACACAACAATTGATTCGCAGAACCAAATCTATATATTTTTCTCAAATATCCTTATTTTGCTGATATGATTGATAAATACTTGTTTTATTGGTACAAATTACTGATAACACAGAATACTACTAACTTTGTACTGAGATTCAAACGACCAATTTCGCGTATTTTGTAATTATAGACAGACTGACGAATTTTCCAAGGATATATTAATGACTATTTCTCCAAGTAACAATTTAACAGTTTTGTAAATGTAGGACTTAGTTGTAGTAGTCGCAGCGGTTATCACTATTATTGAGATATTGCTAGGTCCCGTTTACTAACTGGCGTCAACTTTTTTATTAGGACTGGCAATGAAATGAACATACATATATAGAGAGAGATTTCGCCTACAGAATTTGCGATCATGTAGAGAATTATCGAATTCCAAAAAGTGTATATTTTACACATGCCTAGTAAATCAGCTCCCGTCTATTGATAACGGTTATTATACAGGTCTCTCTAGAAACCTGTCACCATTCACCGAAATTCGTGTACATACGGCTTCTGTAAAGCCATTCCAGACTTAAAATATTGGGTATAGAACTCTTTTGAATTTTATATGATAATTTTACGATGGATACGAGCAGTCCCAAAGGATGCGTTAATTTATTGTGATCAATAGCGGTAACACATTTAGTGATGCATAATTGCTGTACTATAGCTGGTTGTTTATTATTTTTAAATATTTTGTTAAAAGTATAAAACTACAAAAATCCTTAAATTGGTTGAATCAGTCAATTATAACAGATGTGATAGAGGATATACTCTTTCAATGAATAGAATGCAGAGAAGTTTAGGATATGAAACAATCCCAGTGAGCATTACTTTTTCGATCCACTCCTCGATGGATATGGAGATAGAATGTCTCATCGGATATCGGACATTTTTTTAGATACTTGAGTAATCTGAGGATCCTAGAAGAAAAAACAATGGATGCGTGCGATTCCGGAGAAGTCGTCATTAAAAGTAATTTGCCAGCCAGTACTGGGAGGTCGATGCATTTTTCAAAAATTTACAACATTTAACAAATTCAGTAACTTTGTACTGAAATTTATATCCCGATTTCGCGTATTTTGAAGTTATAGAAAGACTGACGAAGCTTCCAACTGACAGAGTGACAATGTGTCATGTAACCGGCTGAAATATCTTTCTTTTCTTGTCTGTGAACAATCAGATGGCTATTGTTACCCCATATAAAGCTTTTACTTTCAACCCATTATAACGAAGGTAAAACAAAAGAATCAGTTAATTTTCATATGACACTCACACTAAAACCAAGACTGAATGATGGGAAAGACTGTAATGTTCCCGATGAGTATTAAAAGAGGCAAAATTTTATGTTTGGTTGAACGAACAAACGTTTTCCGAGATCGAAAAACATTTAAACACTAGTAAGTAATCCGTTGCCAAGGAAGATCAATGTGACGACTACAAATATGATTAAAAATAACCCCACAAAGATTTGAAGAATTAAATGTTAAAAGATAATCATGTTCATTACTTCATTCTAAAATGATTTCTACTGAAAAATGAGGTTAACTATGATAACACTTATTTCTGCTATCACCGGTAAACGTCATTCGAGGATAAAATATGGATAAGAAAGATAAATGGGTGATAAAATGATTGTACATATTGCCGGGATCGATGGGAATGTATTGAATGAGTAGCATCGTATGACTTTTACAGAAATTTTATGAAGAGTTTTCATGTTAAGAGCAAATTTATTAATACGAATGCTATGCTTAAACAACCCTCAGTTATCTTTATTTATGTTTGAATTGGCCGTATACAAGTTCTCCGCAAATTAGTTTCCGAAATAGTTCCCCGTGTTCGGGGGGGATAGATATGTATACATAATTAAACAAACATTATTTAAAAAAAGTGTAATATTTACACATCTGAACGTAACGACTTTTATTCCATAAAAAGATAGCCACACGTGCACAGGTTATCCGGAAATAGAAATCTTCTTCCGCTCTAGAAAGACACGGAAATATGCCAGTTGGCAAAAAGACGACGAACAATTATGGCAAGTATTTTAAAATTCATCCTAACAAATGTTTTTCATGTTACCTTGTTTAAACTTGTTTTTCTTGCTTTATTTATTTATATATATTTACTTGTCTGTACTTTTCCTGTCTTATTCGCATCCCCCCCCGTCGCGACTACAATTGAAACGGGCAAAATACTGCTCATCTATGCTACAAAGTAAACTAGCGATAAAAAACAAAATGCCGGGAATTATTTTCTCTATTACAGTAGATAAAGTTAGGACTTTATTTAAGTAATATACTTAATATATAACATTACTGTAAGCTTGCTTATATTGAAAATGCTTGCTTTCTAGCTACCCAATCAAAACATCTTATATAGTTAGTCTAATTTTCAATTATATTCGAAAAATAATACAGTGATATTAGCAAAGAAAAAGTCACCCATGAAAACGAACCTCCGAAATTAAAACCTTGAATAATTATCTAAACTCAAATGTAAATTAATATTAAGCGGACTTTATAAATTAATAAAAGTTAATTATTGGATTTTAATTATAAGGTGAAGCTCCACTGTTTCAAACTCGAGATAGATAACGCCAAAAACTCCCATCCATTAATATGGGAGGGGAGATTATCATCAAAAGTGTCCTGAATTGATAATTTAGCACCGGACTTTAAAACTAAGATATTAGTAAGTCACTTGTACCCCCCTTTTTAATGGAGAGTAGATAATACAGTGGATGTGTTATCGGCAGCTCCAGTAACTCTCGCTTCTCCTTTTTGTCCCTCAGTCCTCATTAAAATGAGTGAGTTTTCTGACAAAGGGTGAAGAAAAAGCTGCTTTAAAGGTCGGTAGTACTTGGTGAACAGTAGTCTGAGATGTCTGAAATTTTCTATCTCTATGTCTATCCTTGTGGCCATGTCACTAGTAAGGGTGCTGGAGGTAAACGTTTTGTCTGGGCTGGCGTTATCCGCCTGATAGTCAGGGACCCGAACCTTGGAGTAACCAAACCACTTAGGAGGCTGTCCTATCAGCAGGCGCAAAGTACTGGGACTGCTGTATTGCCATTTGGTAAATGGATTCTGGACCATGCAATAGTCTCTGGAGGGGCCTCTCGATGCCATACTAGTGGGTAATTGTTACGACTTTTCCTTTTCATGTGCTACAAAATATATTTCCTGTATTTTTCTCTCTCACTTTCCCTCTCTATACTACTCTAACCAAGTATGCCGACCTGTTCCACAAATCCCAAAACCTCAACATGAAATATCTCCAGAAAAAAAAAACTCGATTAAACCTAGAACCCCATCATCCAACGTAGACTCCTACTACCAGGTCTCCTTCTCCAACATCGGGGGTCAGAGGTTGAAACCCAATTACAGGAGACGAAACTGAACATATTATTTCTAAGTGAAACTGGAATAGGACCGATCACTTCCTAGATGAGTTCATAATTAACGGATGCTCTAATATAACAGCTAAATCTGACCCCCAAGATCGCTATGGGCATGGAATATGTGCCTACATTAAAGATGGCTTCCCGTGCAGCAGGGATATCTCTAGAAAAGATCCTAATTTACCCTATATGTGCTAACACCACCGCATTTATATTTTCCCTCTATCGGCTCCATAACAGCGGAGTTACTATCTTTAAAAGTATATCTGAGAAAATAGATCACAACCTGTCTGTACATGCCTCGGCTAACATCCACATCTGTGGTGACTTCAACGTCCATAACATGGAATGGCTTACCCATTCAAATAAGAGAGACTATGAAGGGAGGTTTTGTCATGATTTTGCCATTGCTTATGACCTAATTCAGATTGTTCGCGAACCAACCCGTGTGCCCGATCCTACTGGTCAATATGCAAGCCTCCTAGACCTTTTTCTCTCAACTTCTCCTGAGCTATGTTCATGTTCCGTTCATTCTCCTCTAGGATCCTCCGACCACTCCGTCGTATCAGTTAAGATAAAAATGAAACGTCCCCCGACGTACCCCTCCACCGTACTGTATACCGATACTCTATGGCTGACTGGGATAGCTTCCGTACATTCATATCTGATTTACATCTGCATTCTATGTTTAAAAAGGAAGTGTCATCTATTGTATCAGATCTGACCGAATGGTTAATTGTAGGCATAGACAAATTCATACCATCTAAAAAATTCCAACAAAAACCTAACAGCCAGCCTGATTCTCCCCAGAATGTCCTGCTGCTATCGCGCATAGAAATCACTTTTTCCATAACTACCAACGTAATAGATGCACTGAGACTAAAGCTGCTTTCAGAAACGCCAGCACCCACAGTAAAAGAGTAATAAAAATGCAAGAGAGCTATATGCCCAGTCTGTTAAATCCAAAGTAGCTGGTGAGCGGCTTGGTTCCCACCAGTTTTGGCAAATAACAAATAGGATCCTGAACAGAAGTGTGCGTTCTATCCCAACCATTATCAATGGACCAGAGGTCATCTCGTCAGCATAAGACAAGGCCAAACTATTTGCTAAGAACTTTGCAGCTAACTCTACCCTATGCGACGAAGGCCATCAACTCCCCATATTTCCTCCTATAACACAGAACGCTCAAGGTAACATACAAATATATGTGCATGAGGTCGCCAAGATAATCAAGAACCTTGATTCCAGTAAAGCAACTGGCCCTAGTGTTAAAAAAGCCTCAATCAGTACTTGCTCCCATACTTACGAAACTGTTTAAGCGTTGCCTTAAGGAGAAGTGCTTTCCGACTCCCTGGAAAACCTCATCGGTATGCCCTGTATTTAAGAATTCAGGTGATAAGTCATCTCCCTCTCAGTACAGACTAATAAGTCCCCTGTGTGTTATGAGTAAATTGCTGGAATCCATATCAAATAGAGAAATAGTAAGCAACCTAAGCAGAAACAACTTTCTTAGTGACACACAATATGGTTTCCGTGTTGCAAGATCTACTGCAGATGTGCTAACGGTTATATCTCATAGGATTAGTGAATCTCTTGACAAAGGCTTCCTTTCTAGGGCAATTTCTCTTGTAATATCAAAGGCTATCGACAAGGTATGGCATACTGTCCTATTTCACAAGATTTCAAGCTACGGTATAACTGGAAATGTTTTCTCAATCATTAAATCATTTTTTTCCGATAGGCTCATAAGAGTAGTGGTAGATGGACAAAATTCGTAGGGCTGCAATATAAATGCTGGAGTCCCTCAAGGGTCACTCCTGGGCCCAACTCTCTTCTTGATCTACATCAATGACCTCCCTAAACACATACTTAAATCATTCGGTGACATCTATGCTGATGACACGACCATCTACGGTAACACACCAAAGGTTGTAAATGACAAAGTTCTCTCTGATTCTCTCTCCTCTGATCTCGAGCGCGTGGTTCAGTGGGGGAAGACGTGGTGGTTACATTTAATGCATCTAAAACCAAACTCTTATCTTTACATGATCAACGCTCTGATCCCCGTCTGGCATCAATTGAAATGGATGGCTTTCGTCTTTTGTTTCGCCCGTGTTTTGACATGCTTTTGGGTTGTCCTTTACTCCTGATCTGAAATGGAACACGTACATCAAGTCTGTGGCCAAGGTCGCTGGAAAGATGATGGTATCCTTCTATCGCTCCAGAAGATATCTCACTACTGATGCAATTCTCTATCTATATAAAAGCCAAGTACGTCCAAGGATGGAATATTGCTGCCATGTCTGGGCAGGAGCTGCTAAAAACAGCCTATCATGCCTTGACAGAGTACAAAAAAGACTTTGTGGCTTAGTGGGGAATGCCCTTTTCTCTAACCTGCAACCTCCCCCCACATAAGAGACGTTGCGAGCCTATCCTTATTTTATCGTTATTTCCATGGCAGGTGCTCGTCTGAACTCACGTCTCTTGCCCCCCTCGCCAATCTTTCACGAAAAACACCCGTCTAGCTGAATCCACTGTGAAAAATTTCCCCCACTCTATATCTGTGCCTTAATCAAAACGTGGATTCCATGAACAAAGCTTCTTTCTTAGAACTGCACGCCTGTGGAACTCTGTTCCGTCTGCCTGCTTCACACCTGACTACAACTTGGATGTCGTCACATCCAAGGTTAACAAATTCCTAATGAGCCGCCCCCTTAAGTAAACACTTCATCAAATCTCTACACTAACGTACTTTACTTGCAATAACCCTTGGCTCTGAGTGGCTTCAAGGCCTTGATAAGTGGTGACCACCGTATAAAAAAAACAGTTATTGCAAATTCAGTTTCATCAATTAATATCCGTAAAATATTAAATGTTATCCAAAATTAAGTGTTGCCAATAAATTTAAAATAAACTTTATATGTTACAATTAATTTTTATTATTAACTTTTTACTTTCTTTTACATTTATTGCTAAATTTCTAAAATTCTATTTTTGGTCGCATCCAAGTAAATCAAATTTACTTAAAAATCACCAGCGAATACACCGATCACAATGATGGGAAAACGTCGACGGTTGGCGTAAGCTTGGTGATATGTGGGCATAAGACGTAGACACTTAATTGTTAAAATGCAGATACTCTGAGTTTTTGTTGTATAACAGGAATCTACAACAAGAATACAAATCTATGAGGATATAAAAAGGTTTACCCGGTTAAAAAGGAGAAATCCTAGAAGAAAACAAAGGAGATATGGAGTGCACTTATATGGGAACTTTATTAAATCAAGGCCAAGGAAAAAGAGCTAATGACGAAATACTTACATTAGGCAATGGTATTTCGAATCTAAATGCTTCACATTAAAAGAGAAGAAAAAAACGAAATCATACACAACTGTAGGTAAAAAGACAGCACCGACTTTAAAAATATTTAGATAATAATAAATGAAAAATTAAATGTAGAAGACATGATATGAAACAAAAAAAAGTAAAAGAACTCAATTAACCGCAATTAGTAACATTTAAGGCAAAAATATTTTCCCATGTAAGTAAATGTCGCTCTTGCAAAAAAGATGTTCAAGATAAATGAATTTAGGTCTATCATTATTCAGGGGATGAAAGTCCAGATAGAACAACAATAAATACAAAAAAAACAGATCCCACAACGAGAAAACAATAGATTTACAAAATACGCACATTTACCAACAAAATCTACAACAAAAAATAAACAGTTTCAAAAACAATAGAACTAAAACAACAGATCCTACAACAACAACAACAGAAAACTGACGAAACAACTTAACAAGCACAGAAACAACAATAACTCAATAAATACTTGTAAAAAGCGTGATCACTAAACTAATCACTGACAGAGATTTATCGTAGAACACTATAAGGAACGCTATTGGAACCTTCACTTATTTTCTCAAAGTAAAGCAAGACCCTCGTCGGTTTTTAGAAGTTATAAAGATGTTTACAACGTCGATTCTAAAGGTTTACTTTATTTGAAAACATTCACCTACTTTAATGAATGTTCGAAACTACTGAACACATTATATTCGTACGTTACATTCTACATTAAAGAACACTCATCTAGAGTTCGCGGAAACTCTAAAGTGTCGACGAAAATTTTGCAGATCTAATACGGCATTATTCTGCCAAAAGGTTGACATGTTTATTCTTGGTAAATCGGACGTGGAAATAATTTGGGATTCACATCGGCGCTAAACAAAAAACTAAGGATTTCCGACTAGCAGAATTGCCAACAGATTATTTTAAATACATTGTCAGAAAATCAATTAATCAGATTAAGATTATACGCCAAACTCGAAAGTAACACTAGCTGACTCTAGAGAAACTGGCGGAGAATTGTACGAAACCCTGTAAGTCACAAGGAAAAATATTAACATTTTTTTCAGTGCAAAAAGGAATAGGTGTGTGTGTTGTGATGACTGAAGTATACACAATATATGAAATATCCAAACGTTATAATTATACCGAGAGATACAAACTTGGTCTTTCCTCGTAGTACGCCATATTACTGCTCTGTACTACAGCACTCGTTATCTATATACTTGGTCTTCTTTCAAATGAAGTACTTTTTTCTAAATTATATCCGTGTCTGGCTCTTTATTGGTGATCTCTCAAAGCCACAATAGTTATTTACTTCTCTGATTTTTTAAAAGTTTATTCCATAAATGTTGGTTTCACACGGTTCTAAAATGTTTCGCTAGTTTCAAATTCTTTTGGAAAATGTTGTGGTGATGGGCATTGTAGTATTGTTGAAAAAATTTAACTCTGAAAAATAATGCTGGTTATATCGTGACCATCGTCATAAATGGCCTGCCAGCTGAAAAATGAAGTCATACCCATAGGTCCTAGCAAGCAAGGTAAGTGGAACAAAGACTGTCGATAATGAGCAGACATTTTTTACAGAAAACGTTAGAAAACTTCAAAATTTGATTAAAAAAAGATAAACATGATACTTTGTACTGAAACTCATCCAATATTAATAATAAAAATATTAATAAAAAATGAATTGAAAGGGAGAAAAGTTGTTAAAAAATGTAAAAAGAAAAGAAATACGATTTGATTTGTATGTAACTGAATTTTATTCAATAGAAATAAATACAAATGAACAATAAATATTTTTAAGTAAAAAATAATATTTTAAAAATCAACACTGAAAAACTAACAATAAATTCCTTTAACTGAAAAGCAAACAATAAATTAGTTTAACTGAAAAACGAACAATAAATTAGTTTAACTGAAAAACGAACAATAAATTGGATTAACTGAATAACGTACAATAAATTAGTTTAACTGAATAACGAACACTTAGTTTAACTGACTAACAAGCAATGAGTTAAAAATTAAATTCAAACAAATGTTAGTATAAACAAAGTTACTAAGACAAAAATGTTTCAAACATTGAATATTAAAACTTTTCAAAAAGCTGTTGTAGAATTTAATTAAAATTTTGAATTTTTCTTTTTCTGATATTTTTTTTACTAATATTGTCATTCTCTTTGCGACACACTTTTTAATACGGGAATTCGATGAACTCTATATAAGTATTTTTTCAATTTGCTGAATAGTGGGACCCTCATCACAAGAGTCAACATGTAATAATCGATTTTGATCAGCCCAAATATTTAAATTTATGTACATGGCTAATTTTCTCTGATGAATCGAATGTAAAAAAGAATCCAATTTTGTAACTGTGTTTATGACTATATAATTATATAAGACAAAAATATTAGTTATATCATTTGGGTATAGCAGAGCACCTCTGTTAATACCCTGAGAGTAGCTGTTTAATTCAGCTATTTCTTCAACAGCCCCATATTAATTGTTTGCAGCTATTGCATTTCAGTTCTTTTAAAAATGCATGGCAGCAATAACCTGCTAAGTATAATATAACAGAAAGTACTTCCTTGCATTGATTAACATCATCTTCTGTTATATCTATGTTAAATTTATAAACATGCAATTCTTGCTCCCTTGTCATTTCATCCCAGTTAGTTTCTTTTAAATGTTTAAATTCAATAGTTCGATTATAAATTGGTAATCTCAGTTTTAAAACTTACAACATTCTGAGTTTTTTTTAACATTCCTACACCTGACGTATCGATATATTATACTGATCTCCACTAAGCTAAGTTGTCGATACTGGCCAAACCTTGCCTTAAGGTTATCTGTCTGAAACTGTCCTGGTAATATATTCACCACGTTCAGTACAGTAATACAATATTTAGTCAATTCTAAAATTGCGTAAGTAGTATGGTGCAAAGCCGTATGTTTCCTTTGTTTACTTACCAGTTCTTCCAGGAATGCTATTCCAAGTGTCTAACCAGTTACAGAACACATTTAGGAAACTATAATTATCACTATTTAATGTAAGTGTATTAGCATATTTATTACGAAGTCGACAACCTTTATATGATGTTTTCACATTCAGTATTGTCAACCAAATATAAAATATTTGAATGTATTCTGCGATTTCTGCATAATTTGGCAAGCATTCCTGCTTTCCTGAGGTTAGCAAACCTTGAATAGTATATTCGTTGAAAATTTGCAAAACCAAATTAACATTTTGCCTTTCAAGAGTAGTCGGAAAAAGACCTTTTGAAATCAACTTATAGCAATATTTCACAAGTGATTGAGATTCTAGGGCACAAAGTTTATGTAAACTAGAAAATGGAGCAATTTGGATGTTATCAAATACATGATTTCTATTATAACAAAACTTTGGGAACATCATGCAGTTACGTTCATGATTTTGGCCAAGCCAATTGTTTCTATTGCATTTTAATATATACACTGAGTCGAATAAGAAGAAAAGAGGGCTAGACGTTCTAATTGGATGGGGGATATACAATTGAAAGCTTTCATGGGCTACAAAAGAAAGACATGGTTTTTTTAATGATTGCATTATTATCTGTTATAACAGATAATACCTTAAACCATATATCTTATAAGCAAATTATTACACGTTTAATTATGTCAAATAAGTTCTCAGCTAGAAGACATTTAGTTGGCATAACATACACAACATCCTTATATTGTGAGAATACACTGCTTAGCATAAAAGCAAATGCATAAAAGATAAGGTTTGAGATGTATTTCATCAACAAGTAAAGATACTGTGATGTCATTCTGCATTATGAACTTACTTTTAATATACATGAGAAAATTGTTATCGTGTTGTTCAATGACAGGACTCATAGAAATTGATAAGGTTAATCTTCGAATAGTTGAATAGCATGGCAAAATTACATTTTTAGTGTCTCTTAACAATCTGTACCCTCTAGGGGAGCAGTTATATTATAAGGAAGAAAATACCATTATTTCACTCGAATAATTAACCTTATTCATTGGCATTATGTTAATTTGTTCATATATGAACTTAATGGCATTAAAATATTTAAATTATTCATCTTGCACTAATAGCAAAAATGATAAGATTAATTTTAATAAAGAACTTATATTAGAAGTTTTCATTTCCTGTTCTTCGATGTCCATTTTTTTCATGTTTTCCATCAACATCTGCAGAGTATTTTCCTCTGTTACATGTTTAGAAATTCTAGACCCCCTATAGCACTCATTTCCACATCATTACAGAATACACTAAGGGCCAAGTCCGGTTCAATCACCATAGACATTTTTATTTTTGGGAATGGGCATCTCTTTATATGGCATATAATGATGATATTTTCTTGCCTAATAGAATTCCAATAATTTTTATCTATAAACGTTAATTTTTTTTCTAAATTTTCAATATTATCGAAAGTTTTACGTTTCCGTAACTCTAACTCGTAAGCAACACTTTCACATAATGCACGCTTAAGAGCAGAATTTTCTAAACGCATTTTCTTTGCGTTAGGAGACTCTCTAAAAGTGGCTGATAACGATAAATAGGAGGGACAGTTTGGTAATATTCGGGGAATAGCGCCATCCTTAAGATAGGGATTTTTTAATTTAACACTAATTGTCTTTCCAGTCCTTTCATCAAATGCTTATGCCTCGCGCTGTATGTATTCAGGTCGAAAATAAAGTTCACATACCTAAAAAAATAATTTAAAAGAAAATCGTACCATGTTTGACTTAATACACACAAGAAAAAAAAAGAAAATTACATGACAAAAAACGATAAAATAAAAAGAAGAAGATAAATGTGGAGAATTAGTCCACTCTCGAAAAATCCTTTTTAATGACCACTTTTATAGGTTTTCGGGGGGGCTGAAAACGAAAATAACGTTTAAAACAAGGCGAACTGCCTCTTTGATGTAGGAATGAACACAACTAAACGTAAAATGAGCACCTACAGTTGACCCCCTCTCCCCGACAAAAATTCTGTTTACACTTTTTAAAAGGGGTTGCTCATTTTACGTTAAACTGTGTTCATTGTACGTTGACTCCCAACCCCCCAACGTAAAGGTTGCCATACCATTTTTCTTCGCTTTTATTTGTTAAAAAGAAAGCGGCCTAAAAAAAACGATGACCATAAAGTGGGTGATCATTTTATGTTAAATTTATATAGAAACGTGATCCCCCATTTTTTAAACTAACATTTCTTCATATCTTGGAAACTACTCGTTTGTTGTAATTTAAACGTTATTTTCGTTTAAAACGCCACTAGCATTATCAGAATTTTAAGGGAATTTTTGACAACTGTAACACAAAACTGCGAATAACATATACCAAATCTCGTAACTTCTCCGTTGTTTATTTTCTTTATGGAAAAATAAACCAAAATAAACTATTAAAATTGTTTAAAAAATAATGGAAAATTTATTTTTTATTGCCGACATTTTGTAAACACTTTTTTTTAATTAAAATATAATATTTTTATTATTTTTTTAAACAATTTTATAGTTTATTTTGGAAGTATATTCTCCAAAATTCTGACATCTACAAGACCACGACATTTACAACAAATAATTATTAATAAGCTTTTGGGATAACAAAAACGGTCATAAACTTTTAAAAACAGTTTAAACTATTTCACGCTGATATAAATATTGCACAGTGAAATAGTTGAACTAAAAAGATAAATTATTTTCTTATTTAGAATTATTTAAACAAGGAATTCCGTTTTTTACGATATCGCTTTTATTAAATTGTTAGGTTAAAGTACATAATATTTTCACAATACTTCACATTTTAAATAAGTTTCTAAATAATAATTTATTATTTCAGCACATACCTTAAATTTCATGTAAAATCCATTTTTATATACATACTTTCATTTTTATTTTAAAATACGTTCTAAAAAATAAATAAAAAAAATAAAAAAGGCGCGTTTTTTGTGTTTTTTTAAAATATCTCAAACATTTTAACACTTACTCTGCTATATTTAGATGGAGTAAAATCCTCTCTTTTCATTGCATTAATCCACTGGTTAATTATTTTCTTTTGGGAGGGGTGTGAAAACGGTAAATTTTGGTCCATTTTCGTAGTTCCCTCGGCATTTATGCATCTCGATGGCATGTTTAAATTTATTTAACCCTTCAAAACTTGTAACCAACTTCCGGTTTAGTCATGAGACACGTGATCAAATTTCCAAAGACCGATGTTCATGACGTCACCAGACTAAATTATAGTCGTATCTAGGCCATCATATTACGGTAGCCACGGTTCAATCCTCTCTTGTGTGAATGTGCGCATGCGTCGCATTGCCGTGTTGGTCATTTTCTACTTCTTATAGGGGGTATTTTTATTACATCTTTGGGCCTACTCCTTGAAATTTTGCAGTGTTTTGTATATAACGTTAGACTTGATTGAGATATAATTTATCAGGTTTGTTTTTCATATTGCTTGTCTTTTATGTACGTATGTGTCGCCATGTGTACATGTGCGTTAAAGTTAATATGCATGCTTTTGTTTGCTTAAATGAGTTCACGTATATATAAAATTATACGTGCGCATATGATTTATTTAGACACGCACCCACATTTTTTATATGTACATATATGTGTGGATGGGTTTGTATGGTATGTGTGTGATATTTGGATAATGTGTGCTTGTGTGCGTTTTTTCTCAGTGCGGTGTACATCATGTTATAACTTTTTTCCATTGTTTAAAGAAAATGATTTAGAATAATTTTATTTTATGAAGGTTATTTTTCCCTTGCATATGTCGTGTATATGTCGCTGAGCCTGATGTATGTGCATGTATTTTATCTTTTGTGGCTTGTGCATGTGGGTGTGTATATGCACATATGTATCTGAACATATAGTATCTTGTCTAAAAACACGCATAAACCCTCATTTATGGTCCTGCGTATGGTGTAATCAGTATGCCGTCTTGCTGTGTGTCTTGTTAAAAACATTTTAACTAAGGTAAGTTTGATTATTTTTCATCTTGTGTAAGAATTAGGAATAATCACCAGGGTGGATACCGGCATGATTGCAAATCAACATCTGATGCATGTGTGTGCATGTGCATTGTGAAACCAATACTTTTTTTTATTTCATTTTGTTTTTATATACAGAGATTCTATTTATGAGTGACTCACAGAAACCAATGTAGGATTTGTTGCATGTTGTGCATTTTAGTGTACAAATCTCATTTAAAAGATGCAGTTTAAGTCGTTTTATTTTGAATGTTTTTGTTGGGTATTTGAATGTATAGAAAGTAATTTCTATTATTACATCTCAAACGTTATTGATGCATTTTATAAGCACCTGTGTTGTGTGTTGATTTAATTCAAACTAGTTTAAAATATGTTTAGGGTATGTTAATAGGTATTACCGTATTCATTTTTTTTGTTGTTGTTTCCAGAGTGTGGGTTCGTGTCTGTTTTGGTTGAATAAATCCAGATATCTTGTTATTTTTGTTGTGTGTACAAAGATATACCAAAATCTGCACTTTTACCTTTCTACATAGATGGATTTTGTAGTCGCTATAGTTGCATATTCTACTACTTGCGTACTTATGTGTATTAGTTCTAAGAGGTACCCAATTTCTCGGCAAGGTGTTTGATACGAAATGGAAGTAACGGTAAGAAACATTTTATCTAAAGATAATAAATATTTATGAATCTCTTTGTGGTCAAAAGTCGTTCTGCTAATTGGAATTAACAATCTGTCATCAGAACTGTCTTGGGTAATGTTTATGCGGCCTGTTTAAAAGATCACTTTACTCTATCTGTTCCCAACCACATGCACATACACATTGATAAGAAGGAGATAGACATATAATCATTAAAACAGACACATATTGATACACAGTATGAGCACAGTACGTAATATGCCATCATTTGGTTCCACCAAAAAGAACAGGGCGTACATTGATAACACTGGCATTAACGGGGATATAACACATACATTTATTTACTGTCACGACAGGTGCTTCCTTTATACATACCTGTAAAACAGACATTGATGGATACGAATCGTTAGAAATCTATATCCTTTTTTCTGTCTAAAATATTTATAGATGCGACTTTTTATAGAAGAAAAACAATGTATTATTTATCATGCTATCTCTCTGTAGCGGAGTATATATATATATATAGGGTGGTCGCTAGAAAAGCGAAAAATTTGAAGGTCAGCTTGGATCATGAATAAAATGCGGGATTGCTATTTTTTATTGTTTTTTTTTTGTCTAATGGGTGTGCAATATGCATATTGATTTCATTACATCTAGCTTATTTATTTCTTTGATTTAGATTTTGATATCCACATCATGAACGGGAGCAGCAAGAAACAGCTTTTAGATTTTCAAAGGCAGGTGATTATTCTTTTCAAAAGTGAAAATCCAACTTGGGGATGGAAAATATGTCTGGCCTGGTTACCGATTTTTTTCGCCGATTACAAAGCAAATAATGTTGTTGCAACTTTGAAACGCAGAACTGTCGACGTGATATACACTCCATTGAAAACGTGTTTGGCAAGAGCTTGGAATGATATCTAGCAAGTTTTCTTCAAAATGCCATACAAGCTTGGATTTCTAGGTTAATACGCTACAGTGAAGTGAACGAACGATGTTTTGAGTATCTATTAGTTTAATATAACAATTCTCTTTGAAAAGATTTGTAAAAATTATTCTTTGTAAAAATAAATCGTTGTTTGACGCTTTTCTAGCGACCACCCTTTATATATATATATATATATATATATATATATATATATATATATATATATATATATATATATGTATAAAGTGCATCTAGATATTATATACAATACAGATATTTTCGAGTATTTATTTAAATATTGATGATTTTTTTATGTTCAATTATATAATTCTTAGTACATATGTAGGCAAATCAATTTCAAACACTAAAACTCCGATTTTCTTTTCGGAAAAGATTTTTTACAAAGTGTTGATATTTATTGTGTTTTGCGGTATCAAAAGCTATTTGCAAGTGTTAGAATTTACAAAATTGCTCGCACAAAACACTAACAATGGATGAAAAAGCTATATTATTTAAGAAATTGGCAAAGGAATATCGTCTGTACAAATTTCTAAAGATTTAAATAGGGATCATCGGACAATCAAGGAGATTTTTCAAATGGGAATTAAACCAAAAAAGAAAAAAAGAACAGGTTGAATTCCACAAATTAACTCAGCGTGATCTGTCTCGTATCCGTAACATTGTTTGCATAACAGACAGAATGAGGGCAGTAGTCAGAATAATCAACATAAAACAAATTATATTTCTTCCTCGCAAAAATTGGAATCTCATATTAGAAAGTTAAAAAAAACTTTTATCGGTAAATTCTTGTATAATTTGTGGAAAATAGTATATTTTCTGTAGTGACCGAATATTTAAGTAGTGCATTATTTTTTTTAACAACTTCCAATGACTGCAATATTAGTCTTAAAAAAAACGATGTTATAATAATTGACATAGATTATTCAGAGGGTCATATTTCTATTCTTGCGACTTGATTATGGCTATCTATTGGCCACTGACTAAGAGAGACACCACGTGATTATTAAATATATTTGATAAACATGAGTTAAACAGCGATAGTTTGAAGAGGTAATTTAATAATATGAACCTGTTTTTATTCGAGTTTTAAATTTTCAATGATATTGTATAATAAACTAGCGCGTAATTTACAATAAAATGAAAATATACAATAAATATACCAAATGCAATAACACGTATTATCCATCGACTGGACTGATATATAGTTAGAATTCTATCCGAACTTTGAAAGTTGAAAATATGTCCCACCACCATATGTCTTTGAGATATTTCTAATATTTTATAAAAAAAAATTGAAAATAAAATAGATGAATTTAATTTAAAATAGTGAGATAACGAAAAATACATTTAAATGCGTTTGGTGAAAATCATTTGTTGTATTTTTTTTGTGCTTTTATTTTTCATTTGTTATCTTCCGGAAAGAAAAGTTTGAGGTCACATCTACGTGGGGATGTTTATTTATTAGTCAATACTACAGCCGCTATATAGGCAAAAAAAAACAAAAAAAAACGTAAAATACTTTCAGAAGACAAAAATCATGCAGCTTAGGAGAATCGTAAATATTCTTGCATTTGGTTACAGTTATTTGTTGCACATTTTGTTGTTTACGATTTTACGACTGTTAACTATACTACTAGTGCACACTTTCACTTTAATATCAACGTTAAAATCGACCAACTGGCTTTTCCTCATCTTTACGATATCGCTTCGACTATTTGCATTATCCGCGCTGTCGACGGCCCAAAACTAAAAGAAGTAATACATTCGAAATTCTCCCACTTCAAAACCAGGAATAGAAAGTCTTCTTGGAAACAGGAATCGGAATTTTATTCGGCCTTCCCGAGCGCATTGCAGTAAACTACGGAGATCCTCGATATCCTCTGCCCTCCACCTAACCCTGGATTTCAAGAATCAGTGACGGGCGGAGAAAATCCAGAAAATCGATAGAACTCAAGAATGAAATAAAGTTAAGGGTAGGAAACTGATCCTCGTGAACTGGAGAAGAGCGATGCATGCATTCTGATGAAGAAACATATAGATCTTATATACAGTCATCAAAATTTATCATCTCTCCGTCTCCCACCTCTCCCTCTCTCCCTCTCTCTTTCTCTTTCTCTCTCTCTCTTTCTATATATATATATATATATATATATATATGTATATATATTTTTATAGTCATCAACATACAGTACTGTTTCGCTTTTTCACAGTTCATCAGTGCGATTAGAGAGGCAACTGCCTCAAGCTAGGATATATATATATATATATATATATATATATATATATATATATATATATATATATATATATATATATATATATATACCTTTGGTTATATTGTTTTAATCAGAAGTGAGCGAGAGTCTGCAAAGCAAAATTCAATCTCGAAAAATAAAAAAGGCTAACATTCAAATTAATATGTTGTTCGGTATATATCTCTTCTCTTTCTCTGTCATTTCCGTATATCTCTCTGTCTCTGTTTGTTGTTTCTAGCGTTATGCATATTACTATTAATGCTCGTGGTGATATTACATGTTGATTCTAATTGACTTTTTCAGCCTCATCTTTGAATTGACTAGCAGGCCACCCAGCATTGCCCGTTCGTAAAATACGCTTAAATATGATATTTATATTAATGGAGAACATGTATTTATTATTATAATATATTGGACACAAAATGTAGTAATGGTTTAAAAGGTGTTAAAGAACATGTGCGCCACAACTGAGAATTGTAAACAAAACTTTTAGCTTACGATTTACTTTTTCCGTTTACGTAATTTCCTGAACTATGAAAACATGTTTGCTGCAAGGTTAAAAATTACAAAATATACCAATAGCTATTACGTTAAGCATTCATATTCGTAATGTCATTGTTCGACCCTCCCATGGCAAATTTCATTTATTTTATTTTCATACACTTGCACCGATTTCCCTCGGCTAAAAACCAAAGAAAAAGTTTCGCATGGGTTCGAATACCCTATATATTTTCATGTCTGTAGACTAAAAACTGACTGAGAAGATTAGTAGACAAAATTTTAAAAACAAATATATATATATATATGCATACATGATTATATATAGAAAGTATTGTGTTTCCTATAATCTTTTTACGCGAATATCATGCAAATATACATCATGTAGAATATTTGCATGAATATAATTACACGTAATAGTTAGGTAATAGTTAGGTAATAGTTATGTAAACATGATAATCCCATAAGTAAATCGAAAAAACTAATACTAATGTTGGAAATAATATGTAAATAAGCTAGATCTTTTGCAGATGAATGCAATTTCACTACCCATATATAACAAAGTTATATTTTCTTTTTAAATAAACATAAAAAACCGGTTTCCTGTTTTTTCTGTTTAGCACTTTGGCTGTCCCTCTTAGGTTTGGTTTAAAGCTTTTTTATTATTTATTGTTTGTTGTCGCCTCCTGTGTAGGCCACTACTGTTTATATGAGTTGCAAAACAGATCTGTGCGTGAAGGTTTTATAGTGAAAAGGCCGGTGCGCAGGGGCAATCTCCACTCTCGGCCTGGGAAGTCTTGATCCAGTGGCACGGAGAACCGTTACGACGGGAGACTGCTCGCCTGCAGTGGATAACCAGGATGATTTTAGGTGTCACATCCTGCTCTAGGTGCTCCAGCGACACCTACTGCCACCGCCTTCACAACCGTTGGTTCTTCATATGAACTCTTCCGCTTGTTCCGCCGGGAGTCAGGCTTTGCATGCAGTAGGGCTGACACAGCCCGATCCTAGTTCGCCGAGGATTTGTGACCGTGGCTACTCTCACCTGGTTTAGCAAGCTCACCAAAGCCAGTATCCAGGGCGTGGCCGCTGTTGCATGCGTCAGCTACGGAGAGCCACAGGTGAGAGCTGAGTGCCAGGTGAGGTCCAGTGGCAGATGGGCTGTTCTACGAAGAGAACGTGGCGAGCTCTCTACCAAAGGTACTACCCACTCCCTGAACACCACATACACCCCAAAGAGTAATCAGATACTTACACGCACAAAAAAAAACAAAAAAAAACAACCTGACAATTTCCAACATTCAAAGTGAATGTATTTCTTCAATCAGTCCTTAAGTTTGTATCGGTAATCACTAAAACATGTTATGTTATCTTCATTTAAAAAATGAACAAAACTTCGGTAAAAACGTGATATGATTATATGGTTGAAATTTAAGAAACATAAGCTCTATAATAGAATCCCGAGTAACGCGGTATAATCGTGTTCGTAAGGCTGATGTAAATTCTGAAAGTGAAATACCGGTAATAAAGTCCTCAGCTATTTCCAAATTTCTGGTATTTTCCCACCTTTTGTATTTATGGGTACAACTTCTTTTCATTTTGTGTGTTCTATTTCTTTTTTTCCTGTTTTTTGACACAGCTTTTTTTTCACTTCCGCCATACATTTCATTCACTGGAACATTTATTTCATAGAAACCTGGAAACTTGTCACCCAGAGATGGGGGGGGGGGCATGCATAATCTTTTTTTCATTTACCGTTGAAAAGTTAGTGTGTGTGTGTGTGTGTGCGTGTGTATCATCTATCACGTCACCAGCGTAAATACAAATGCTGACCAGTTTTCCAAAGAAAAATACGATTCGGGGAAAACTAAAACCAAAAAGCGGCGGAACTCATTGTGTTGGTCTGTCTGTTTTTGTTTTAGTTGTCTAATCTCCAAAGATTTATCGGTTTTGAAAATGAAGAAAATTGGATAACCAAAGTAAGCGGAATGTAGAAGTAGTGAAAAAATAGTAAAAAAAAAAGGAATATGTGGTATGAAAACGAAACGAGGAGAGAGAGAGAGAGAGAGAGAGAGAGAGATCAGGAGAAGAAAGCGGCGAAAGGTAGAGGCAAAAAGAAAAAGTGAAGTAGAGAGAGAATGAATATTGGAATAAAAAGAGACATACCTTTAGAGAGGACGCGGTATAGAAAAGAAACAGAAAATAATTAATACGTTAATACGCGATGCTAGTTGGTTATTTGTTTTAGTAGGCGTGAACATTTTTTCGTTATGTAATACCAAATCCTTTTATTTTAATAATTGTTTTTTTTTTATGTTTGAAGCTCTTAATACAACGTTATATACGTTTAACACAGGCGTTAGGATGCAGACCTCCGGAACCTACACGCTGTAGTCTCAGTCGTAATAAAAACAAAGAAAGAGAAAATAATTTTTATTTCTGTTTCAGGTTTTGAGAACATATTTTTATTACTCAACCTCCTCCTCCACGCGTGACTTCTCGTTACAGAAATTGATAGAACTACGTGACTAACAGTCCCGAATGGATGTGGGATTTCTCTTTTCTGGTCACAACTTAAACGAGCGGACACGATACGAGAAGACATTGCCCTACAATTGAAGACAAGCAATTCATTTCGTAGTAAAATGAATGCCGACAGTTACCTGTTCCCAACAAACCCCTTCAAATGCCCCAAAACGCTTCAAAATATTACTACAGGCAAGCGAGGTTTAGTGTTCACCACTGACATCCAGTGACAGCAAATTTCATCCTTGTACAAATTTAAGCCGATACTGCTAGTGGCGATACTGACTGCATTGGACCCATAGTGACAGTTATAAAGGCAAGTAACCGCCCTAAAACAACATCAACCGCCAGTAATGGCCAGGGTCTAAGACAGATTATTTCATTTTGGCCCGCAACATTTAAGAGCCAACAATTTGTGTTATTTTTTTCCATAATCAGTAATTTACGAAATCCACATACCATAACTCACTAGATAGTGCCTGATACGGAATGAAAGTGCCAACCACTGGGTAACACTGCTCTATTTGATATTCGTTTCCGAATATTTGGGTCATATTGTCATATTTCCTGCTATGTCTTTCGGTCAGATTTCTACCGGCAACGTCGGTAAGCATGCCCTGCCAATATATATATATATATATATATATATATATATATATATATATATATATATATATATAGTAATTTACATACAGTACTGTTCCGCTGTATCACAGCTCATCAATACGGCTAGACAGGATACTATCACCAGCCAGGATCGAAACCCGACCGTTCAAATGACAGTCTCACCATTACGCTATACGGATAGTGAACTAACGATGTTAAGCTCGATTTATTTTCACAAAAACCATCGCTTAATATGCTAATGGTAGTTTGTATATCACTTCCCAATATGCTCAACCCAAGATAGGGAGCATTATAGTCATTCACATGAAGTACTGTTTCGCTGTATCGCAGCTCATCACTACGGCTGGACATGCACTGAAGGGCAATCAAGAGGGTGTTTTGGGTCCTATAAATCCATTTTTTGTTGTTGTTATCTGATCTCCATTGTCGGGTCCGTACCGAATTCTTAGATCCGCAAATATATAAATAAAATATTCAAATTACTCATCTAAAAACGAATTTCAAATAATCCCAATAATGAAATAATATATACTGCTAAGGATTGCCATATAAATATTAGTGGTAATATTATAAACCCCATTAATTTACAGAATTATCTAGTTTTATACTTTAAATAATATATTTGAATCCATATGTGCGTTGTGTCTGCGCATGTGTGAGTCTGTGTGAAGAAAGGATAATACTAAAAATGTTTTATATATTTGAAAACGATAAAATAAATTTCAAATGTGCATGTGAGTGGGTCTTCTAAATTTATACCTTCCATTTAGAATTATAATTTCCTTTATAGAATTTAATTCAATAGTCGGTCTTCTCCTGATAGCATTGTCATCCTTTTCATATAATTGTAGATGTTAGACTTTCCACTGTTACCCTCTCTATGATTGTTTTTATCTTCTTAAATCGGGCAGATGTTCCCGTTTTCGGTCAATTTGTACATAACTACCAGTATTACAATTATTCGAGGGACTTATTACCTGACTGTATATAGATGGCATATCTCAAATAAAGTAAAATTATACGCATTTAAAAAGAATGACCGAGTGATGGTTTCTGTATTTTACTTAACTCAGATGGCACATAGTAAGAGATTCAGCTGTTCTTAATAGAGTCCCGATGTCACACCAAATAGATTTTCCTACAAGACTAGTCGGCTTTGTAGTTCGTTATGATTTCGCACAATGATATATATATATATATATATATATATATATATATATATATATATATATATATATATATATATATACAAGAACACAATTTAAAACTGTAAAATATATTTTTTATAAAATTATTGTTCAACAGGATACGCGGAGTTTGAAATAAACGTGTTTTTCTCAGAGGAAAGATATTAGAAAATTGATAATATATATATATATATATATATATATATATATATATATATATGTGTGTGTGTGTGTGTGTGTGTATGTTTGTGTGTGTATGTGTGTTTATATATATATATATATATATATATATATATATATATATATATATATATATAGCCAGTAGAGTTTAGTTTCCTAGAAGTACATCCAATGAAACAAAATGTGTCTACCAAAATAGTGCTCAATGAGTGAACAGAGCAGGTATATTAATTTTATTTATACACGCTACAGAAGTAAAGAAAAACGCTATTATTCGTCTCTGTATGTCTGTAATGTGTGTGTGTATATATGCGCGGGTCTGGCAAAATCTAGACATTTATAAGTATATTGATATATGTATATAGGTACATGTGGTATTTAGATAACTTTCGTGTTTTATATTTATTCATAGTTTGTTTGTTTATTTGTTTTAATTTTATTTTATTTTTATTTCATTTTATTTATTTTTGTCTTGTTTTATTTACCTTAATGTAATTTTTAGCTCTATTCCTACGTAGTTTCAGAGTTATTGTCTAGTTTCAGTATGTGTGTTGGAAAAAAAAAGCGTACAGCATGGATTCGCTTTTGGATATACGTATTAATATGTGTGTGTATGTGTGTGTTGTATGTGTGTTGCATGTGTGTGTGGGTGAATGTAGATTAAAAGGCACCGGTCAGTACTTAGCTGACCATCGCTAAGGTTCTTAACTTACAGACTCCAAGACAAGAAAACTAAATTCTCAAGTACCTTATGCCATAAAAACCAAAAGTTAGCTTGGAAAGGGGAAGAAAAAGATGTTTATTATCTTCAAAAGACCTCACTCATCCTTTTACCGTATTTTATGACTCCCACCCAGGTTGCATGCTAACTTGATAAACGAAATAGGAAAATGTATTTGGTGGAAATATCACTTTCGACGGTAATTCTTGGCCTGAAGACGTAATCCCCCAACGTGGGTGATTACAGGAAACATGTATGCACATATGTAGCCATTAATGTTTGTATTAATAAAATTTATATATATATATATATATATATATATATATAGAGAGAGAGAGAGAGAGAGATAATATACACTCATGAGCAAAAAAAAAAAAATTCGCCAATAGTGAAAGAAGAAAAAAATCGATTTTTCAATATTTTCCCATGCATTTTTGTAAATTTTAACTGAAAATTTCTATATTGCAGATCATAATAATTATAGCATATAATAATAAGTGAAAAAATTAATCCTAAAAATGGTAAGACCGCATCTTCGCGAGGATATAAAAAAACGAATTGCAGGATTAAGTCCAAAATGACTTACAAACAGATTTTTTATATTTTAAGAAAAGAAAAGGATCCTGAACAGAAGTGTGCGTTCTATCCCAACCATTATCAATGGACCAGAGGTCATCTCGTCAGCGTCAGACAAGGCCAAACTATTTGCAAAGAACTTTGCAGCTAACTCTACCCTATGCGACGAAGGCCATCAACTCCCCATATTTCCTCCTATAACACAGAACACGCTAGGTAACATACAAATATCCGTGCATGAGGTCGCCAAGCTAATAAAGAACCTTGATTCCAGTAAAACAACTTGCCCTGATGGCATCCCAATTATAAGTGTTAAAAAAGCTTCAACCAAAACTTGCTCCCATACTTACGAAACTATTTAAGCGCTGCTTTAAGAAGAAGTGCTTTCCGACTCCCTGGAAGTCCTCATCAGTTTGCCATGTATTTAAGAAGTCAGGTGATAAGTCATCTCCCTCTCAGTACAGACCAATAAGTTCCCTGTGTGTTATGAGTAAGTTGCTGGAATCCATATTAAATAGAGAAATAGTCAACCACCTCAGCAGGAATAACCTTCTTAGTGACACACAATATGGTTTCCGCTCTGCAAAATCTACTGCAGATGACCTGAGGGATTAAAACCCACAGGATTAGTGAATCTCTTGACAAAGGCTTCCTTTCTAGAGCAATTGCTCCTGACATATCAAAGGCCTTCGACAAGGTACGGCATAAGAGTCTACTTCACAAGATTTCCAGCTACAGTATAACTGGAAATGTGTTCTCAATCATTAAATCATTTCTCTCCGATAGGCTCATAAGAGTAGTGGTAGAAGGACAAAAATTGGAGGCCTGCAATATAAATGCTGGAGTCCCTCAGGGGTCAATCCTGGGCCCAACTCTCTTCCTGATCTACATCAATGACCTCCCTAAACACATACTTAAATCATTTGTTGACATCTATGCTGATGACACGATCATCTACGGCAACACATCAAAGGCTGTAAATGACAAAGTTCTCTCTGATTCTCTCTCCTCTGATGGTTCAGTGGGGGAAGATGTGGCTGGTTACCTTTAATGCATACAAAACCAAACTCCTATCCTTACATCATCAACGCTCTGATCCCCAGCTTGCATCAATTGTGATGGATGGCTCTCGTCTGCGTCAGGCCCCGTGTTTTGACAAGCTTCTGGGTTTGACCTTTACTCCTGATCTGAAATGGAACACGTACATTAAGTCTGTTGCCAAGGTCGCTGGAAAGATGATGGTATCCTTCTACCACTCCAGAAGATGTCTCACTACTGATGCAATTCTCTATCTATATAAAAGCCAAGTACGTCCAAGGATGGAATACTGCTGCCATATCTGGGCAGGAGCGGCCACAAACAGCCTATCATGTCTTGACAGAGTACAAAATAGACTTCGTGGCTTAGTGGGGGATGCCCTTTTCTCTACCCTGCAACCTCTCCCACATAAGAGACGTTGTGAGCCTATCCTTGTTTTATCGTTATTTTCATGGCAGGTGCTTTTCTGAACTCCAATCTCTGGTCCCCCCTCGCCAATCTTTCATGAAAAACACCCGTCTAGCTGAATCCACTGTGAAAAATTTCCCCCACTCTATATCTGTGCCTAAATCAACACGCGGAGTCCATGAACAAAGCTTCTTTCTTAGCACTACACGCCTGTGGAACACTGTTCCGTCTGCCTGCTTCCCTCCGGACTACAACTTGGATGTCTTCAAGTCCAATGTTAACAAATTCCTAATGAACCGCCCCCTTAATTAAACATTTCATCAAATCTCCACACTAACGTAATGTACTTGCAATAACCCCTATCCCTGAGTGGCTTCCGGGGCTTGATAAGTGGTGATCACTGTGTAAAAAAAATGAAAATATCTCTTTCTGTAGTGAAGCGAATTGGTCAAAGGTTCGAAGTGGAATGCTTGGTAAAAGGGAAATCTGGATCTGTTCCCCCTGGAGCATCAACTTTGAAGGACGACCATATGCTTAAATTAATTGTTTTGAAGGATCGAAAGAAAATTTATGTTGACCATAGCAAAGAATTTATAACAGAGGTTAGAAATTCTCTTTCTAGATATACAATATCTAAGCGAATGAAAGAAATGTGATTTTCCTCTTAAAGGTGTACAAAGGAGCCATTTTTATCTAAGAAGAACATCAATTATAGAAAGGGATTTTTCTCGTATTATGCCAAGGAAAATACAGTCAGGCTCAGGTATGTTTTCTGGTCAGATAAATCAAGATTTTTTCTTGTTAGTGATGCTCCCTATGCTCTCGAACCGTTCAATCGAAGAACTGGAGAAAGATTTTCGACAAGTTGCATAAAAATGGCAGTTAAACACGGGAATGGTATGGGGAACATTTAATGCAACAGGAATTGGGGAACTTAATCGATGTGAGGTCAATCAATGCAACGGAATACATTAGAATATTAGAAACAGGACTGTTACCAAGTATCCAGAAGCTGGGAATATCCCAGAACATTATTTTTCAACACGATAATGCCTCTGCATACACTGCTAAAGTCACAAGAAAATGGTTTTCTGATAATTCAGTTAATGTGATATTTTGGCCAAGTGAAAGCCCCGATTTAAACCCAATCGAAAATATTTGGGCCATAATATCTCGGAAGAACTTTTGAGAACAATAACAAACTGTGGAAAGATGTGCAAAGCGAATGGAATAGCATCCCCGCCTCATATTGTTTTACTTTGGTTGAGAACATGTCCAAAAGGATTGACCTTTTAAAGAAATCAAAAGGGAATACGATTCCATACTAAACATTTATTAAAGTAAATGGCTTGTTCTGTGTTATTATTCTTGTTTAAGTTTCCTTGTTCAAATTTTTTTGTTACAATATAGCTTTTAGTGTAATAAAATGTATAAAATTTGTTTGCCCCATTTTTTATCACGAATATATATATATATATATATATATATATATATATATATATATATATATTACATTTTTGTTCATTTTCCTTTATTTTCAAAACATAACTGAGAGAATACATAAGCGGAAATCAATTTGTCCGAGGGATGGTGTTTTTGTGCGGTTTTGTTTATGTTACAGTTTTTACATTGAATATATAACAAATAAATTGGTCGTAAATTGAAGGAAGCGGTCGGTTATTCTATAATTTTGTGGCGCTGCTAACGAGTAGAGAGAGATAGAGCTAGAGAAAAAATAGAGCTTCAGAGAAATAGAAATGACCTGTTTCTGAACATTTGTTAAGGCCTTATATATGTTACTTTCTATATAGTTCAATTTGCATTACCTTCCCTACAGAGAAATCAACACCTATTTATTTCATAAGTGATTGCATCTACAAAATCATATCTATACACAAATGTATGCAAACACTACGCATCAATATTAATTTATGAGGTACTTAATAGTAATTATGCAAATAAGACATGCAAAAATTTGCTTTGGTATTTTTGCCTGTTCCCTTTATATACACTTTCCAAATACTATGAAATATCATGGAGTTAAATAGCAGATAATATACAAGTGATGAATACACACACAAAAACTTTCATGTGTACTTTTGTTACTAGCGTTTAACGCTTACCCACTCGTCAGTGTACGAAGTGCTAAGTTCTACTAGTAGGGAGATGCGATCCGAGTACACGTTCGGTTTGTAGAGTAGCATTCTACCTCTAGTCTACTAGTGATAAAAAAATGAAAAATCAACGTGTATATGCATTAAACACATGGAGTATTCAACGACATGAAGTCAGAATATTGCATTTTACACTTACATCGATCTCTTTTTTTTAATTTCTCTAAACAGGATCATCTTTAATCTTTTAAAGGGGCATTTTATAATAGAATAATATTTTACCAATAAATGTAAGCAATCATTTATTGTACACGATATATATATACATATATATATATACATATATATATATATATATATATATATATATATATATATATATAGTAAGTCATAAAACACATATGGCGATTAAGCTACACTGAATATTCCGCGTTTCATACACTCTAGGACTCTTCAGGCTTATCTGAATGAAGTAATTAGATTTATATATATATATATATATATATATATATATATATATATATATACATATATATATATGTGTGCGTGTGTGCGTGTGTGTGTGTGTGTGTATAACTACTTCATTTACTCACATAAAATTAATATACGAAGGTATAAATTTATGCGTAAACTTTAAGTATTTACTTCAAATGTGCTCAATACGTAGGTAGAGCTGCTAGTAAGTTATAAAATATATATGGCGATTAAGCTACACTAAATATTCCGCGTTTCATCCACTTCAGGACTTTTCAGGCTTATGCGCGAATTTTGTGGTAGTCTGTCGTTTTTATATACACATCTTCTATCGAGATTTTAGTTATCCAATCAGCTTTCTAGTATTCACCGCGCCCTTCCTATCGGCCAATGAGCACGCACTTACGGACAAAGGCATATTTGACCTCTGGTTGACCTGGTCTTTTGTGTGCGCTCTATTTAGCCTGGATATCTAGTTTCTTGACCTGTTTTAAATCTAGGTTAGGTTTTTTATTTTACTTTATATATGTATATATGTACATATATATATATATATATGTATATATACATATATGTGTGATAGTTTACGTATATTTATGTTTATTTAATTAATTTATTTGTTTATTTTCTATTGTTTTTATTAGTTTTAAAATTATTTTGTATCGCTATCCTAGAGTAAATTTTACCCTGTGAACACAGGTGTTCACTATTTCTCTTCTACACTTTAATAGGTGTTGGGGTTCTTTAAAGTGCATAATCTAAACCAGAAATAGGTAGAAATAGCAAAACAATACTTTCTAGAGTAAACAAACAAATCAAACAATACCTAGAATTAAACCAGTGGGCAAATATTGCCGAAACAATCACCTGGTTTAAAAATATAGAAACAAAGATAAATGTACGTTTATACAGTTCAGCATCATACACTTCTATCCCTCGATATCCAAAGAACTTTTTAACATTGCCCTAGAATTTGCCGAGACATACACTGATATATGATCAGAAGAAATCAACATCATAAAAAAATGTAGAAAATCAGTTCTTATAAATAACAATAACCAATGGATAAAAACTAAAATGAAAAATTCGTGTGATTTGGCGATTGGTGCCAGGGATTCTGCAGAGGCATCAGATATTGTGGGATTATTCATTCTATATACAAGCATATTTGATACTACAGATATCGGCTTATATAGAGATGATGGCCTAGCTATAATAAAGGACTCCACCAAAGTCAAGGGAGACAATTTTAAAAAAGCATACACAAGGAAAGGAAAAAATTAGGCCTAAAGTCAGACGTATCAGCTAACATAAAAATAACAAACTTTCTGTACGCCACGTTAAATTTAGATAAAAACACATATGAACCCCACCCAAAAGATAACGCTACTCTAATATACGTAAACCCCAAGTCCAACCACCCACCATCTATATATATAAAAGCGAAAATTTATGTATGTATGTATTATGTCTGTGTGTCTGCTAAAAACTTTTGACCGACGGAACAAAAATTCACGAACTTGGTCTCATATGAAAGCCCCACCCTCCGGACGACAAATATCGAAAAATTGGCCCAAAAGAACCATCAAAAGTGCGTCAACTGATCGATTTTCTGCAGGACGACGCCCAAATAAATTAACATTTTAATGTTAAACATTAAATATGTTTAAATCGATTTATAACTGCCCCCAAAAAATACGGGCGCCAACGCTTCTGCACAAAGTGTACACGGAGCCGTTTATTTTGGGTTAAGTTGTATTTGATACCCGCTGAGTCATGTCACGTGATCTTGACGTCAGCAAGCTCTAATGGCAGTCTGAATTTAAAAGCATTTTGTTATCGGTAAATTTTTTAAAACCCTCACACAAGCTAAACTATGAACTTCTACGCTATGACAACGTTACCAAAGTTATTAGCACGTTAAAAATAGTTAGATAGGACAGATAAACGAAAAATAACACGCTAAAAATGTGAAGTAAAAAAAAATACGCTTACAAAAATTATTAACAATCGAAGTTTTTACAAAAAAAAAACCAGCCAGACGCCATTTTCTTTTCTAGTAACACTCTTTAGAGTAAGGAAGACGAAGTGAGAGAGAGAGACGCAAACACAGAGAGAGAGAGAGAGACGCAAACAGAGAGAGAGAGGGAGAGAGAGAGAAAAACGTTAACTTTTTCACCCCGAAATCGACAATTTTCGACAGGGGGTGTCAACAACACATGCGTCAGATGACGTCATGACGTCGTGACCTGATTTACTTTAAATAGTTGAAAAACCGAACAAATTTCATATACGTCGCTTTAGCTAAGCTAGTTAAGGCCTTGGTCCATTATCTAGACATTTTTGGTTCGAATCGCGGTGAGAGATCTTTTTTTTCCGATTTTTTAAATTTAAATATTGAACCCTGCATTATTTAAGCCATTTTTTACGTAACGTTCGTTTCTCTGTTTTTTTTTTTTTTTTACTTCGTTTATTCTTAGCGACAACACAAAACACCCGGGTACCCACCGATTTTTTACATTTTAATATCGAAACAGGCTTATTTAAGCCATATTTCACGTGTTCGGTTTACTGTTTTCATCGTTCGTTTACCTTATGTTAGTTTTTGTGTTTTTTTTCGATGTTTTGATTACCCCCCGCTTAATAAAAACGTTGTTTTCTTTTCTTATTTCGCTTATAACAATGCTTATATCGTCATCGTCGTCGTCGTAACGCTCGACGACTTTCAAACATCTTTCACTTATTCGCTTATAACAATGCTTCATTCTGGCTGGCCGATTTTATTTTCAAACTTCGCCTCAGGGCTTCGGCTTCGATCCTACCCACCGCCGGTTTCTTTTTTTATTTGACACCACACACACCTACAAACACCCGGGCAACGCCGGGTACCCCTCGCTAGTCAATGATATAACAGATTCTTAACTCGACCGTAAGTAGACTCAAGCGATGATAACAGGTCAACCAATATCTATGAAACAGCCCTAAAAAATAGTGGATAAAAAATATCGATATCAAATATGAGCAACAAAACACCAATTACTATAATAAACGTAAAAATAGAAGAAAAAGGACCATAATTTGGTATACGGCCCCATACAATCAAATGTTAAAAAGAAAACTTGGCAAGAAATTTGTAGATCTTATTGAAAAACACTTTCCCGCAACCAACCCCTTACACAAAATTTCAAAAAAAATACCTTAAAGTTATCCTACAGCTGCTGCTAAAATTTAGAGATGATAATTAAAGTACATAATAACAAAATATTAAATAAAAAGAATATAAACAAAAAAATAAACAATAAAAAAGTAGACCCCATGACAAAAATAAAACTAACACTAGCAGAAATAATAATAATAATAATAATAATAATAATAATAATAATAATAATAATAATAATAATAATAAACTAACCCTGGACAACAACAACCATACTAGAAATAAAAATAAAAATACTAATAACGAACAAGATAAATGCAACTGTAAACACCGCACACTTTGCCCACTTCAAACTAAATGTCTAACCAAAAGCGTATGGCTCTGTTGGTGGGGCATTTGAATACCCCGACTGCCCCCCTGCAGAGGGTAAAAGTCCCTCGATGGGGGTCCTGAATATGAGCTTAAACTATATCCAGTGGTGAGGCCCCAGCTTGTGGGCTTTGGGGAGTTTGGAGCAACCCTTTAATTACCATTGCTACCAGGTTCACTCTGACCCGGAGTGGTAGTACCTGTTATGGTCCCAACTATGGGTTAAATAGAAACCAACCAACCAACCAAAAGCGTAGTTTACCAGGCCACACTATTTGCGAAAGAAACCCCGAATAACAAGAAATATGACGTGGGTATGACTTTCTTAGATTTCAAAGCTCGATATTATGACCACATTCAACAATAAAAAACACCGTATGAAACCAACGCTAGCAAATAAATACTGGGAACTCAAGGAAAGCGGACATTCGCCGGTAGTCGAATGGAAAATAATAAGACAAGCTCATGTAGAGACCTAGTCGACCCATGTAGATTATGCCTTCACGAAAAATTTGTTATCCTGTACTATAAAGAACCCGAACATCTAATGAACTGTAGAAGAGAAATAGCGAGCACCTTTATAAAATTTACTCTAGGATAGCGATACGAAATAATTTTAAAACTAATAAAAACAATAAAAAATAAATAAATTAAATAAACATGAATATACATAAACTATCACACATATATGTATATATATATATATATATATATATAATGTACGTATATACATATATAAAGTAACTTAAAAAACCTAAACTAGATTTAAAACAGGTCAATAAACTAGATATCCAGGCTAAATAGAGCGCACACAAAGGAACAGGTCAACCAGAGGTCAAATACGCCTTTGTCCGGTTAGTGCATGCTCATTGGCTGATGGAAAGGGCGCGGTGGATACTAGAAAGCTGATTGGCTTACTAAAATCTCAATAGAAGATGTGTATATAAAAACGACAGACTACAACGAAATTAGCGCATAAGCCTGAAGAGTTCTAGAGTGGATGAAACACGGAATATTGAGTGTAGCTTAACCGGCATATATATTTTATAACTTACTATATATATATATATATATATATATATATATATATATATATATATATATATATATATATACACACAGATTTCCCCTTTCCCTTAATATATATATATATATATATATATATATATATATATATATATATATATATAAAGCTGAATGCCTCTGTGTGCGTGTCTGGTCAGGAATAGGCTCCTATATGGTTGACTATTATAGAAAACTGATCACATATAATGATAGAAGATGCATCGAGACACAAGAATGGGTATGTTTGATCTTGCATAATCATGATTCATTAAAATTGTAGTGTCTGCGTAGAGGCCTTGTCCACAAAGTATGGAAATAAAAAATGTAAAAATTAAAAAAAAACGTTTACAAGTATTTTTGATATAGATGTACATAATAATACTTTGATAAGTATGCTTTAACTTAAATATGGATGGTATAATAAAATTGTGGGTTCTGCGTTCGTGCCTGGCTTCCATAGAATGGAAATAGGCACAAACTTTAATAAAACTTTTCATATCTATCTGCGTAAGTATACTTTGATAATTATGTTTCAGTTTGAAGAAATATGGTATAATAAAATTATGGGGTGTTCATTCGCGCCTGACCTCCATAGAATGGAAATATGTTACAAAGTTTACCAAGGTATCTTTTTTTATATAGATTCACAGAATATTGTGATAAGTGTTTCAGTGTGAGCAGGTATGGTATAAAAAAAATATAGTTTTTTCTATTTTATTTTTAATTTCATCATATTTAGGTTTGGTTTTGATACCCCTAAATTCGAAGCTATCTCTTTACAACCTTTCTTTTCATAACATATCATACTTTCATAAATCAGAGTCCATTTTCTGTAGGCTGTTTTTTAACCTAGTACACGATGGGTATTTTTTGCTAGTATACATATACAAAATAATACAGAAGGAAAATGAGTAGGGAAGTTGAAAGAACATGAGAAAGAGAGACATAAGAAATAGATGCATAAATATCATGAAAGTGTAATGCGTGTACGTCCCACGTAGCAAGTAAATACACACACCGAAAATACAGATTGTATCATGCGGCATAGTATGTAAACACAATATCCGTATGTACATGGTTGCGTATGTATATATATTTATAAGGCAAATCAGATCAAGATAAGCTCGTAGAAGTCAAGATTATGAGTTTTCCCGTGAGTTAATCGTATCGAAATAAATCAAAAAAGTTCACTGCAAAATATAACGTCGTTCTGATGCAAAGAGTTTTTATCCCGCCTCTTGTGAACCGTTTCTTGAAGTAGAGCCTCCATGTTTTTATTTTGGTCTCTATGTAGTTCGAGATTTTCATGGAATCGGAGGGATTTACTCAATTCTTTTCGAATCCGATGAAAATCTTTCAAATATTCTAAAGATTTTCCTATTCGAAGTCAAGTCAAATTTTGGAGATTCTTGAAGACATTTTTAATAAGAAATAAATAATACAATAAAATAACGAAGGGGACATTAAGAGTATGGCCGAAAGATCGCGTACCTGATTTATAGTGAATATGAATTACATTTTGGAATATAACAATAATGAAAAAACTACAAAATTAATACGTACCAAACGCATATGAGCAGATGTTTAATTCGTCTTTCCTTATTAAGATAAAAACTCACACATAGATGAGGTTTAGACACAAGTTTATTGTTGCGTCATTTACGAATTATATTATTGGGAAATTCTCCACGCAATTTTGGAAACATATTTTTCAAAAAAGCCCTTTTACAATTTTAGTTCTAGAAAAATCAAAGTACATGTTTATTGCTTACTTTATTTAATTTATTAATGTTTGGCTCCATTTATTGACCGAAAAGCGTGATTAACCCAGTAAGAGCTTGCATCGAAGACGTCAGTTCTCTTCTCTCATAAAACCCGATCTGATATTTCCTTATTATCGAACCATTTTATGTTTTTTTTGCCTATAACCAAAGCAAAATCACAACTACTTTGGTCTATTTCTGAAATCTTGCAAATCCTATTAAATGCAGACAATATAGGTTTTATTTGAGTCTTAACTTTTATTAACCGTCATTCGTAAAAATTAGTATCAACTTTTTTATAATGAAAGCATTAGCCGCTATCACTTTAGATAAATATATGTTTTCGGCTATCACTATGAGAGCTTATATTGCTCCATGTGCCATAAAATGCATCTTGTACGGATGCTTGTACGATTCACTAGTAAGTGCAATCCGATGTTAAGAGGAGTACTGATTATGCTAAGAGGAGTACTGATTATTCCCCGACTGCTTTCTGTGTTTAAGAGATTTCCAGCCCCATCTAAATCAGACATCTGGGTCCCTGTATGATCGGTATTTTCGAACTGACCTTATCGTTATCTCAGCATAAACTTTTACATTCATCTCTATAATAACAATGATTGTCGTTGAAGGAATATTTTTGACGGAAGCATACAAATTAATTCGTCATCCATAAACCAATTACTTATTTCTATTATGCGCCGATTTACATGTAACTGCTTTAAATTTAATTTTATTTATTGTCCCAACAACAAGTGTAAGAAGTCAGGTGAAAAGATATGAGAAAATATTATTATCGTTATAAAATCTGAATGCTTATCCAATGTTAATTATTATCTGGATATAATATGTACCGCTATAGTTCCACAGAATAGAAGCCACAGTACTAGAAATAAAAATATATCGGCTTTTTTAATCAACTCGTTTATAGTTAAATATCTTGTAGGTTTAGATTCTAATTTATTTCAATCTATATGCGTGTTTTTTTACAGGAATTCTACGTACTTGAACTAACTTATTCTTTAACCAGCTGCTTTCAAGTTCAGTTTATTTCTGCAAAAGTCCATAACTACTTATAATGGAAACAATACGTTGTCTTTTACATATCTGTTAAATAATGAACTGTCCAAACCAAGCTTTTTAATTATGGGCACATTTTTTATATTTGTTTGTCACTCTGCAACAACACTATGCATTACAAGATTCAACCGAATCTAGAAAAACACTGCTTATCTCCCTTACTCTATAAAACGTGTCTTTAAAAGAATAATGTAAAGTGTTTTACATTATCTCACTTTCTAACGGTTTTAAATGTTTAATGCCAATGGGAACTACCAACATTTCTCGTGTGTGTTTATCCATTTTTCGAATGCTTTAAGCTGAGTATAAAAATATTAATTTCTTCTGAAAGTGAAAGACTATACATAAACTATAAAGAACATGACCATCTTCGGGTGTCTTTGATTGAAAGAACATTTACTAAACAGAAAGTATAGACATTTTAGAATTTCGTAGAACTTTCAACTTATAGTTAACGACAATAATCAACATGATTATAATAGTAAATTACTCGTGAGCGAACGTCAATTTAGTTACAATGAAAGACAGGGTTCTGGAAATTTGCAGATATTTTATAACTCAGACTGAAAGAAATATCATCGTATTTTTCTGATAAGCTCGCACTGTTAATGACTTGCGCGATAACCCCTAGTAAGAAAGAAAGATCACTCCTACTACTACTCCTATACATACTACTACTACTACTACTAATAATAATAATAATAATAATAATGATGATAAGAATATTTGGAATTAAGAATATAAGTGCACACAGCTAGTTAAAAAAAAGAAGAAAGATGGATGCGGCGGACGGTATGAAAGTATCTAACCAAGAGGAGAAAATGAAATCAAGCGAACATGAAACCTACAAATATTTGGATATCTGGAAGCAGTATGACTATTAAGTTACACTGGACTCTTCATAAGTTGAACCAATCATTAAACGCGGACATTTGCAACAATATAAAAAAAAACTGATGACCAGAAACAATGTACTCCACTCAAAGCCATATGCTGAACGATTCGGCATGAAAAAGAAAAAAAAGGAGGAAGATGACTTGTTTGTATAGGATACTGCGCAAATGACCTTAAAAGAATTAGTAAAAGACAGAAAGCAAAACACAGACAAGCTAATTACTGAAAAAGAGACCTTCAAAAATAAACAGGACAGAAAATAGAGAAAAAAGAAATAAGGCGAAGAAAAAATGGTGAGAGAAACAATTACACGTACAGTTATTAAGCCTGACAAAAGATGAGAGTCACGATAACACCATGGGCATGTCTAAGGAAGGGACTTCTAAACAGAGAGACTGAATCACTACGACAAACTGAATCACTCGTACACAAGCCGACTAAAATAACGCGATAAGAATCAACAATATTAAAGCTAAGATTGACAATACACAATGAAAACAGCAAATGCAGATTTTGAAGACAAGATGGATAAACAATAAACTGCACAATAAGTTAATGCAGCAAATTAGTTGCAATAGACACGACTGGCACTAAGGTAGTAGACTCGGAACTATGCAAGAAAACTGTATATTAAACATCTAGAAAACATGTCGTTGTTCGTCCGTCGGTACGACGAGGGTGGGATGGGGGGTCATCATCATCGGTGAGTGCAGATATGGCTGATAAGCCCAATATTTGCCTGCAGTGAAAGCAGAGAATTGTGGCAGATGTCAAGGGCTTCAAAAATTGTATTTCCTGTCTTTTCTGCACTTCTCTGCCGCAACTTTTCCAGTACTTTTATATTTGCAGGCACCGTCATAAACAGCGGCTCACGACTTGGCTCTATCTAAAGCTGTCTGCTCCGATAATGACGGATCAACATTGAAGTAATGCCTTCAGAGTGTCTTTTAATCGTTTTCTTTGGTCGCCATGGGAACGCTTGCCACGTGGAGCTCAGCAAACAGAAGCTTCTTGGGTAGTAGGTAGTCTTGCACGCGGGCTACATGACCAGCTCAGCGAAGTGTGGATGCTTGGGAGTTCAGCACGAGTAAGTACTTCTGTGTAGTATCCATTCCTGCCAGCCTATTTCAAGCAGTTTCCTCAGTCTGATGGTGTGGAAGTGATTTAATTTTCTAGCGTGCATAGAGTAAGGTGGTGAGTATGAGAGCTTTATAGACTTTGATCTTTGTCATTGAACTGACATCTCTTCTGTCCCATACATTCTTGTTGAGTCTGCCAAAGGCAGCGCTTGCTTAAGCGAGTTTGGTGTTGATTTCATTGTCAATGAGTATTTTGTGGGAGAGCGTACTGTCAAGGTAGGTTAACTTGTCAACCGTATTTACTCTTTGCCCGCGATGGAAATGTTGGGCTCTCCATATGGTTTTCCCGGAGCAGGTTGATGCATCACAAGGGTCTTCTTGGTATTTATTCTGAGACCAAAATTTGACAAGCCTCTGAGAATATGTGTGCACTGTGTTGCATGGCTGCCTAAGAGGTAGCGTTAAGGACACGATCATCAGCAAAAAGAACGATATTTACAGTGTCTGTTGAAACCTTAGATTTTGCTTGTAGCCTCTTGAGGTAAAAACTTATCCGTGAAATATGTACCTCATCCCAATGCTCACATAAACGCATTCGAAGACATCCGCCAACATCTCAGAAAACATGAAGCTGGGCAGGATGGGAGCCAAAAACAAACCCGTGTGTCACTCCATTTGTCACTTTAAAAGGGTCAAAGGTCTCACCACGATCTTGCACTCGGGCCATCATTCTATAATGAAACTTACGTATGATTGCAATGAATTTTCTAGGACAACCATACTTTGTTATTATTCTTCAGACGCTTTTTTCTGCTTACATTGTCAAAGGCTGTTGTCGGGTCAACATAGGTAAGTATAGGTCTACATTTTGTTTTCGGCACGTTTTTGGAGCTGCCTGGTTGCAAACACAATATCATTAGTACAACGATCCTTACGGAATCCACATTAATTCTCCGCCAAGGGGTCTTTTTCCTGATGAACTATGAGCCCGTTCAGCATCACTCTGGCATATTCCTCGGTGGTTATCCCGGGTCTGGTGGTTACCTTAATGCTTGTATAGATGTATGATGGAAGCATCTTTTAAGTCTTGGGGAAGTACCTCCACAAGTCAGATGATGTGGAAAAGCAGATGGAGTTTTTCAGTAAGCAAGGATATATATATATATATATATATATATATGTATATATATATATATATATATATATATATATATATATATATATATATATATATAGGTATAACTCAGCTAGGATAGAGTCTGAGCCAGGCGCTTTCCCAGTGGACTATAGGCGGATTGCCATCTCAGTCTCTTCCAGGGTTGGAAGTTCATCCTTTTCCTCTTTTACGGTAATTTGTGGGTGGCGGCCAATAGACCCATTACTTATGATAGAGGGACGGTTTACTACACATTTCCCAGGATCACGTCTTTGTCGGTGAGGATTGTTGATTTGTCTGCACTGAAGAGAGAGGTGATGATTTGAGTCGAGTTGGACAATAAATTTCCTTGAAACCATTCTAGTGATTCGTTATGTTGTTCCTATCCGCATAGATTTTAATTTCTTCTGCTTTTCTGCTAAGCAAAAAAATCATGCATCTGCCTGAGTTTTAACTGAACGTTGCTATTGCTTGTATGTAGAATGCTTCTCATCTAGCAACTGAGTAATCTGCAGATCATCAAATCAGTCCTTGTGTTTCTTGGAGACTGGCCCAAGAGAATCGATGTCTGTATTGTACACTGTCTTACGGATCATCTCGCATGCTGTTTTCACATCTCGCTTTTCTATTTTAGCAGGTTCAAAGCGTTCTGATAGAGTTTCAGAGAAAGATTTCTGGACAATGTTTATTTTCAACTTTTTGACAATCAGACGATTTGGTGCTATATTTCCTTGAGATATACTTTTGCTTGGATATTGAGCTTAGCCACTATGTGGTGGTGGTCTGTCCAGCATTAATCTCAACAAATAGCCATAGTGATACGTACGTCCCGCTTGTGCCGTTTGCTGCTGATGATATAATCAATTAGATGCCAGTGCGTTGAGCGAGGGTGCATCCATAACTTTTTTTGGTGAATATGGAGGTGAGAAACAGTGTTTGTCATGCGTAGGTTAGGCTTCTTCTCCTGATGGGGAAGAACACCATTGCTATCACATTTTCCAATACTATGTTTTCCTATCACACCTTCTTAGGCGGCACTCTCACAGCCTACTCTTGCATTAAAATACCCAAATATTATAACCTTGTTCAGATTTGGTGTTGCACCTATGACGTTATTCAGGTTTTCGTAGAACTTGGCTTTGATATAATCAGGGTTTGTCATCGTAGGAGCGTATGCATGACAAGAGTAACAAACTTCTTTCCATTGGAGAGAGGGAGTCTCAGTGTCATTGGACTATCATTCACGCCTTTTGGCGGTTCACCCAGTTTACTCACAAGCGCACTTTCCCTGCAAACCCAACTCCTGCCTCATGCCTCTTCTCAGGTCCGCTGTCACTCCAAAAAATTATGTAACCTTGACCTCTTTCATTAATTTAATCTTCACCTGTCAGTCTTGTTTTTCTGAGAGCAGTAATGTAAATATTGTAACCGTCGAATTCGCCTGAAATGAGTGCAGTGTCTCTTTGTGGTTTGTCTAGGTTATTTTTTTCCAAGAGTGTGCGAACATTCCATGTCGAAATCTTGATAGGTATCTTTTTTGTTTCTTTATTTCGACCGCATTATTAGGGTTCGCGCTGATCGCGATAAACCGGCCAGTATGTAGTAAAAACAATTTACAAACAAAACTAAGAAACAATACTTGCAAGTGGAAATCATCAAATCATATGTGATATAGAAGTACAGACGGATGAACCCATCAAAGCCATGTGACCTGATCTTATCAAAGATAATTACCAGGAAATATCAGATCAGATCGTAAGTTTTCGCCGTCCCAGCAACTCACGGTGAGATCAAAGGGATAGAGAAGCGATGTAAATATCCGAAAGTGAGCCGAGAGCTGAAAACTGAAGTATGAAAACAGTAAAGATAGCATAAGTAATCATAATAACAATCCGAAAATTTCGAAAAATGAATTAGAGAAATTGAATTCAAGAACAAAAGCTGAGAATATTCAACAACTAGCAATAATGAAAACGACTAACACCACACATAAACTACACACAAATTGGATACAGAAACGGCTACACATGCAAAACACAAAGTAGCATCACATGAAATCATGAAAACATACATAAATGAAAAAAAAACACATCCATCTTTTTTGTTTCTGTGAGTGTCAGCATAAACGGACATCACACCAAAAAATGAGGGTTAACAATGAGGGGAAGAACGAGGAGAAAAAAGTACTAGTCAGACCTTCATTAGAGATATTCAAAGGGGACTGGGATCTTAGGAGGGCTTATTGTAACCCATATTCCAGGGAAGACTAATTGTCTCCGCCAACGAGAAATCAATGGTAAGCGGATGTTGCTATAAAGCAAATTCTTTTGCAAAGGTTATCGAAAGAGGTGAAGAGTAGTGAAAATCTTCGGAAACTTGTTGTCACGCAGACTCTAGGGATCACCATAAGTTTTTCTCAAAGAGCAGTCTTTGATGATGGCTTATGTGAACACTCGTAGTGAGTAAATAATCATTACACTATGAAAAATCTGAATGATGACGATGATGATGATGATGATGATGATGATGATGATGATGATGATGGGGAAAAACTTGGCGATTGTTATCAAAGTGTTATCTGAACTTTGGACAGAAACTCTTATGTGGAACGCACAGGACACAGCTCTCAGGATAAATGATGTAAAGTATCAGATTGATAAATCGGCTGAAAGTTCCATGTATTGATTATGTGAGGAGAAAGATAAGTATATACAACACCTTTATGTAGTTTTGAGGAGTTTACTCAAAGAATACAATAGGTGGCAGAGAATATTGACAGAAATGACCATTGGGATATAGTCAATACGATATGGTTGGAATGTAGGGCAAAGTGGTAAAATCATGGTCCAAAAGAGATGATGGATGGTAATCATGTGAAATTATTTTGGGATATGAATATCCAATGTGATAATATCGACTATTTTATCTGATATAAGTTGCCTATTTTTCTTTGGGGTTCCCTCGTTTTGTTGACGCACCAACACTGAGTTTAGTTATGATCATTTTATTACAAGTTTTGCAATATATTTTGTTGGCTGGACAGAATTTTTTTCAATGCCACAATTGTAAGATGGTCCAGGCAGTTTCTTTTAACTATTCGTGTTTTGTTTATTGTAGTGTTTAGAACATGAATTTTAACTTTTTGTTTTGAAAGGGATATGCGGTTGAATTGCTTTTAATTTTTCTCATCTGAGTTACACCTGAATCCTTGATTGTTTTGGAATTAAATTTGACAGAAATTACTTTTTGACATTTTTCTACCAGATTTGAGAGTCAATACTTGTTCGTTTACAAGCTTGATCAGTACCTGTCGTATGAGTTGCTGGTTGTCCTTGACTATGTTCAGTCATTTCCAACGTTTTTAGTACAAGGTTGTGTTCGGTCCGAATACTTCCGATAGAAGCTTAATAGTCTCTTGGGTAATATTATGTTCAGTAGTTCCCAGTTTTCTTAATAGTAAACGTATCTTTTTTACTAGGTAATTGTTCATAGTCTATATTGAAATAATATTTGCATAACGCCTGCAAAAGGCCCTGAATGTTTTATCGTTATCTGGTACGTATTTAAACGTTCTATTCCAGTTCTATATTCTACTCTGGAAGAAGACCATGCATTTTTCAGCGTCTTGCGTCAATTAATGAATTTATAAGTAATTTCCCAAGTTGTTTCTACTTTTTTCATTTGATTTTCGTTGGTAGAGCAGCTGGTATCTTCGAACATATTTTTACTGATTCATGTGAATCTTTACCGGACGATTATTTTTTGAGTGGAAAATATGACAGCAGTTTTATTAAATGTAGAAGAAAAGCCACATTAAACGAAAAAACATAAAAACAATTAATATTGCTTTAAAGACTCGGGTACCAAATAGAAGGTGAACAAGGAAATTTAAACTATTTTTTCTGCTTTTGCGAACTATGGAAAAAAATGGGCAGCTCATTACTTAAACTGAAATACTTCCTGGTTTAGCTATTTTAAGTTACTAATGTTATGTTAACTTTAATGTAATTATTTCAATTTTCTCAATGCATATTTTTTTAGCAAAAACAAATACAGCCAGGAATAAAATGCAAAAATTATTTTTGGTGGCCGCCAAAATTTTTTTTCTTGTTTATTGTGCTAACGTGTTTGCATATGAGCAGGGATTTTTTCGGTGTTTCGCTGATGAAGTTTTGTAATTGTAGAAATTGTTTGTTTTTTAGATGTGTGGAGAGGAAAGAGAAGAAAACTACTATTCAGAAAGTAAGACAAATGTTTGGCATTTATTAAATGCTTGGAATGTTTGTTTTGTTGTGTAAGAACTTAGCTTTAAAAAATTATTCCTCCCGATAAATTTGAAGGAATAATTAGTCTATGCACGAGTTTTGGAAATTCAACTTCAGGTCTTGAGTTTGTCAGTTTGTGTTGTGAACATCCTCTTGTTGTTTTTTTGTAAGCAAGCATTCTCGATATTGTAGTTAACCGTTATAATTTTTGGACATACTTTAAATAATTTTAATATTCTTTAGGTGTCGAATCGCTAGTTTGTCACTAGTTTTGGTAACCGTAGTATTATGTTGATGTAATAATGGCAGGTTCTATTTCGCGTGATAACACGGGCCTTCTGTCGTTACTATTGTGGCGAGGACGAAATGTTCAATGAAATCTTCGAACCTTTCTCTCGCTATTGATGTGCAACTGGTCAGGCATTGGAGTTCCGGCGTGTGTGCGTTTCTCGAATCCTATCGTCACTTATGTGGACCCAAGGATTGAAGCACGGAAGAAAAACAGGGAACATGGATTAAGTGTAAGAAAGGTATATTAATCAAAATGGTTACAAAGATTGGATAATTTGTAAGCTGAGTGATGTCCAATAGAGGTAGTTTACGCGCTGCGTACTACTAGTACTACTGCTGATTCTACGGTATTACGATACTGTCCGGAGAGTGTTATCTCACATCCTAATAAAGTAGTGAGAGAGTCTATGATGCAGATGTTTCCGTTTTACAACAATTATGATAACAATAATAATGATAAAATAATAATAATTATGAAATAATGATAATAATGATAATAGCAATAATAATAACAATAATAATAACACTAATAACAATAATAATAAACACAATAATAATAACAATGATAATAATAATAAATAATAATATCAATAAATAATAATAACACTAATAATAACAATAATAATAAAATAATAATAATAGTAATGATAATAATAACAATAAAAATAAATAATAATAATAATAATAATAATAATAATAATAATAATAATAATAACAATAATAGAAATGCCAAGTAGCTGAAAGACATAAAAAGAGTTACAGCAAATCAGAGAATGGCAAGGAATGAAATCAGCAATGGAACCCTGTCGAAAAAAGCTACGAAAATTGGCAAACTGGAGAAAACCAGGACACAACTTGATACACAGTTAATGGTTTAAAATCAACGACGCTACATATAAGAGTAATTCAAACCTGAACAGATGTATCCTAGAAGCAGATGTGCCAAAATAAAAAATAAAATAGTAAAATAGGCGTAAAAAAGGGGCACAGCTTACAGCAACTACATGTCTATCACACGCTATTTTCTCGTGTGGAAAATACCAATAGCACAACTGTGAGAACAAATCTACCGCTTCCTCCATAACCCCGGACAATTCTCCGAAGAAGAGGAAAGATACCAAAAAAAGAGTAAAAAAAAAAAAAACAAGAAAAACCTGATCTACTATAAATAGACCAAATGATTCTGAAGGCAATAATAATTTTAAAAAAATATAGTCATGTTATAGATGGACTACATAAAAACGTACGACAATATACTTCAAGCATGGATAATACTATACCCGAACATGTATAAAATACATTGCAAGATTATCAACTTGGTTAAAAATGCAATTGAAACATAGAAACTTGAACTGCCAGCTGATTGATAACGTATAACATAAAAATACAAATAGGCATATTCCTATGAGATTCTCCCTTTGAAAAGAACCTGTGGTGTTCCCTGAAAGCTGAGTGACAACAGATTTCCCTGTTCATTATAACCATGATGCATCTTAATAATATACTAAGAATGTACAAAGCCAAATGCAAGTTAACTAATACACACGAAAACAATGAACCACCTGATGCACATTATCGATGTGAATCCCTTTGCAATAAAGCAAAAAGAAAAAAAACTAGAGACGCAAATAAACATCACCCAAATCTTCAGCCAGGATATACGAATAGAAAGGTGCGCAAGGCTAGTGATATAAATGCGAAATCTGGAGATAGTGGAAGACATGAAACTATATAACTAAGCAAAGATGAGGGAACTAAGTGACCATAAAACTACAAGTACTTGGGGATTCTGGATGCAGATACTATCAAATTTACAGATATGAAATGGGAAAATTGGGATTAAATGCCTTCAGAACAAAACTTTCCTAGAAATGAAACTAAGAAAATGGATAAACATATAAGCAATGCCGGAGTATGATACCCCGCCTGATGAAACACAGCAACATGGGAGATTGATAAGAATGACAAAGGATGAGGCTAACGAAAACACCTGCACATGGCTAGAAAGAGAACCTTTTTTGTTTATTAAGAACCACACAAGATAATGCGATTAGAATCAACCACATAAAAGCAAACCCACAAGATACAGCAAATTCTGACTCGGTGAACAAAAAGACGAAATAACAAACCGCATAATAAGCGACTGAAACAAACTACCCTGAAAAGAATACATAAACAGAAACTATCAAGTTGAGAAGTCAGAACATTGGAGAGTATGAAGTTAATTGGATCTTGAACGTCAAGCTAAAGAGTACAAGCAAATACCGGCAGCGGTACTAAACGAAAACCCTATTAGACATGAACGTAAAAACAGATAAACTCATCCAAGCAAAAAGATAGCATATCTTAATAGTTAATAAGAACTAAAAGTACTGCCAAATAGTAGATTTCGCTGTTCCAGCAGCCCACAGAGGGAATATCAAGAAGAGTTAGAAGAGAAGCAAACACCCAAACCTAGACA
>NC_136503.1:87114842-87164842 GCF_053919585.1 Euprymna scolopes | reverse complement strand
ATAATAATAATAATAATCATAATAATAATAATAATCATAATAATAATAATAAAAAAATAAAAATAATAATAACCATAATAATTATAATAATAATAGTAATAATAATAATCATAATAATAATAATAATAATAATAATCATGATAATCACAATAATAATAATAAATAATAATAATAAATAATAATAATAATAATAAATAATAATAATAATAATAATAATAAATAATAATAATAATAATAATAATAATAATAATAATAATAATAATAATAATAATAATAATAATAATTATGATAAAAAGCGACAACAACTTTGGGAAGTTTAATGAAATTCGAATCCCAGGGAAAATTAACTGTCATTCTATCGCTAACTCAATTAAAAATGAGAATGTAGAAAATACAGCATTTAAATAGTTATCGAAAAAACTGGTGAACGCTTGAAATTGACAAAATGCATACTTCAAAAAACACCGCTCGTTATTAGTAGTGAGAGCTTACGAGGGGCGTGTAATAAGTAATGCCCCTTACCCACTTCCTATAACAGTAGAGCTACGAAACTTGGCACAGTTATTAGTCTTTCTCTACATGGGAACCACCCAAAGTTATGCATTTCTTCCATCGTTTGATGGAGCTGTGGAGACCATTTTTTTAGAACACCTCAGGTTGGTCTTCCAACCACAACGTGACTTCAGAAATCAAGGCTGCATCGTCTGGGAAACGCTTTCCATTCAAAAACAATTCATGGCTGGAAAGAGGTGAATGTCAGAGGGTGCAAGGTCAGTAGAGTAGGGAGGAAAGGGGAGGATTTGATAACCACACGCCCGTACTTCTGATCTGGCGACATGCAAGTTGTGGACAAGGACGTTTTCCTGCAGGAGAAGGGTACCTTTGCTGACCTTGACCCGCCTCTTGATTTTGATAGCTTCCCTTATTTTCCTCAAAAGTGACGCCTGTAGTTGTGGTACCCTTTGCCAGCAAGTCTGTCATCACTACTACGTCCTCGTCCTAGAAGACTGTGAGCATGACCTTGCCAGCGAAGGGCTGCAGCCTTGTCTTTTTTGGAGGTGGTGAGTCCGAATGCTTCCACTGCATTGACTGGGCTTTGGTCTCTGGATCATAGTGATTGACCCCGGTTTAATCCTGCGTAATCAGTCTTTTGAAAAACTTTTATTCATCTTCTTAGCACATCTCCAAATTCACCCTCGAGCAATCGACGCGTTCTCGCTTCTGGAATGGTGTGAGCGCCCTGGGAATCCATCTGGCAGACATCTTATGTATATGCAAATGGTCCTGAATGATAATTTCCACGGACCCTGTACTAATCTTGACATCTTCGGCTATTTGGCGACTAGTAATACGCCGATCTTCCAAAATGTCAGCCTCAACTTGACGGACAGATGCCTCATACATGGCAGAAGGAAGGGGGCGACCAAGTCTGAGAACTGTTTCCACAGACTTCCGGCCATGTTTCAATTCACGATGCCAGCGTTTTACAAGGTCCAATGATGGCGCATTATCACCATAAGTTTCTTTCGTTTCATGAAAAGTCTAATAGGGGGTGTGTCCTTTCAAATACAAAAACCGGATCACTGCTCGGCATTCAACAGGCTCCATTTCACACCTGACTCAGTTCAAACACATGTAAAACATAAACCACAATTAATTCCGTGTTGTAATTTGCCACATAACCCGTAGAGATATAATACATTACACATGCAAAATTTCAGCTAGATCAGACAACTGAAAGTGGGTCAGGGGCATTACTTATAGCACACCCCTCGTACTGACTTGTGCAAAACATCTCGTAAATGAATACGGATATAATTTTCATTCAAGGATTTTTAGAAGGTTTGGAAAATCTGGGGAACAAAATAAGAAATTTAAAACAAAGGCAGAATTTAAAGCATAGAATTACGCCAGCAATATAAACCGCTGAAATATAAAAAAAAATCAAACACTTGAAACATAACAAAACAAACAAAAAAAGAATCACTAAGAAAAAAACATTAGATAACTCTTAAGAAGGACCCTCCCAGTCCACCTAAAAATAAAGTAGCACTAACATCGTTTGTAACAGAGAGATATAGTCGCACAGTCTCTAGCAGAAAAGAAAAACCACGGAAGGACAGCACAATTCAAAGTTGAACTTTCACGGAAAATACTAGAATACTGAGGAAGTTTATTGTTAATGAGATTCACGAAAAGAACAACAGCTGTTTTCAAAAAAATATTAATAGTAAATGTTTGCAATGTTGCTAGCTTTAATTCAAAAGGTATGTTAAAAATTCTCTAGATGAAAATTGTTCTTTCATGGAAATTGCAAGAAAACCGTTTAGCTTTTATAAGTGGCGACCACTTGCAATAATGAAACTCCTTGATAGTAAGTAATTTTAATTAACATTAAAGAATCACTTATGGAATGCTGCCTTCTACTCCTTCTGAATATCTCACCTAATTTCCTGATAGAAATATTTTAAAAAATATTTTGCTAACTTCGTTTCCCCTGTTTTCTCTCTAAAACATATTGTTCAAATATTAAACAGAATCAATTAGAAATCAATTTTAATACTTTTATCTACGTTTTTATGTATTTCATATTATTTGTATCTTTGACGAATGAAATGTCAGATTGTTTGATATGCGTCTTTAATTGAACGAAAATAGTTTAATACAGTTTTCATTCCCACGTTATGAAAATATCTAAAAATAAAAAAATAAAAAATAAATAGTATACGCAATAGTATATTTAATTTGATATGTAAGTAGGAACATTGATACAAAGAAGGAACTTCTTCAAAGAAAAACCTTTCCGAAACAGAAACAATGGACTTATTATCTAGGAAGTTCGGTCTAGGAAATTGTAACGAACTGAAAAATATGAGATTGCTTAAAAAATTTGGTAGAATCTCTTGCTCATAAAACACGAGATAAATAAAGCAATACACAACTTAATAATTGCTCAATAACATATATATATATATATATATATATATATATATATATATATATATATATATATATTTGTGTGTGTGTGCGCGCGCGCTTGCGTTTAACATTTTACTACAGAATAATTGATGACATATACTACAGAATAAATAGTCAAGAAACGCAAAAAAACAAAAACAAAACAAAACTAACAGCATAAATGAAAAGAATGATTGAAGATTCAGATAAAAGCGGAAACTGAATAAATGTTTATATGAAATTTAACATATAGTTGTTCCTCACATCACAACAGAAAATACGGCACACTTTAATAATGTCATCTATGCCAGAGCAAAATTAGCAATAAAACATTTAAAATAAACCTCTAAAATATAGAGCACCAACTTCTCAACCAAAATAAAAGAGCACAGTGAAATGTATTAAGTAGTGAGACATTTTTAAAATCTTATTTTGACTTGTTCGTTTTTTTATTTCAAATTTTTAAAAGTGTTTGTATTTATAAAAACATCCTCTTGAATGTGTTGATGAAAAATGTGTAGTAGGACTCTAAACTGTATAAATATAATTTCTAGACGAAATCACATGCTTACAATATATATATATATATGTGTGTGTGTGTGTGTGTGTGTGTGTGTGTGTGTTATAGATGGTGTATATTACATAATGATTCTACTTTTTTATGCCTATTTTTAGCTTCTGAATATGCGACATGATAAAATGTCGCGTGATATAAATTTTCACATAAACTGTTGCATTTTATTTTTTCGTCTGATTGTGTTTTTCTTTCCAAGATAATTTTTCAACTAGTCTCATACTAATCATTTCCAAAACACGTTTTACATTTTTCCTTATTGTTTCAAGTCGTAGAGAACTGCGTTTAGCTAAACTCCATGACGGCTCATGAGATGTTCTTTTAAGGATTGTGCAACCCTTTCTTCAATATAGATTTTAATAAACTATCGATTTTGTCTCGAGACTCACAAGAAGGCTTTAACACTAAACAGGAATATGTTTGAACGATTTAAAATGTGGGTAAAACCTTTTAAACATCTGAATTTCCAGCGGGGTAATATTCTGCAAAGCATGATTGATTTTGAAGGGAAAAACAATTTCATCTATTTATCTAAATGTCATGATCAGAATTAACTAATATGTGATGAAAATAATTAGTAAAATAGTATTGACATGGAATGCTAACAGAGATAAATGAAGAAAGGAAACGAATAGAGCAGCATATTATAAAATCATACCAATCATTACGAGATATCTCACTGCGAACGCTTATGCTCGAGTGACCTTTGGGACTTGATAAGCTGTGACTTGATAAGCTGATAAAAAAGTAATTGATAATTATTTGAAACGTTCTCCCCAGGTGTATAAATGACCAAGAAAGGTGCAAACTAGTGACACATTTCGTTTCTTGTAGGTTTTATAGATAGTAAGGCAGAAAGAGAAAATCAGAAATGCAGGGTGGTACAATGGTGTGAGATAAAAGAGATTTTCGTTTTTTGTTTTTAACTTTTTACTTTTTACTTATTTATTACTTTTTTAAATTATTTTGTTCAGATTGAATCAGACATTTATATCATTCTCTCTTATCACATGGATGAAAATGGATTAAGCAAAGTTCGAATGTAATAAAAGTTGCATAGAGTTGCGCAAAACAAGTGGAAATATGACAAGTAGTGTTGAGATAAACACTCAGGTGAATTTTCTTTAATGTATCTGAAAAATCATGTCCCAAATAAATAGATTCGAAAGTCAAATTTAAAAAAAAATCCAAGTATAGTTAGCGTGATTAGGGTTTCTTATAACTAATCAATTATTTTATCTAATCAGTTGGTATTTTTCAATCGTATTACGTTGATGGATATATCCATACATATATATATATATATATATATATATATATATATATATATATATATATATATATATGTGTGTGTATGTGTGTATGTATATATATATGTGTGTGTATATATATGTGTGTGTGTGTGTAATTCAAGAAATAATAAAAGTAATATATATATATATTTTTTTTCTGAATGTTTAATAATGAAAACATCATATAGAGAGAGGGTGTTTAATGATTTTATACTTACTCATTTCGAAGGCTACTGAATTTCTTTAGAAGTGCGATATATAATAATGCGAGATCTAGCTTAGGATACATTGAGATAACAATGTAAAAAATAGAAGGAAGATAAATTAAATATAAAACATACAATATGTAGAGGAAACACAAAATAAAAAGAGTAATGGTATGAGAGTGATAAAGCAGGAGGTTGTTTTAAGGTATAACTGGAGCCGAAAGGGTGACTAAAATAGAGTGAATTTAAATAGAAGAACAGTTAAAGCAAAGTAGTATAGAAAAGCGTCTAAATAGAAATACGAAAATGAAAATAATATAATATGGTATAGATGATTAAGATATAGACATGAAACAAAACATAGGTATATAAGCAATGAAAAGAAAACTCACAAAACTTTAAACTCAATGTCATCATATAAGATTTTATAACAAGTCCAAAAGTAGCATATGCGTATCTGGAATGTAGTGGAGGAAGTCATATTTTAAGGCCAGATTAGGAGACGCTAAGAATAATATCCTTTCAGTAGACCCTGAAATCTTGGATCAGTTGAACACGGATAAAAATGCAATTATGTTTATGCGTCTGGAGGGTAGAAATCCTTATATTCTTTTTTTAGTAGTCGTCAATACCTCCCCGCGCTCATAATATATACCAAGTACTTAGAGACGTCAGTGCCGTAAAATCTAAGATGAGAAATGTAGAATATATATTCTGAAAGCCAGAAACATTCTGTCAATTATTAAGATATTCACGAAAACAAAGTGCAGAAAGAACAAAAATTATTGGACGGACGAGAAAAAACAACTTAATGGCAGACTTTCAGCAGAAATAAAGGATTAATAGATAAATATAAAAAAAATAAAGAAAACGGATTATTACCAGACAAAGTAGATAGAAAAAGGAAAAGACGACGAGGTGAAAAGGTAATGTGTATCAAGTATGAAAAGTAGAAAAAGTGCGTATTTCCACTAAGTAAGAGAGGAGAGGACATAACATCTTTTTACAAGAGCCAAATAATGTTGTAATAGTTTTGCAAAGGGGTAGTTTTTTTATACATGGTAGTAATCGTATATGAAGTCTTAAGACTACTCGAGGATAATACTTATTGTTTGTACGGTAGTCACTGAGACGACAGCGTATTAATAGCTACTACTGAAAATAGGATAAAAATAGAGTATTTAAGGAATGATTCAGCAAGAACTTATTAACAGTAAACTTGAAGACGACCATTTTTAAGTTAGATGAAAAGCAAGCCAGCAGAACAAAGATTCACAGGCAGGCAGTTCTAGGGAAAAAGCTTTCTTAGTATATTTTTTGTTTAGATTTACGCACAGCTAAGGAGTGAGTGAAACGTTGTTGTAGTGACAAGACGAGTATTCTTTGAGAATATGTGGCATTCGGGAACCATAGATTTACAGGTGATTTTTGAGGGGGGCGAATGCTAGAACAGATATGAGGAAGGAGTTATTCTTTTTCCAAATATCCGGGCAAATGTCTTGAAAATAGGTATCGATTGAAATAAGATATTTTTGGCGTTATGTGGTTTTTACGGAGATGTGAGCTACAGTGGGCGATGGTATCAACGATTTAAAAATAGTTATGATATGATGATATGATGATCGTTAAAGTGCAATAGGTAAGATAGTAGTAGAAACGAAGTAAAAGTGAATAGGCTTAAAAATACCTAATAAATGTCATATATAGTAATGTCTGAAGTCAATGAAAACTTATTTTAAGGGGAGGGGGTGATAGAAATGAGAGTGCCGGGGTCAGGCCGCAGTGCTCATAAACTGGAAAAATGAGTAAAGCGTAGTAGTGGTTATGTAAGTATATGAGGATGATTAAATAGTTGAAGTTTAATTAATTATAAATTTACTTAAATAGCTTCTGATCAGGTGAAGTCAATTAACATAAAATATTAAAATATTAAAAACTAAAATCATCCATGCTTATTTAGAGGGAGAATCTCCGTTGACAGATTTAATGGCTTTAATAGAGTTCGAAGCGTGTGGTTTAAATGACTTATGATTGTGTGTATAACGCGATCAGCCGGCCACTGGCGTGTAAAGATGGGCCAGTTATTAGGGGATGTGTATCGAGAAGAAAATCATACCTGCGATGTTGCATGTGGGTGTGTGGCTTCTTTATTCTCTCAAGATGGCATCCTCACCCTGGTGGTATTCTGGTTGGAATCTTCTTTCTTCGTCCTCCGGACCGTTTCATTGTTTAGTGGATGCATTTATGGCAGACACAAGAAAACACACAACACGACACAATCGTAACATATATGAAACATAATTAACTATTTTATTTTACGTTATGTATACCATATATATAACAAAAACAATTTACACTTGATAATCTTGAAAACTAACCTAACTAATGATGAGAGGAGGGGGCTCATTTACAGAGGGACAGAAAAATACGTGCTCACGTCATGCTGCCCAGACGAAAAAAGAGCCCGATAGAGGAAAGGGAATTCACTTGACCATGATCAAGAGTGTGTTAACAACCGTGCCACTGAGATATAGTCCCACCGTGAGTCAGGTAGAAGTATAGATAAATAGGGTCTACATAGCTTAATTTATTGTAATATTTAAGAATATTATCATTCGACAGTTTTGACTTCCACGTTGTTTAGCGTTTCTGTGAGGGTAAAGATGATATGTAAGGGGTTTCAACGTAGATAAAGTTTAAAGGGCATTAAACAGTATCTATTAAATGTACATATAATCCACAGCATCTATTAAATGTGCATATAATATGAAGATGGTGTCTCTTAAATAAACTCCTCGCCCTAACGTTTACAAGGAACATGAACTGGAAGAGATATATTGAGAGCATTGCCAAGGATGCTGCGAATAAGGTGGGATCTCTCTACAGTGCTAGATAAGTACTTACAACTAAAAGTATCCTGTACCTCTATAAGGCCAACATTCGCCCATGTATGAAGTACTGTTATCACATTTGGGCTGGTGCATCTGCTAATTGTCTCTCATTCCTTGACAGAGTACAAAAGAGAGTCGCCAACCTGATAGGTCCTGAACTATCATATATGCTTCAACCTCTGTCCCATCGACGAAATTTTGCATCCCTCTACCTGTTCTACAAGAATTTTAATGGTGAATGCTTTGACGAACTACAAGCACTTGTATCCCCTCGACGTGAATATCTCGACAAACCCGACAAGCAGCTAAAACCCACCTCTTCACAGTAGAGATACCTAGGTAGGCGCCAGCCCACGATTACAAAGAGGCCCAGCTTGGCTCCAGAAGGAGTGCAACGACGGTGTAACTTTTCTCACTGACCCCATCATCCACCGACCTAAATCTGATGGACTATTTGTGTGGGCATAAGTCGAGAATATCACCAACATACCAGCATACCAGCTGTACACTCTTTAACCCTTATCCTTGAGTGGCCTCTTGGCCTTGATAATGTGGTGATACCTATAAAAAAAAGAAAAAGTCCAATGTGAACAAGTTCTAATTGAATCGTCCCCCTAAGTAATCCAAGTTACAAAATTCCCACTGTTTACTATGCTAAAATCACAATGACTAATGTATACCTATTAACACTTATCCTTGAGTGGCCTCTGGGCCTTGATAAGTGGTGACACCCATGTAAAAAAAACAAAACAAAAAAAACATGATAATCCACAACACCAAAGCCAGCTTGATTGCAGTCATCCACCTGCAGCAGCGCTTGTAGAAAGGCTTCCAGGTCTTGACCCGTCTCGGGGCGGTTATTGAGGTTGAAGGCGACTACATTGAATAGATGTCTGCTACATAATTTCTAAGAATTGATTTTTTCAATAATTTTTTTAAATATAGATGTAGTGTGGTTCTCTTTAAGGTGACAAATGTGTCGTTTCATCCTGCATAATATATACTTCACTGTCATTCCTTGTGTGTATATACTTGTAACATATTGCATAAGAGTTCATAAAATGCATGTATAATTATACATAGACAGCAATCAATATTATTAGGAAAGTGAGTGTGTGTGCGTGTGTGTCTGTGTTTTCATATTCTAATAAACATGTTGTTGTCTGCGTGGTTTACAGAGAAAAGGAGATATGCTATATTTTACTGTTACTTTTATTTGGCGGTTGGCACCTGAACTTAAAACACCGTAAAAAAAATTTCATCCAAAGGAACACCATGGTTTCTTTTAGTTATATTTTATAGTAGCCGGGGTACTCGGCGTTGCTTAGACCATATAAAGAGAAAAGGGAGAAACGTCTTTGAGTTTTACACATCGAAAAACAATTTTGTTCGTTATTATAAACTCACTTTTCTAGAAATATTCATAAAATCATTAAAAAGTTTTAGATAAATTATTTCTTAGTTGTGTATGGACTTATTGTACCGTGCTAATTTTAATAGTATTTTATAATTATAAACTATAGTAAAAACTAATTAAGGCAAAGCATAAGAACCAAAATTGTTGTGTACATTTTAATTTTTCAAAAAACGATGGTATCAGACAAGAAAAAAATCTTTTAACCCTGTTTAAATGCAAAAGTTTACCAAAATAAAACTTTAAAAATTTGTTAAAACTGAAAACACGAAACTTCAGCCATAAAATGGACGCGAACATAAAATTTAATATTTTTCAGAAAACATTATTACCTGTTAAGCCAGAGAAAATTTATGTACTTGTAGTATCTTCGAGGTGTTAAAAAACGAAATATCCGCCTTAAGGTGAGCGTGAACATAAAAAATATTATTTCACAGTACACGTTCTAAACCTTAGGCCACGGCAACAGTCCTATCATGACGTTCAAATTATGTAATTAAAGTATCAAAGAGGTGAAGTGATATACGCATGCGCAAAGATTAAAATCCTTATGCAAGAGACGATATTTCGTGGCTCCCATTAGATTCTTCGGTTGTTAAGGTAATTTTTTTTTTCTAAATTTCACATATGCGTCTGAGTCCCTCTTTTTAGTCGCGTAAGTCACTCCGTCGGTCTGTCGGTCTGTATGTCGGTCGATCTGTCCGTAACACTTTTGTGCTCGTTTTTTTTGGTTAAGATCAAAGGACTGTTGTTAATAGATGCAGTTCTTAGCTTTTTAAGCTTTTCTAGGCCTTTTGGCAAAGATCAAAGTGCAGTATCTGTTCCATCAGATGCTGCACTTAAGATAATGTGTACCAGTCAATGGAGGGGAAACCCTCTATACTGGGACAATTATTATTTTTGGTAACCAGAGTGCCCCCTTTTTTCCTACTTTTAGGGGAGCTGGTTTTTACCTCACATTAAAAACGGCCTTGTGCCTAATTTGCTCAGTGGGGGAGCAAATAAACACCATCTGTTCCGGCAGATACTGCAAGCAAAGACCATATGTGGGGGCAACCCCACATATAAGACCTTGGTCAATGTAGGGGCAACCCTTCATACCAATTGTCACTATCCAGCTCCCCTACTCCTCGGGGAGTTGGTCCCCATTTCCCCTTCACTCCTCACATTAAAAATCGGCCTTGTGCTTAATTTGCTCGGTGGGGGAGCAAATAAATACCATCTGTTCCGGCAGATACTGCAAGCAAAGACCATATATTGGTCAATGTAGGGGCAACCCTTCATACCAATTGTTACTATCCAGCTCCCTTACTCCCCGGGCAGTTGGTTCCCATTTCCCCTTCACTCTCACATTAAAAATTGACCTTGTGCTTAATTTGCTCCTTTGCGGAGCAAATAATACCCTTTTCTTGGCCTTTTGGCCAACATCAAAGTGTAGTACCTTTTCTTACTACATGTTGTACTTATGTTTGTAACTGTGTAATATAAAGTGGGGGATCACTTTTCTGTATTAATTTAACGTAAACTGATCACCACTTTACAATTAGTCAGTCTCAAAGCCATTCAAGTCATTCTCCTGATCATTCAAGTTGTTTTTGAAGGATCCCAGTTATATTTTAAGCATTCAAGTCATTTTTAAATCATTCAATTCATCCTTAAGTTCGGTAAAGTCATTCTATGTCATTTACTTTTTATTTATTTAAGTCATTTCCGCCCATTTTTCGGTCATTTTAGTTTATCTTTAAGAATTCCATGTCAATCCTACATTCACCCATTCATTCATTACACGAGTGCTCGCAACTAATCGCTTTCGGCCTTGTTTAAGTCAGTACCAAATAAATTCTTATTCGCTTTGGATTACACAAGTTCTCGAGCAATATACAAAAACACGTACACACATACACACTAACAGGCATCTCTCCTTTATAGGAGTTTCTGGAGCCATGTAAAACAAACGAAAATGAAGCCTCGTTGTACTACACTTGCTTAATACCTTTTGCTTTTATTCATTTATTTTTACTCTGCTATAATTTTAATTAGTTCGAAAACAAGCCACTGATGTCGACCCACTAATATAAATTCGAAATAGGGGTATGTGAGCGAGAAAAAGGTTTGAGCAGTCACGATTTAAAACAAATATCTGTGATTTTCAGATCTATAAATCAAATCTCAGCCAAAACTTTGTCAATTAAGCTCCAACCCCTGTCATATCGCCACAATGGTGCATCCCTGTGCCTCTTTTACAAGTATTTTAATGGAATGTGATCTAAGTAACTCATTGCATTTGTAACTCTCGACGTACATATCCCCGACAAACCCGCTGAGCAACAAAATCACACCCTTTTACTGTTGAAATCCATTAATGTCAGAAAGTTTTTGACTCAAATAGATACTCCCTATAACGAGTAGACTTTTTAATTCCTTTCCTGCCACCTGCTTCCCAAACTGTACTGATATACAGAAGTTCAAATGCCACGGTGGAACAACATCCTTACATCCTTATCTTCCTTAGACATGGTCACAATTAGTAGCCCCTAACATTCAAGTGGCAATATGCTTTGTCTGGGGTGAAGGTGAGTCAAAAAACAACAGTCACAATCGCCCATAAAATATTTGTTTGGAGCCGAGTATGTAAGACAAAGTACAAAACAAAAATTGTAAAAATATATTTAACCATGTGAATCTTACCGAAATAATCGTTTTCAAAAATATGTTAAACATAAAACATTAAACGTCCGCCGTGAGTGCCTAACATAATAAAATTGCACTAAAATTTATAAAATATTAATTTTCGGGTTTGGGAAATAAAGACAGTAGTTTTGTTACCGTTTAATGATCATAATAAAATTCGACTGACTATCAAATGCCACGGCTTACTTGTCGTATCTTATTCAAACGATACGTTTTTATAGGATTTTTATTGTAATTGTTGTATTAAACTAAAAGATTAATCAAGTATTTCTAAGATGATTTTTAGACCTATATAAAACAAAGACTTAAATATTAAATTTATTTTCCCTGGATGTTTGGTTTTATATTTAGAGAACAGAAGTATTTCATTTAATCTGTTAATAATCTACATGCTTATATGACAATGGGTGTAAATCTTTTTTGTAGATGGATTACATTCCTTTATAATGAAGATTGTTCCACAAACACTTCAGGAATGGTAATTTATGCTTTTATTTAAAATGGTAGCCTTCAAATCTGATATAAGCAAGTTCTTGTGTGTCCCTCCCCATTAGTAATCGAATTCTACCCAATTAAAACAAATAATGATTACTAAACTACCACCTGGCATTTATTACCTCTTATCCTTGAGTGGTTTTCGGGCCTTGATAAGCGCTGACTCCCAAGTAAACTAATATAAAAAATACACATTTTTTCAGAGAAGTATATGTGCATAGTTTGTATGCATATTTTCTACTCTTCGGTCACTTGTATCAAAGCCCACTGACATTTTAAAATTAGGATTAATGAGACCTGCCGTGGGAGTACTGACATTATTCGATGTTATAAAATAATATTTGCTAGTGAATCTGCTGATGACAATGATTTGTTGATATTGGATGTGAAGACACCTTAGTGGTAGGTATTAGGAAGCAGACCCACGATCATCAATTCCACCCGTGGGTACCACTCTCAAAGAAAATCCAACTGGACATTCCGATTTGACGCTAACAATGTCGCAGTTCTGTGGTAGCATGGCCAACGGAAATAGAGTAAAGCTTTAGATGCTCAAGCGAACTTATATGACCTCACTATAAGAACATAAGTAAATATGTTAGGATAATCACTCAATAGTTCCAACAACCATTTTCTGTTTATCGACAGAGATGCAAAAGAATACGTGAATTTTATAGCTGAGAGATTTGTTGCATAGATTTAAGGCGCACTGTATTCTGTCAAAAACCACCCCTTAATCACAGACAAGAGATTCCTTAGCGTAAAACATACCGAATTAGCTGGCATCGGTCTCAGGAATTGCAAACGTCGTGAGGCTAATTTGTAGGAGCGGAATGTGAAGCTTTTGGCATCGGTTTCGGTTCAGAGCAGCAATCTTCCTCTTAAGAAGAATGGATGTTTTGGCCATTATTCCCACAGGAAGATCCGGTGGCAGAGTTGTGTTCATTTATCTCGAAAATACACTCCCGTAGGTCGATATCGGCTCGTTACCATTGGCACTGACACAAAGACATTGATTGGTTGATAACGGGGAACACAGTAAAAGAGAGGAGAAGATAGTTTGCTTTAAGAGCGGAGTTAGGGGATGCTGGTCACAGCTTGGGTCATTAAATTGACTTTCTAGTGTCTGTTTTCATTTTCTACAAATATTTCAAAGAGAAAATTAATTTCCGGAACGTCAGAAAAGAAAAAAATGATATATAAATGTATCTAATATATATATATATATATATATATATATATATATATATATATGTGTGTGTGTGTGTGTGTGTGTGTGTGGGTGGGTGTACGTGTGTGTGCATGTGTGTGCGTGTGTGCGTGTGTATTTATGTTTGTATACATATATGTATATATATGTGTATATGTGTATATATATGAGTATATATACACACATATATTATGAATATATATATAAAGTTATATATATATATATATATATATAAAATTGTTTATACGTAACTTCCTATGATTAAAATCTACAAGAATGGCTTTATCTGAAAAGAATATTAGTGCTCAATTCTGAAAACCAAAAGAAAAGATGTTTAAAATACGATTAAAACTTAGCTAAATAAAAAAAATAATTCTCTTAAAATTATTTTTTTTTATTTAGCTAAGTTTTCCTACAGTGTAAATTTTAAATTGTGGTAGTTAGGAATCATATAAAAGTAAGTATTCTTAATAAGTATTTATTGTCCCCGGTCAAACTAAATAGAACAAATAATAAGAAAATATAAATTGTCATATAAAATTGTCACACGATCCCATTATATAGTATGACGGCTAATAACAACATCGGCAAAATATTATGTGTGCCAAAGAATTAATCATGAAACGCACAATATCATAAATAGATATTTTGTTGTTTAAAAAGAATGTTGGAAACTACATAAATTTGTAAAAAAAGATAAAACCAAAAGTGTTTTAAAAATATATAGATCTAAGTCACCGATTCTTTGCAAATTGTATTAATAAGTAATATTTACGAAAACGAATATCGCCAAAAATTTTTGAAGAATATGTAGCAGGTTTTTCTGTAATTGATGTCTTCCGCTCTATTCTGGAATGTGAATTCATGCATACGGAATAAGCAGAAAGAAGAGTTGGCTGAATCTAGTGTTAAAATCCGAATGAATAGTGAATATGCTTTGTGTAACAAAGCAAAATGAGGAACAAAGTAATATATCCTCGACGAAATCCTGCGCGGTTCATAACGGTGCGTATATTTTACATCCTATATAATATATTTGTTGAAGACGGTCATAACGCATTGGAGAATTTGTGTGAAATTGGAAGAAAGTTTATTATTATATTTAATATTCTATGTAATATGTTGGAATAAATAAGAATAAAAATGAAACGGTAATTAAAGTAGAATTATTTATATTAGAGAAATTTTCATGTGAGAGATACAAGAGTAAATAAATGTTTAAGAATGAAATGTCTTACACAGTAAATCATGTGAGAAGCAGATTATCCGAATTAAATATGAAATTTCGACGGAAGACGAAGATTACGCAACTTTTCTAAAAACACGTTTTATGAACTGTGGTCTTTGAGCAACGTTAGCATATGAAGCTTTTCGATTGAAAATGTATAAGTAGCAAAGCAACAAATAAATATGATAAGTGCTCATCATTGAGTTTTCCAGGTTCAGCAACCATTTCAAACGGAATTTCAGTAATTATGTATATTATGAGAAAGTTGTATCTAAACACAGACTCAAATCTTCCGAGATTAGGTCTATTAGGTCTTATTTACATACAACCAAATCTTATTTTCACAACATTTGACAGACCTCCTGATATTAAGTCCCTGTGACGAGAAAAACCTGATATTTTCATTGCAAATTTTGCTTTCATGTAAACTGTATCACCCAAAAGACGCCTCTAGTTACTGGTAACTCGCTGATAGAAACATGCTCTTCTTGCCAATTTTATAAATTCCAAATCTTCGCAAGAATTTAACAAATGACGGCCTGTTGGAAAGGTAATTATCTGAAATGTGGTGTGAGCATATTTTTGGCACATTTTACTGCAGTAAATTGTTTCAATCGTAGTCATTTGTTTTCCTAGTTTTGTATATAAATTACAAAATATCTGATATTTTCCCTAAAATTATGGTCACTATGTAAGGAAGACTAAAACTTGCTGTTATGGTTTTAAACGATCTGAAATAAGAGCAAGCGAAGTCTTGATTCCAAATATTTTCATGTTACATCTCCGTTTTTTAAAAATAGGGTACGATTATGAATGTCTCCAATATCAAATAATCCTTATTCAATGTGAAATTTACTTTATGTATAAAAAGAAAAGAGTGGAGATACACAATACGAGAAATATTTGGAATCAAGTTCCTCTTTGCTGATATTTCAGATAATTATAAACCGAAGCGTCAAGTTTTTGTCTCCCCTCTGTCAAAGCCAGAGGTTTGGGATATATATATATATATATATATATATATATATATATATATATAGGTATATATATATATATATATATATATAGTTGCTTGAATTATAAAAATATAAACTGAAGAATAGGTCGCATTCGATATTCTTTGCTCTTTGAGAAAATTGAAGCTTCCATTATTATTATTATTATTATTATTATTATTATTATTATTAATAATAATAATAATAACAGCAGATCATCATGATCATCCTTACTATTATTATTTTAGTAGTAGTATTAGTATGAGTATTAGTATTATTATTATTATTATTATTAGTAGTAGTAGTAGTATGGTAGCAACTACATCATGTAGAAAATATAAATTAGGTCAATTGTATAAACATACGGAGATATATCACTTTAAAGATTCACTCTTAGTACGTCATATATCCATGTCAAAACACTTTTTTTGATCATCCAGGAGCACAACATAAACGAAAAATGCGAATTCATAAGAGCGATACCCACATCATAGCATTACAATCACAAAAATTATTTTTTTAACAAAAAGGGAAAGGGAAAAGTGTAAATTACTATTTACACACAAAAAGTATTTGACAACGGAATAGCAACTCAGCTAAAAAGATATTCAACAAAAGTACTGTACATAAGTCAATCAAACAAATGCCGTTTAAAAGAATCGCTTTCGTCGGATATTGGAAACAAATGGGTCAGAACTCTTGTCGTTAAACGTTGCGATGACAACTAAAAAGAGAAATCTGTAAGATTCTCCCTAATCAAATAGAAAAAATGTAAATTTTATTTAACGTATATCATTAAACAGTAAGTAGAAACATTTCAGTTGATGTCAGAAAATAAAGAAGAAAAACACTTGTTTTACCGAGTAAAAAAACATTAAAAAATGGATTATTTCAATGCCATTATTGACGAACACCCAGGTCAAAAACATAAGAAAGTTTGTTCCAACAAAAAGCATTAAAAAAATATAGATCAAAATAGCCAGGGCAGCTAAAACCACATACATAATGATATAAAACGAGAAAAATAGAACAATATCAACAGGAATAACAACAACAAAATAGAAGAACAACTACAGCAAAACAAAGAATGAATTCTGAGAAACGTTAACAATGAAATTGTAATAACACAGGATTTTTACAGAAAAGATGGAACACGTTACCGATGTAGAACATTCGACACTTCGTTTAGAATATACGAAACCGTCACCATCGAGCGCGAAGAGTGGTCTGATGCGAAAATGTTCGATTACTTTTACAAAAGTTAAAAAACTTCTAAACATAGCAGCAGAGTATTATAAGCTAAAATTCACAAATCTGTTATTCGATGAAATCTTTTCAGTCTCTATTCTTTCACTCGTCAATAAAATGTAAAAATGCTGTAACTTTTCGAAGCGTGACAATGAAGATTATTTAACGTTTGAGTTAGTCCGAAACAAGCACTGTAACAACTTTAGACTATCGAAATTATGATCAGATAAGTTTTAATGCCTCATTATCGTTCAGGGGTGAATATTTCCAAAGAATACAAGAATAAGACGAGGAGTGCTTAGCGGAACCCGATAGTGAAATTAATCTCATTCAAAAGAAACTTGATTTCCAAAATGCTGTAAGCATTGAAGGCGATGAAAAATAACTGGGCCACAGGCGTAGAATATGAGTAAATAAAAATAAATAAAAAATGGTTCTAATGAAAAGGAAAGATGTCCAACTGCAATTTTTGTATAAATCAATATCTTATGTCCTTGATAAATTATGGAAAGCTTTTGTAAAGACACCAGAAATTGATCATGCAATCTGTCTGGAGAATTACATTGCAAAGTTAAAACTTGCAAAATTGCAACGAGCATGCCCATAAACATAGAATTAGAGATACAAAATCAAACAAAAATTTACAATGATAAAAATTTCACCCAAAAGAAAACAACTCTTTTTTAAAAATTTATATTGAAAAAAAAATGTCTGACTGGGATAGCTTCCGTACATTTATATAAGACCTACCTCAACGTGCCATGTTCAAGTATCAGATCTGATGGGATTGGTTAACTGTAGGTACCGACAGTTTCATACCGTCGAAAAAGTTCCTGAAAAAATCTAACAGCCAACCGTGGTTCTCCTCAGAATGTGCTGCTGCCATTGCGCACAGAAATCACCTTTTCCATTGCTTCCAACAGTAATAGATGTCCTGAGATTAAAGACCCTTTCAGGATCACAAGCAACCACTGTAAAAAAGAAGTCCAATGTAGCTGAGCAGCGGCTTGATTCCCATCAGTTTTGGCAAATAGCAAACAGAATCCTCAACAGAAGTGTGTGCTTCATCCCAACTATCATCAATGGACCTGGTGTAATCTTGTCAGCCTCAGACAAAGCCAAACTAATCAAAATCCATGATTCCAGTAAGGCAAAGTTATTTAAGCGTGGTCTTAAAGAGAAATTCTTCCCAACACCTTGGAAAATCTCATCATTATGCCCTGTATTTAAGAATTCAGGCGGTCGCTCATCTCCCTTTCAGTACAGACCAATAAGTCTCTTATGCATCATGATTAAGCTGCTGGAATTTGTGCTAAATAAAGAAGTAGTCAACCATCTCAGCAAAAATAACCTTCTTAGTGACATGCAATATGGTTTACGTTCTGCTATATCTGCTTACACTTATATCTAATAGGCTTGGCGAATCCCTCGACGGAGGCTTCATCTCAAGGGCAATTGTTCTTGACATAGTCAAAGGCCTTTGATAAGGCATGGCATAAAAGTCTACTTCACAAGATCTCCAGTCATGGTATAGCTGGAAGTGTCTACTCAATTAAATAATTTCTCTCTGAGAGGTTCTTGAGATTAGTGGTTGATGGGCAGAAATCAGAAGCCCCCAGTATTAATGCTGGAGACCCCAAGGTGTCCATCCTAGGTCCAACTCTCTTCTTGATCTACATGATCTTCCAAACCACATCCTTACATTATTTGTAGACATCTCTGCTGAAGACACTACTACCTATGGTAGCACTTCGAAGACCGTAAACGACCAAGTTCTCTCTGACTCTCTCCTCTGATCTTTAGCACGGTGTAAAATCGGTTTAGAGATGGCTGGTTACTTTAATACATCTAGAACCATGAATGACTGTCGCGTATGAAAGGCGTCATGTTTTGACAAGCTTCTGGACTTGACATTTACTCCCGACTTCAACCCGATTGTTTTCAAGTCCAACGTGAACAAGTGAACCATCCTCCTAAATAATCCAAGTCATAAAATTCCCACTAATGTTTACTACGCTAAGATTACAATGAAAAATGTATACCCATTAACCCTGATCCTCGTATGGCCCCTAGGCCTTGATAAGTAGTGACCCCCATGTAAAAAAGGGTAACTCGCTTATGAACTAGAGTGTATATCTAATCAATGTAGGCGCCTTCAGCCCCAATGCCCATCTCGATACGGGTTCATAAATAGGAGCATAAGCGCCGGCGAGAGCTCGACAGATACTCGGTGGATAACGACGATCAGGCTGTCTTTGGTGTTATGGGATATAATGTCGGGGATATTCTCGACGTATGATCAAAAGAAGTAATCCAGCGGGTTCAGGTCGGATGAGGAGGGGGCAGTGAGAGAATGTACAAAGTCGTAGAACTCCATCTTAAGCTAAGTATGCGTCTATTTAGATTTTTTGGCTTGCACCGAATTCTTCTGCCACAGCTAGTGTCTGTCAGTGGCCACTTGATTGTACCAGGGGACCACCACACTCTTCAGCACATCCAGGTACGCTTTGGTGTTGACTTTCAAGCCGATTTGAAGATGTGAGATAGCATGAATTTGCCCTCACCTGATACCACACTAAAGACCGTAACCGTGTTCGGAAAAATTCTTATCAGCACACTGGGGACGTCCCTGTTATTCGCAGTAATTCAGCGATGCATTTACCCGGTACTGGCAATGGTCATGTTGTCATAACTGGGATCGGTACGGAGCTGTACAGTTTTACAGCGGGGCATCGATCTTGCTCGTTTAACATTTTGTCATTTTCAGACATGATAGAAGGCTCTTACCGCTCTGGGAATATGCACACAACAGGTAAACTAAAAGATGGCTTACATCGAAAAGGAAAACCTATCTTTATCAAGCAGAAATGGAATCGTCATCTTTTTTAGGGCGATAATTTTATTTGTTCCCCCTCATATAGAAAATATGTAACAAAACAGTTCGTTTTAGTTCAACAATGGGTCTTATTTTGGCATAATAAATTTACATACACTAAAAAACGTAAACACTGACTTTACAGAAAGCACAAAAGTCACTTCGTACTGTGACTGGTAATACAATTAATTTTACTGTCGAATTGTATTTACACATCAAACTTAAACAATCCTATGATCACAATAAACAGTGTTTGTACTCGAATCTGAGAATTTATTGTGTAGGAACTTGATTAAGAATATTACCATTTTGAATCATTTCATAAATACTTTCTATAAGAATGTATGGAACTGGGATCGTGTGCTGGCGATTCATGAGATGAATCACACAAAACTTTCCCGAAGATTTTTCAGCTTGTGCACTATATTAAATACCAAATTCGTCATAAAATGGAAAGGCAGGTTCCATTAAAAAAATACGACCCCTTACAACAATTCGTGCAAGTGTATAGAATTACGACGAATTTGACCACTTCAATCTTAACTTTTTCAGGGAAGATTAAATCAGTTTTTGAGAAACTCTTTCAAAACAATGCAAATTGTGTAATAATACATAATAATAACACATTCACTCTTGACAGGAAATTTTTCAATTTTGAGAATTGATTGCGATCAGCAAAAGAATCGAGGATATGGTCGATATCAACAAGTTCCGTGACATATTCATAAGCGCCATTGAAAAAAAAAAGGTCATAGTAGAGGAAGAGCCAACCAACGCAATTTTTAAGACGTCCGATCCCGACCCACCCCAACCAACATCAGAATAGGGGGATTCGAGCATAAATGAAAAAAATATGTACCCACTAATCAGTTATCTGAGACTGAAAATATATTAACGCGCTTTTACAGTACAAAAAGCTTCTGACGAGGTATTGTGATAACTTACTACTACACTATATATGCGCTCTCCTAATCGCATAAATATATAAAGAGATATCCACTAGTAATATGCCAGCCGGGTTCCCTACATTGAAAACATTCCGATAGAAATTTGGCAATTTGATAGCTTTATAGCTGCCAGATAAAAGTAAATATTCTTAGTCATCTTAGGGAACGCAGCTACCCAGGCCTTGCCTCCCGACATTTTTAAATGGTCGGAATACTTAATGTTAAGAGGCGTTGAATCATTTTCTAAACTAGATTCCTGTCCGAGAATTTCTTAGTGAACTTTCTAGGCCACAAAATTATTATTATTAGTAGTAGTTGTTGTATTATTATTATTACATCTCCTGCATATGGATGATTTGAAGATATTCGGTAGAAATGAGAGGGTAATGGAGAGACTGGTAGAGCTCGTAGGGACATACTCGGAAAACATAGTGATGGAGTTTTGGATTAGTTAACGTGCGGTGCTGGTGATAAAAAGGGGAGTAAACGTTCATTTGAACAGAATAGTTCTGCTAAATGGAGAACTTATGAAAGAAATACAGGATATAAGTACTAGGAGTGCTGAAGGGTGTAGGCATCATGAACAGAGAGATGAAAAAGAAAGTCAGGAAGGAGTATCTTAGAAGAACGAAACGAATTGCGAAATCGAAATTCTATGGCGGAAACCTAATGAAAGGCGTGAATGCATGGGAGGTCAGTTTTTTTTAGATACATTGCTGCAATTTTAGAATGATCTGATAAGGAGTTGCATGCCATGGATATCAAAGCAAGAAAATTGCGCAATGTTTGGTATATTCCACATTCGAAGTAGCATAGTGAGGTTGTTTCAAAAGATGAAAGCTAGTGGGAGAGGATGGAAAAGTGTAAAAGATTCTGTTAGAACTGAGGAGATGTCGTTGAAGGAGCAGGTGGTTAGAAGTTGGGAGTGAATGCTCAAGGTTGTGGCCAATGAAGTTGCACTATGTGAGATCAAGGCTGAATATGTGAAACGTGTGGATAGAGAAAGGGCAGAGGAACTGGCTAGGAACAAAATGCACGGAACGTTTTTCCAGGATATAGCAGAAGTGGCTGATGAAAGCTCATAGCGATGGATTAGAGCTGAGTATCTGACTAAGAGTACTGAAGCTTTTGTTTGTGCAGCAGAAGAGCAGGCATTAGGAACACGACTCTTCAAAAAAGTGGTTCTTTTGCTGTAGAATGCCGGATTTTCGGTAAGTCCTCAGAGTCAATTGCGCACCTTGCAGCAGGGTGTAGCGGATTAGCCCAGAGAGCGAATCGCAAAAGACACGACCGTATGGGATTCGGAATATATTGGGAGGTGTATAAAAAGGTTGCGGTGAAGTGTGCAGAGAAGTTGTCCGATAGGGTGCCTCATGAAGTAAGAACAAGTGAGGATGGCAATATAGAGATGTGGTGGGACAAAAGTGTCGTAACGACCAAGCAATTGCAACAATGATCCGAATTTGGTGGGCATTGACAAGGTCTCAAAACCTGGCAAATTGTATGCTTCTCTGTACTCTGAGACAGGAAAGTAAGAGAAGAGAACGAGAAGTGGAGAAATTATGCTCCATTAACCTTGGAGATAAGACCTATACAGGCGATTAAAACATAAATAATCCCGGTCAAATATTTTTTTACATAGAGTTCACCACTTATAAAGGCCCGGAAGTCACTCGAGGATAAGGGTTATTGCGTGTACAGTAATCAATGGGATAGTGTCGTAGTAATCGTTAGTATTAGAGATTTTATAAGGTGTCTTACATAAGGGGGGATTCATCAGAAATTTGTTTATGCTGGACTTGAAGAGATCCAAGCTGTAGTCAGGTAGGAAACAGGCAAAAGGAAGAGAGTTCCCGAAGTATGCACTTCTAATAAAGAAGTTTTGTTCATTGAATCTTCGGTTTAATTTAGGAACAGATACGGAGTGGGGAAAATTACTGACAGTGGTTTCAGCTAAACCGGAGTTTTTTTCGTGAAAAATTCGCAAGGGGTACCAGATATTTTAGCTCGGACGAGCACTTGCCATAGAAATAACGATAAAATACACACATGCTGTCAACGTCTCTTCTGTGGGAGAAAGGCTGCAGGGAAGACAAAAGGATATCCACCACTAAGCCACGGAGTCTATTTTGTACACTCTCAAGGCAGGATAGGCTGTTTTTAGCAGATCCTACCTCGATGTGGCAGCCGTACTTCATCCGTGGACGTACTTGGCTTTTATACAGATAGAGAATTGCATCAGTAGTGAGATATCCTCTGGAGCAACCTGGGCAACAGACCTGATGTACGTGTTCCATTTCAGATCAGGAGTAAAGGTCAATCCCAAAAGCTTATCAAAACATGGAGCCCTCCCAAGACGAGAGCCATCCATTTCAATTGATGCCAGATGGGGATCAAAGCGTTGGTGATGTAAAGATAGGAGCTTGGTTTAAGATGCATTAAAAGTAACCCACATCTTCCCCCACTGTACCACACGGGCAAGATCAAGGGAGAGAGAATCAGAGAGAACTTTGTCATTTACGGCCTTTGGTGTGTTGCCATAGATGGTCGTGTCATCAGCAGCGTAGATGTCAACGAATGATTTAAGTATGTGTTTAGGGAGATCCTTGATGTAGAAAAAGAAGAGAGTTGTGCCTAGGATGGACCCCCGAGGCACTCCAGCATTAATACTGTGTGCCTCTAATTTCTGCCCATCGACCACTACTCTTATGAACCTATCGGAGAGAAATGATTTAATAATTGAGAAAACATTTCCAAATATACCGTAGCTGGGAACCTTGTGAAGTAGGCCCTGATGGCATACCTTATTGAAGGTCTTTGATATGTCAAGAGCAATTGTCCTAGAAAGGAAACCTTTGTTCAAAGATTAACCAATCCTATTAGATATAACCGGTAGCAAATCTGCTGTAGATGTAGCAGAACGGAAACCATATTGTATGTCACTAAGAAGGTTATTTCGGTTGAGGTGGTTGACTACTTCTATATATAATATGGATTCCAGCAACTTACTCATGACACACAGTAGACTTCTTGGTCTGTATGAGAGGGAGACGAGTGATCACCTGAATTCTTAAATACAGGGCATACAGATGAGGTTTTTCAGGGTGTTGGAACGCACTTCTCCTTAAGGCAACGTTTAAACATTTTTTTTAAGTATGGGAGCAAGTTCTTGTTGAAGCTTTTTCAACACTATAATTGGAATGCCATCAGGGCCGGTTGCTTTACGGAAATCAAGGTTCTTGATTAGTTTGGCGACCTCACCCACAGATATTTGTATGTTGCAAAGCGTGTTGTCTGTTATAGGAGAAAATACGGGGAGTTGATGAGCTTCGTCGCAAAAAGTAGAATTAGCTGCAAAGTTATTGGCAAATAGTTTGGCCTTGTTTGATGCTGACGAGATGACCTCAGCTCGATTGATGATGCTTAGGATAGAACGCACACTTTTGTTTAGGATCCTGTTTGATATATGCTAAACTGGTAGGAACCAAGCCGCTGCTCAGCTACTTTGGATTTAACGAACTGAGCATATAGCTCTCGCATTTTTACAGTGGTTGCTTGCAGTCCTGAAATCAGCTTTAATCTGAGTTCACGTTGGTAGCTATGGAAAAAGTGAGTTCTGTGTGCGATGGCAGCAGCGCATTCTAGGGAGAACCATGGCTGGTTGTTACTTTTTTGTTGGATTTTTTTAGATGGTATGCATCGGTCTATGCCTACAGTTATCCATTCGGCCAGGTCATATACTATAGAGGGCACATAATTTTTAAACATGGAATGCAAACGTATATCAGATATGAATGTACGGAAGTTATCCCAGTCAGCCATAGAGTATCGATATACAGTACGGTGGAGAGGTATGTCTAAATGCTTATTACATTTCATTTTTATCTTAACTGATACTACAGAGTGGTCGGAGGATCCCAGAGAAGATAGAACGGAACATGGGCATAGCTCTGGGAAAGTTGTGAGAAAAAGGTCTAGCAGGTTTGCATACTGACCAGTAGTATCGGGCACATGGGTGTGTTCGTGAACAATCTGAGTGAGGTCATAGGCAATGGCAAAATCATGGCAGAACCTCCCCTCGTCATCTGTCTTATTTCAGTGGGTCAGCAATTCCACATTATGGACATGTGAATGTTAGCCGAAGAATGAGCAGATAGGATGTGGTCAATTTTCTCAGATATACTCTTAAAGATTGTAACCCCACTGTTATGGGGGCGATAGAAGGTAAATATAAATGCGGTGGTGTAAGCAAGTCCAACCCGGAAGCACATATAAGGTAAATTAGGATCCTCTCGTGAGATATTTGATGTTGAGGTTTTGGGATTTGTGGAACAGGCCGACAGACTTGGTTTGAGCAGGACCGAGAAGGAAAGTAAGAGAGAAAAAGGCAGGAATATTTTGTCGCACATGATAAGGTAAAGCCGTAACAATTACCCACTAGTATGGCATCGAGAGGTCCCACCAGAAACTACTGCATGGTCCAGAATCCATTCAGCAAATGGCAATACAGCAGCCCAGTACTTTGCACCTGCTGATAGGACAGCCTCCTTAGTGGTTAATCCAAGTTGGTACGCTAGGAATAGTATCAAGTCGTCTGAAAGGACAATTGAAAAAAAACTACGAATCCCCGATGTTTTAGGCAGACTTCAGACTTTTGCTATTTTAGGTACCAACAACAACCTTAGGAAAACTATTTATCCTTGAAGCTCCTGGTTTGGAACCGGGTTAAGATTAATCCTCTGGAAATTAATCTCATCTCTTTTCATAGAGACATTGATTAACGAAATCAGAATTATTATTATTATTATTATTATTATTATTATTATTATTATTATTATTATTATTATTGATGTTGTTGTTGTTGTTGTTTTGTATTCGTTGTTGTTGTTGTTGTTCTTGCTGCTGCTGTTGCTATTATTGTTATTTGTATCTCACATAGCTCGTTATCAGAAATTGCTCAGTTACAACAACTAATGATGTTACCGGGATTTCGGAAGACATGTTTCGCATAGATTTCCAGTATTCTATACCTATTTCGATAAAATTTTCAAATGAAATTGTAACATCGTAATAGCTGCTTGCTGGCAGTGCGTGTTTGGCTAGCAATTAGACTCCTTAACGTTAAAGCTATTTTCGAACTCATACAATAGAGTGTTAGTGTTTTTTTTTTAAGTCTGTCTGTTCTTTTCGACCGTTCGCTTCTATTTCGTTCAATACCAGTTGATGCCTGCACGTTTCATAGGCTATCGGGTTTATTTACGATTATACAATTTCAGCTCATTGATTTCATGTGGTGTTCTTACATATTTCTCTTCTAATTGTCTTGTTGTTTCAATTGAGCTTGATTCCGTTTGTAGCGCATTTGTACAAGCCTTCGCATTCAATGGGTTTCTTTAATATTTCAACCGATTTCATTATTTGTATTTGGTTTATCTTCCAAATGGTACCTCTGATTCCGTTTTTTTCTAATTATTTCTAATAGTTTTTAAGATGATTCCTAGTATTCCTAGGGTTATTTGTATTATCTTGATTTTCTTTATCGTCTATATGAATTTCAGCTCTTTGGCTAGGTCCATGTATTTATCTATTCTCCGTTTTTTAATACGTATCCGGTGGCTGATGGTACGGGGAAACCTACAATCTGGCAGGACTTTTTTTCTTGTTAACAACTATCACATCTGATCTCCTTGTTGAATGGGAGTATTTGTTTTTTCGCGCATATTGTCAATAGAATTGTATCAGACATAACATTTCATGTGTATATTGCTGAATGGTATCATTATTCTAGTACAAAGTCCTGGTGATAAAAAGTCGTTTGCGAAGATGAATGTCTGCATTTTGATCTCTAGCTGTTAACCCCATTCTCTACGTTTCTATTTTTCTATGACGTGATTGATAATTTTCTTGTATATCTAGAATATTCTCAAACATTGTAATTATTCATGCTTAAATATTCTGCCGTAATCTTTCTTTGTAGTCAATCCATGTTAAGGGGTATTTTTATTTTTCTGCTTATACCTTCCATTATATTTTTATGTATGTATAAGTTGACGTGCGTTCCTTCTTTTATTTATTTATTTTTTTGTTGCTTTGTAGCATCTTTTTATCAATTATAGAGTCTTCCATTATCATTTACAGAATTGTAGATCTGTCCATCTTATTTCATTGTTAGGACGTTTTATACTTATTCTTGTCTGTAGGTTTTAGACTCGTTTTCTGCTTAGTGTATTTTCTATATTAATGTAGCCGCCCAGTTAGGTATTTTAGGTTTTTGGATATATCTTCTGAGCTTTTGTTTTAAAGTACAGTCGTGAGTACTTTGAACCAGTATAGGTGCTTTCCATTGTAAATAGGTAGTTTGGATTTTTTTATAGAGTTGTCTATCCCATTTTATGTGAGATTTCTGTCCGGTTTTCTTCTGAGTTTCTGAACTATTTTTTGTGTGTTTCTCACTATTACTATTATGTGTTATTACTCGGAGTGTTCGCAAAATTCATCTTCAAAAATTTATCAATGTCAATAACCTACTGTGCTTCATGAGTATAGATGAAAGCAGGTCTATCTAGATTTCCAGTATTCTCTGCCTCTTTTGATATAATTTACAAAAAAGTACGTTATCGCAACAGTCGTTCACCATCGATTTCTAGATAGCAATGTCTATCGGTATTCACTCGTATTTGTTGGGGAGGCAATAATAGAGGTGAATGGTATAATTAGTGCTTTCTCTTCTCTGTCATTCCCATCAACCTCGTACCCTTCACGACTATTTGATGTAGTGCCGGTTAATTCCAAACGAGATTTTTTGAGTAAGTGTAGTTAACAATTGTACTGTTTCCATTTTCTTGATTCAATATGGGAGCCCTTTATCTTTTTATTTTTATTCTTTTTGTTTTCATGTGTTCGGTTAGTGTTTATAACTTTCCTGCATTAGTCTCTGCATTCAAAGGTTTTATTTAATTTTTCAATCGTTTAATTATTGATACTCACTATATCTTCAGACTCATCCACTTCATTCGAATCTTTTTCAACCTTCATTAAAATTGGTTCGGTATTTTTCCGGTGCTAATATTGACATTAGTGTTTCTTAACTTTCTTCATTTTCCATACAATTTTCAGCTGTTTGGCCAGTTCCGTATATTTGCTTCGTTTCACGGTCTCCTAGATATTCACTCTGTGGTCTGCGTGACGGCAAATCTTACGATCTACCATTGATTTCCAACTCATTTATTAGTATTACATCAGGTTTTCTTGTTTATATAAGTTTATCTGCTTGTACGCCCTTGCCTCATATGATTTTATGATTTCCGATTTAAAGTCTGCTTCCGGGTTGCGCTTGTACTATTTGCCAGGGTGTTCAAGATCCAGTTGTTTGCATAGTTACTAGTGTCTATTCGTTTATTATTTATACTATATTTGCTGCATTCACTTATTATGTTGCTTTGTTTGCCGTTTTCTTGTGGCTTGATGGTTTTAGCTTTTATATACTTTGTTTTCATGATGTTATCTTGTGAGGCTTGTATTACGGATTCAGTTGCTTTGTTTAGCTATTTTTTGTAGTCATGCCTATAGTTTCGTACGTCTAATCTTTTCCATGCTTATTAATCGCCGACGTATTATTATTATTATTATTATTATTATTATTATTATTATTAGTATTAGTATTATTGGATCATGAGGATCTTTCACACAGGTCATATAGGATCTCCCCTTGAGAACAGACCGTGGTGTTCTCTGGAAGCTGAGTGACAAGTCTCCTTAGCTTTCTAGTGCTCTCCATTTCTTCTGATAGTATTTGCAAATGAATTTGCATCACAGTAACAGTTGCTTACCATCGATCTCTCACTAGCAGCAGCCATTCATCTCCACTGGAACTTGAGTGACAATAACATTTCCAAGATCCCAGCTCTACTCGCAGACCAATCGGAGGTCTGGCTATTGCTCTTTCCTAGGTCTTTCCACCCCCCTTGACCGTTCTCGGCTGTTTGGCGTCATTATTTCGCGGGGGAGATAATTGGGTAATGAGAGAGAATGAGGGATGGATAGGGGAAAGGGATAGGGAACTTATAGATGTGTATCTTCAATATTCTTAGGTTCATGCAACGCTTCTTCATGTTTTGTCTCTGCAGCAGGTTGTCTGGTCCGCTCGTGTGGCTTATGAGTATTAGTCCACACATTCAAGCGGTTTCCTTAATATTTCAGCTGTTTTCATTAATGTTATTCGTTGTATCTTACCAGCCATTCCTCTGATTCCAATTTCTCTTATCCTTTTTACAATATTTTTCGGAATTGTTTCAAGTTGTACTATTGCAGGAACTATCGATTTTTTTATCATCCATATCCATTTCAGTTCTCTGGCTAGCTCTGCATATTTGTTCCGTTTCTCCTTTTCTTTGATATTTACCCTGGAATAGCAAAGTCTATGACTTGGAAGGGTCTTTCTTGCTTGTTGATTGTTATGTCATCCGGTCTTCTTGATTGGATGCGTTTATACGTTTGTATGTCCACATCCCATAGAATTTTGTGATTCTCGTTTTTAATTACTGTTACTGGCTTATGTTTGTACCATTTGTATGCATGTTGGAGATGAAATTATTTCATAATTCGCAATGTACTGCTCTTCCCACTTGGTCGTGCCTGTTCGTGTACTCCTTTTGAGCTAGTTTGCTATATTCACTTACTATATAATTTATCGTTTCGTCTCTTTGTCCACAAAGTCTGAATTTGCTGTTTTCTTGTTTTTGTCGATCTTTTCTTTGATATGATTGGGTCTTATCGAGTTATAATGTGCTGCCGTTATAAGGAATTCAGAGTCTCTGCTTACGTGTCTTTTTCTCATTCATATCAACGTGTTTTCGTTTATTTCATCTTTTGTCATCTTTAAGAATCTTTTGTGCAGTTGTTTCTGTTGATATTTTTTATTTTATTTTCTTATCCTTTGCCTCTCTGTTTTCTCTTTTGTTTTATTTTTTCAGCGTCTCTCACTGCCATAATTATCCTTTCAGTGTTTTGCATTATGTATTTTTGTAGTTTTTTTGTGTCATTCACACAGTCTTCTATACAAACCAATCCCCCCGCCGTGTTTCCTTTACACGTAGAGTCGGTCAACATAATCCTTCGGATGTAGTACGTTGTGTATGGTCAAGTGTTTCCTGGTCTTATGATCGAGCTGTCTCAGTTCTTCTTTAGTCCATCCTATGGACGATCCAGAGTATCTTACTAATGATACTGCCCATGTATTTATATTTTTATTGGATTTATACTATGTAATTTATTTTCCAGAAGTTTTTCTTCTTCTGAGGTATTCCTTTCCAATTCTCTCTTTCATTTCTGTTGCTTTGGTACTGTCTGCTTCCACAACTCCCAGATATTTACGCATATAGGCGTATTATTCCCCTAATGCCATCATCTCCGTTAAATTGGGTAGTTTCATGCCCTCTGTCGTCTCTAGTTTTCCCTTTCTTATAACTAGTAGTGCACATTTTTGCCATGCCAAGTTCCATTAGGATATTCTGGCTGAAGATCTTAGTATTGTTTTTTAGTGTCTCTACTTCATTTTCTGTCCTTGCGAAAAGTTTCGAGATCGTTCTTCTTCTTCTTCTTCTTCTTCTTCTTATTATTATTATTATTATTATTATTATTATTATTATTATTATTATTATTATTATTAATTCACCGATGCTATAAGCATACAACCTTTAGTAAAACTAGAATCGATATGGGCCAATAATGCATCTGATTGTCGAGTAATTCCGCATTACTGAATTCTTTTTTCACACCAAACGTGTCTTAATGCTCCGAAAATTGTAGCTGTATGACGCTTGTATATTTTCCCTATCACCATTTGCACAGTCCTGGAAACACAGTTTTAATCTCTGCCCTGCTTATGTTCTCTCATTCCATTCAGAAAATATAAAGGATAAATAAACAACAATCCACAGTCAGTCCGATAAAATGAGAATTTTTAATCTTTTTTGTCTAGACATGAAAAAATAATAATAAAAAATCTAGGAAGAAAATTTATCTTCGAGATTGAAAATATCGACAATTTGGATATTTATAACCGAGGTTAATATGGTGTCAAACGAGAATAGCAGATTTTAAATTTTTCGTTTGACTGCTTTTCAAAATCTGTTTTGTCAAATAATCGTTTACATGGCCACTTTAAAAACAGGATGCATATTTTAACAGGATTATCATCTATTAAAAACCGAGCGGACATACGCATGTGATAGGATGAAACAATACAAATATTCTTATTTAATTAATTATAAACAATAATTATGAATAACGAAACAATGATTGTCTACACACAAAATCCAGATAATACTAAAGATTTGGTTAACAATCAACTATTAATTGCATGCTATTTGTTTAAAGCAATTATTTTTACCTAACGCTTCAACCAGACGGAACAGGTGTTCATTTATAATCTAGCGAAGTAATTGCATCACCGCACCTGGAAGGTACTGAAAGTCGCTATCAGCTACGTTATGGGGGCGACCTAGCTTAATATTTCCCTGTGTGCAACGTCATGTTCTGAAACGTAATTTAGGTCAGGCGCTGGGTCGGCATAACGAGAATGAATTTCGATTCAATGACTAATAAAGAGAATGGTATTAGTGCAGATCTGACAAAACGAGATCGGAAAGGATCAAACTTTGGTATAGTTTTTTTTTTCATTTTCGATATTAATTGGACCATTTATTCAACTTTTTAATGTATTGACTTCTTACTAGGAGTAGGATTTTTTTTTTCAGATTTGGATTTTGATATTATGACATTTTTTCTCTGAGAAGTTAGATGTTTTATTCATGTTTTTTTAATCATCCGTGTATTATTATTATTATTATTATTATTATTATTATTATTATTATTACTATTATTATTATTATTATTATTATTATTATTATTATTATTATTATTATTATTATTATCCTATAAGCATATACCTCTTGATAAAAGAAAATTTGATACGAATCAAGATGCAGGAGATGTTTAAATACTTCTATCTGAAGAGTCTTCCTGGAGGACTATTGCACAATCCTCAGTCTTCCAGGAGACCATCACTACCAGCGCGGAAGCCATCGTTCTTAGGCACCAGCTATAGTTGTTCATTCACGTTGTAACGATGTTGGATATTTGGTTGCCGAAACACCTCCTTTATGGGCAGCTAAAAAAGAAAAAAAAACAATACAGGAATCACTGAAAGCAAACCTAAAGAGATCAGGTATCGACAAAAACACATGGGACCCTTAGACAAGTAACAGACAAACTTGGATACTAATAAGTATTAAATAAAATAAATAATTCTATACTGCATATACTGATTGAAGAGTTTAACAATATTTGAGCTGAAGTATTATTTATAAACAACAATGAGGTATTAAGAGCGCTTGATAGCGTATATTTGTCTTAACTAGTATGCAATATTAGGAGAGATCATTAATGGCTAGTTGATCATGTGATACAAGGATATTTTGGAGTTGGTGTTGCATTATTTTTATAATTCAGTTCAGAGTTCTCATCTTGTATAAATGGTAGTTCGAATATGCCAAAAAATAAAACTCAACAATATTCATCAAAATATTCGAAATCCTAGTAACGCCCTTCCAATAATTTCATTTGCGTGAGATGATTATATAATAAGAATATATTTATTCCTTCCATTCTAAAAACAGGAAAAAGTGAATTAATAAATGCAAAATCTTTATGTAAACATAAGGGCTTCATTAGCTGAATAATTTTTCCTAAAGATTAATTAAATATTTGATATTTGAATCAACTTTGCGTCAACGCGTTTGTTATTTATCAGCATCTTCAAACCTATATGTTGATTACCTCCATAGGCATATATTATTCCGTAAGGTAGAGTCAACCCTTGGTGGCATACTGTTTCACTAAATTATCGCGGAAATAATTATTTAAAAAATACGTTTTGAGAACAATTAACGATTACACTGGGTAAAAAAAAATATTTTGAAAATCGTCCTGGGTTTTCCAGCTGAATCAGACTAATTTTGATGCTCTGGGTCAGAAAATGACATTGTTCTTTCTGAATCAGGTTAGGTGTTTTGCTACAGAATTTTTTAAAAAAATCGATTTTTCGTAAAAAAAAAATAATTCTGCGGATCATCAGCTAAGAAACCCCTGACGATTTTTTTTCTCGTTTTCCTCAAGAAATAAAAGTCAACGTATCCAAATTCATTCAGTTTTTATTTAGTCCATCAAATTTGATAACCATAATTATCATAATATTAGTATAAGTATGAGCGTTACATGACACAAAAGTTCAGAATTCACGGCATAATCGGCGTTTCTTCAATTCCCGTGTGTGAGCAGCAGCTTTATTGTCTCTCTTCACCGACCAGCAGTAGTCCGCCATCATGACTGCGTCCCACCTCCCCTGGTACCTCTCCTCCATTTGACACATGTCCTGATGGAAGCTTTCTTCCTACTCGCCGCTCATCGCCCAAAGGTTTTCAGGAAACTTCTCCATGTGTGAGAACAGGAAGTGCATCTTTATACTTATCAAACACCCAGTTTTTGGAAGGCCTCTATCATGCTGCTGATGAGTCTGTCGTGGTTTGCTGCCTTCGTGTTCCCCAGGAAGTTGTTCACCACCTGCACAAACGATTTCCATGCGGCGCTCTCTAGGGTGCTCATGGAGTTTTGGAACTCTGTGTCCTTTATGAGCTGCCGTATCCGTGGGCCATCGAAAATGGCGGGCTTCATCTTCTCAATGGTCAGTCGAGGAAAGGCTCGGCACAGGTAGTTGAAGCACCTCCCATCCTTGTCCAGAGCGTGCGGGAACTGTTTCATTAACCCAAGCTTCATGTGTAGCGGTGGGATCAATATCTTCTCCCGGTCAACAAGAGGTTCGTTTATGATGCTTCTCGCCTCAGGTACTAACTGCTCTCGCGTCGGCCACTGTTTCTTTACATAGTGCTGGGCTCTGTCTCGACTGTCCTATATACATATAAAGCATGGGTACTTCGTGAGCACGGACTGCTGACCAAGTAGAAAGTTAACCATCTTTAAGTCGACACGATGATCCATTTGTGCTGCTCATATTGGATTTTGTCGTGCACGTATTCACTGCTTTATATTTCTCTTTGAGAGTTGTGGTATGCGCAAGAGGGATTGAGGCCCGCTGTGGAGGAGCACACACTTCAAAGAGAGCGCCTGCAGCTGTCAATGAAGTGTCGCCAATCTCTCGGATCGTATTGAGGAGCGCCGAGTTTAACAAGAAGACCGGCGATATCTTGCACGACACGTGGTCTTCCTCCTGGCTGAAGTAAACCACGTATTCGTCATGCCTTCTACGAAAGAAATTGATACGCGCGTCCTTGCTAAGTAGTTTTTACTCTTTGAGTCTGGAGGCCAACAGCTCGGAGGAAGTCTTCGACAAGCTGAGATCCCGAACCAGATCATTAAGCTCACATTGTGAAAAGAGCTGCGGACCATCTTGTGCTTCATACTCGAACTCTTCTGTATATCTTTGCTCGTCTGTAGTGGTGGCTTCGTCGTCGCTGTCGGGAAGCTGTGTGAACGCTGGTACAAGAATTTCTTCGCAGAAAGATGCAGCTGAGTGTCAGACAATGAAATTTAGAATCAATTTCATTGGCTAAGAGTTAATTAAGTACATTTGGAATTATATTTCATTTATATATTCCTATGGAGTAATGGTGAGACAGGTATTAATTTCATTGGCTAATTGTGAAATTCCATTTTTTGTTCTAAAAACCCGATAAATTCGAAAAAAGAAAATAAACAAATATGAACTGAATCCCCTGTTCACTGTTCTTTACATACCCTCATACTGAAACATAGACAGTTAATAAATTAGTACTAGGAGTTATAGCCACTGAATATGCCATAATTGTACTGTTTTCTCAGAGACACGAACCCGCATAACAAAACCGGCATGCACAAACGTCCACGTCTAAACACACACTGAGCACACAATGAGTTAATTTAAGGAAAAGGCAATAAGGTAATGAGACTATGAGAGAGAATCTAAGAGGCAATATTGTCACTACAGAGTCCTTGGGAAGAATGACCAAAATTTGCTAAAGTATAACCCTCGTTAGCCTAAATTCATACAAAAATATATTAAATAAATTCTATAATAGTTATACACATAAATTTATTATAAACACAAATATATTAATTATTTATAATATTGTTTGTGCCTGTGCATTGTAATTCGATATATTCTTCAAGAAAAATATTATTGAACTCAAAACCCGTGATGTATAGCTCGTCAGGTAGGCCTATGGCTGTATCTCAAAAAGTGTACCTGATAGAGCAAAATCAATGTGATATTCGGACTCAGAACATCAAAATTAGTCTAAATCAGCTGAGAAACCCCTGACGTTTTTTTGAGCTGTTACCCAGTGTTATTTAAATCACGTTCCTGTGTTTGAGTGAAAACGTCATCAGATGGGATGTAGAAAATAAGATATAGTCATGTTTGAATTGCTTCATTATTATAATTTTGTTGCACTAATGTAGATAAGGCGGCGGATGAGGGGCGGTCTCTAAGAGGGATGACGAAATTTTCCCCAAAATAATATTTCAGCCAGGATAAGGTACGAATATAATCGGAAATAGAATGTATTTATTATATATTATGTATTTTTCAAGTGGTAGTTTTCAAAAGTCCTTTTTAGAATATTACACACTCTTAAATAAAATTAATTAGTCATCAAAAATCTATTTACCTTTATTAAAAATTATAAACCCTGTAATTTTGAACCCATTTAATTTTTTAACTGTGAAAAATAAAATATTATATATATATATATATATATATATATATATATATATATATATATATATATATATCATCAACGCTCTTATCCCCATCTGGCATCAATTGAAATGAATTGCTCTCGTCTTGTGGAGACCTCGTGTTTTGACAAGCTTCTGGGTTTGACCTTTACTCCTGATCTTAAATAGAACACATACAGTAAATCCGTTGCCAAAGGCCGCTGAAAAAATGGTGAGATCGTTCTATCTCACTGCTGATGCAATTCTCTATGTTTATAAGAGCCAGCTACGTCCAAAGATGGGATACTGTTGCCACATTTGGGCAGGAGCTGCAAGAAAGGACTTATCCTGCCTTGATAGAGTTCAAAATAGACGTTGTGGCCTCGTATGATATGTCCTTTTCTCTTCCCTGCAACCTCTTTCTCACAGAAGAGATGTTGGTATTTTGTCTCTGCTTTATCGTTTTTTTCGTGGCAAGTGCTCGGCTGAGCTTTAATCTATGGTCAACCTTCGCCAAACTTTCGCAAGAAACACCCGTCTAGCAAAAAAACAATATCACTAATTCACCCCAACTCTTTATCTTTGCCTAAACCTAAACGTAGATTCCATGAGCAAAGTTTCTTTCTTAGAACTGCACGCCTATGGAATTGTCTTCCGTTTTCCTGCTTTCCGGCTGACTACATTATGGTTGTCTTCAAGTCTAACGCAAACAAGTTTTTGATGAGCCGTTCCATATAAGTTAACAAATTTACCAAATTTCCATTACTAACGATTCCTCTATTGTACAATTTCTACTGTACACTTTTTAGCCCTTATCTTCGAGTGGTCTCTTGGCCTTGCTTAGTGGTGATTCCTACGTAAATGTGTGTATATATATATATATATATATATATATATATATATATATATATATATATATATATGTATATTTCATAATGTTTTTAGGGATACAAAATTTAAATATTGCAATTAGGAAGGAAAGACTTTTATGATTCATGATTAAAAGTAAATTTATATATATATATATACATATATATATATATATATATATATATATATATATATATATATATATATATATATATATATATATATATATATATTCCATTTAATCTTCTCTCCAAAAGGGGGAAAAAGGGGAACAGGAGACGAAAGAAAGAGAAATGGAGAGCTAGCTGGCCGGTTTCTACCCTCGCTTCTCAAAGCTGTATCGAGGGAATTTAAAAAACAAAGAATAAAAAAGCGATTTAAATTGTGTTTTATTCAATTTACGGGAGAGAAAAAAAGTTAAAAACGATTAAAATAAAACAGCGTTATGGTCAGAATAGAAAAAGAGTCCGGTCGAAAGTTCGCTGCACGAGACGGGTTTTTAAGTAAATGATCAGTAATTGAAGATCCGTATGTGTTATAAAATACGTCCGTTGCCCGGTAGGTTCCATTCCTAATTTTACTGGGTACATGTTGGATTCTTTCATCTAATTTTAATGTCGTTCGACCCAAGTAGTTGGCACTGCACCGACAATTAAAATTGAAAATAACGTTACTATTATGGGGGAGGGACGTCTTTAACTTGGGGTAAATCATTAGGGCACGATGTGTCCAAATTAGATTTATCTTACGTTTTTTAGGGCAAAATGAATCCCAACGAGTGTACAATCCTGTTAATGTTGATTTACGGTATATAGATGTATGGTAACGAGGTGGTCGTTGGTATTCGTTTGTATATATGTTTTTATATGTACATGTATCGATGTATGTATTCATGGGTCGTGTGTATATGCATGGGTATATATTTGTATATATGTGTATGTGTATGCATGCATATGTACTTGTTTGTATAAATGTATTTATGTATGTGTATACATATGTGCTTGCAAATATGGGCGTATGTATGCGTGTATGTGTATATGTTTATCTAGATATATATTTACATGTGTGTATGTATGTGTATATGTCTGTATATGCGATACCCTTGAAACCATATAATAACCATATAACTAGGAATATAGCACAACCTAATTGTGAATACTGTAGTCTAATTAATAACTCTTACTTTTTATATTCATATTTCTTAATATCAAACACCCCGCACTAGCGTATTAAACCATGTAATCACGTCCAACACATTATTTTAGCCCCCACCATTTATCAGTTTCTTTATCTAAACCTACCTAAATTTTAGGACTTATGAGGTATTATAACTTAATCCCTACCTAATGAACCCTTAAATCCGGTCAACTTCATACAGACTCGCAAATATTAAACCAACCGCATGTATAGGAACATATTTATCATACATCTGCTTAACCTTGCCTAATTAATTACACCTACTTATATATCCTACTTTTATTTAATTTACTTAATATATAATATTTAAATATACGAGGGCGTGCAATAAGTAATGACCTGACCCACTTCCAGTTGTCTGCTTTAGCAGAAATTATGCATGTACAATGATTTATATCTCTACGGGTAATGTGGCAAATTACAGCTCTGAACTAACTGTAGTTTTTTTTTTTACAGGTGTTTGAACTGAGTCAGGTGTGAAATGGAGCCTGTTGAATGTCGAACAGCGATCCGGTTTTTGTATTTGAAAGGACGCACACCACAGGAAACCCATAATGAAATGAAAGAAACAGATGGTGATAATGCCCCATCATATGACTTTGTAAAAGGCTGACATCGTGAGTTCAAACGTGGCTGGAAGTCTGCGGAAACAGCTCCCAGACCTGGTCGCCCTCCTTCTGCCATTGACGAGGCATCTGTCCGTCAAGTTGAGGCTGTCATTTTCGAAGATCGGCGCATTACTATAAGCTAAATAGGCCAAGATGTCAAGATTAGTACAGGGTCTGTTGAAATTATCATTCAGGACCATTTGCACATGCATAAGGTGTCTGCCAGATTGCTCACGCCATTCCAGAAGTGAGAACGCGTCGAGTGCTCGAGGATGAATTTGGAGATGTGCCAAGAAGTTTTTCAAAAGACTGATTACACAGGATGAAACCTGGATCCATCACTATGATCCAGAGGCCAAAGCCTAGTCAATGCAGTGGAAGCACTTGGACTCACCACCTCCAAATAAGGCAATGGTGCAGCCCTCCGCTGGCAACGGCGTGCTCACAGTCAGGACGGAGTAGTATTTACAGATTTCCTTGCAAAGGGTACCACAATTACAGGAGCCTATTATGCTTCACTTTTGAGGAAATTTAGGGAAATTATCAAAATCAAGAGGCGGGGCAAGATCAGCAAAGGTACCTTCCTGGGAAGTAAGTCAAGGGCATTACTTATTGCACGACCCTCGTATATATGTTTGTATATGTGTATATATGTGTATGTATGTATGTATATATATATGTATGTATATGTGTATGTTTATATATATATATATATATATATATATATATATATATATATATTCTGTTCAATGCCCTCTTTATTTATGCAATTATTTAGCGAATTTCATCCCGTTTCCTTTATTATCATTACTATTATCATTACTATTATCATTATATATAATATATATTTACTTATATTCTCCTCATCCATATTCTTATGATTCCATATTTTTTTTATTCAATACATATCTAACAGTTTTATTTTAATCTAATTTACTTACTTAATTTCTTAAAGACCTTTAATAGTCAATGAATTTAAATAGATAAATGCATTTAAGCTGCTTAAAGAGGACGCATCTTAGTTACTGCAAACAACGCCTCCCTCTTCAATCTGCATAAACTTTTAGCGTGTCAAAACCATATGACATATACGCACCATCTAAGTGCGACAGTCCAGACCCATGTGTTGAATTGCTTTTTTCTCTGCCTCTCCCTTTCGCTCTTAGTATTAATTCTCATCTCCAAATTTCGTCTCTGCTCCTACAACTCTATCCATCTAATGCCTCACCTCCTTTTTTCACCTTCTTTATCTCTCTTTTACTCTCTATCTCTCCCCCCCCTTCTTCATTCATATATTCTTCTCCGTGTCTGGTTGAATAGCTTTAACCCTCCCAAACCCATACATTCTACTGTTTATTAAATCTTACAACTTAAAATTCAAATGCTCCCCACTTTACTTTACCCCTCTCTATATCCCTCTCTTCCCCCTCTCTATATACCTATCCGTGTCTACTTGAATTTCTTAAACGCTTCCTAACGCCTACTACTGTCTAATTTTTATTAAACTTTAAAACTTGAATGTTGTCGATCTCCTTTCTTTGTGCTTCTTCTAATACCATTTTTCTAGTCATAATAACCATTTCTTAAGTTAATACGATCGGTAATCGAGACATGCGTAACTAAGTAGATACGACGGTAATAACAAAAATACAACATATATTTGCTCTGAAATAGTATTGAGCACTTTCTTCAGGTTTTTGCTAATCATCATTTTTGTTATATATATATATATATATATATATATATATATATATATATATATATATATATATATATATATATATATATATATATATATATATATATATATATATATATGGGGGTCTCTTAGCCAGTAGTAAAAAAAGTGTAAAAAAATCTTCTAACAATTTCAAAATGTTGGCGTCGAGTAAAGTAAATATTAAAGGAATTAGTGAATTCAAAAAGTTTTCACAGCTCTACGCAAAAACATTTTTGGCGACATTCTGCTTCTTTTTTTTTTAAATTAGTTAGTTTGAAGAGATCAAGGGGATCCTTCCTCGGGCTAGCACTTGATTCTATTATAATTTAACTTTATATCCGAGGAATCTTTTAAGAATAGACACTTTTCCTTTATGGCTACTATCTATATTTCCTTACAGCTTGGTTTTCCGGGGATTGCTTCTTAGTATTTTGAAAGATTTTTTTTATTAGGCCAGTTGCTCCTGTCACAACTGGTATGATGTTTATTTCTTTCAGAGACCATGCTGTTTTTAGATCATTTTTTAGGTCCTGAAAGATTTTTTTTATTAGGCCAGTTGCTCCTGTCACAACTGGTATGATGTTTATTTCTTTCAGAGACCATGCTGTTTTTAGATCATTTTTTAGGTCCGTTCTGCTCTATTAAGGCCAAAGTCGTTTGGAACTGTGACGTCGATAATGAGTGCAGTCCTTTCGGACTTGTTCCATATTACTTTATCTTGTCTTTTATGTGATGTTTGATATGTATGAATATGTGTAAGTGATTGCCTTGTATTTTACGTATCTGCCTGCCTGTATGTCTTTGTCGTAGAACACTGTCACTTTTCCATTTGATGATATCGGTGGTGGTTCATGTTCCCAGATGTTCGACGACCTATCTAGTTGCATCTCTACACAGATCTTCCGATGTAAGTATCTACATACTTTGTTGTGGCTGGCAGTGTAATGACCATCGGCTAGAAGTATCTTGCACCCAGACATTAGGCTGCTTGGGCTTTCAACAGCTGAGTGACAGAATCTGCATTGGTAAGTTTTTTGTAGACCAGCAATTTTCTTAAATCCATTTGTGAGTAAGCTATAATTAATCATTCTGCATCAAATTTGAAGCCATTGTAGTGAGACCTCCTTGTCAATGTAGCTCTGGTTAAGTTCTTCCATGAACCTGCATGCTCTCTTATGTTGTTGCCATCCTTCTCGTCTTGTCTTCAGTTCCCTTTTTGTATACTCCTTTCTCTTCTTTCGGGCGATTAGGGTTGCTGGGTTGTCATATTCTTTTATTGTGTTGTCCAGTGTGTTACCACTGAAATTTTCACCGAGCGTTGCAGTTGACGTCTGCTGGGGCAAACATTTGGCGTGATGTTCATTCACCATTTTTATTTTGGGGTCAGAAGAACATTTGATGTATTGGTCTATGCTTACCACTGAAGCTCGGAATGCGTGGTTTATTTCAGTGATGCCGAAACCACCTTCTCTCCGTGGTAAGTACAGCCTGTCCATGCATTGATGTTTGTAAATGACTTTATGAAGGACCAGCATTTTCCGCGTTTTTACGTCAAGTCTATTGATGCAGTTTTGTGGCCAATTGATTATGCCAAATCCATAAGAGACAACGGGTATTGCAAATTGATTGATGGCAGTAATTTTGTTTTTTGATGAGAGAATTTTTTTTAAAAGTTGCTTGAAATATTCAATTGTGGAGACGCCCATTAATTAACATAGGCGGGTGAGTGAGATAAAGGTATCAATCACCAATACCGGGAAAGTTTTGCAACGACCTCCAAATAGGCAAGACACCTATGTTGCCTCCAGTAAGACATGCAACACGCCACCTGCCGGAATATCTCCAACTGAAGTATATCTGAAGACATGTAAATATGTATATAACTTTTCTTCCTAATATATTATTGTATACCTTTACTTTCGTGTTCTTGTTAATTATTTGTGCAGACACAACATATTCTCCTGCACTTTTTCTCTCATCGTTACATGTTCAAGTGTCTCATTCTCCTCTACTCCCAGGCATTTATAGACAGCATCCTCTTCAAGGTCTTCAATAGAGCCATTGTCAAGATTAAGATGTTCTGATGCTGTCGTTCTTCCTTTCTTTATGGTGCACTTAGCGCATTTATCGAATCCAAACTCCATGCAGGTGTCCTCTGTATAATTTTTAACAATGCCTATCAAAGAGACAAGTTGTTTCTCGGATTCGGCATGGGGTTTCAAGTCGCCCATAAAGAGTATATGGTATTTTTTTATGTTCTTTCTGTCCATGCTTAGATTGTATCCAGCATTGGATCGCTTAAGTAGCTTACTTAGTGGATACATTGTAAGGCAGTAAAAGGAGCGGTGAGAGGTTGCATCCCTGGAGTATTTCCCGATTGATATTTATGTTTGGGGTCTGTATTATTCCTTCCGTGTGCTGTAATGTAATTGATGTGCATCATCTGGCCATTTGTCTTTGAAGGAATGATGTAATATCAGTGTGCACATTGTACAACTCCAAACAGCGAAGTATCCAGGAATGAGGTACAATGTCAGAGGCCTTTTTGTAATCTATCCAGGCTATTGACAGATTTATTTGTTTTCTTCTGCAGTCTTCTAATATGGTTATGTTTACAAGGAGTTAATCTTTTGTGCCTAGCTGTTTCCTCGTACATCTCCTCTGCTCACTTTCAAGGTAATCACTAGCAATCAGATGGCCGTATGTTGCACCAGCGATTACCCCTATTAGGAGCTTGTAGGATGTTGTGAGGCAGCAGATTGGTCGATTTTAGCTAGCCATGTGAGTGTCCTCATTTTTAGGAATAAGTGATGTACTGCTTGCAGTAAGCCACTCAGGCGGCTCTTCATCTCCACTGATGATTCTATTGAATGCCTTGGCATAGTGATGATTTTTTTCAGCCAGAAATTTGGTATTTGGTCTATTCCTGGGGTCTTGAAATTACTGCATTGCGCTACCTTCCTGCAGACAGCCTCCTTGGTAATTTTTAGAGCTGGTATCTTTTCTTTCTCCTTATTCTCCTCTTTGATGGTATTTATCCAGTTGTTTTCTTTATGTACTTTAGTGTCCTCAGAGAGTGGCCTCCAGAAGTTTTCAACTACTTCTTGTGTTGATAGGGAGCTCACCTTTATTTCTTCTTAAACAAGGCTCCTATAGACAATTCTTGGGTTTGTTGCAAAAAGTTTATTTATCATTTTTGCTTCAAAGTTTTGGTTTTATTTTTTATTTGTGCAGCTAAGGTTGTTATCTCAGCCTGATGTTCTGCTAACATAGCTCTTCGCTTTGCTTGGTCTTGGAGGGAATAATAAGTTTTCAATTTATTCACCGTCTTATTTAGTTTTTTGCCTGGGATTTCATAGGATAGGAATGCATATGTCTGGGCAGTTTCCTTTCGGAGTCTGTCTATTTTCTGCTGGAGTTAACGTTTACAGGCTGGGTTATATGATTTAGCCTTCACGTTTCCTCTTTTACTCTCCTGGCGTTTGGGTAAGAGTTTTAATACAATATACCATGCTGCCCCGTATGTTGTATGATCGATTTCACTCGATGGTGCGTTAATCGGAGTGATTCGTTCGAGGACATCGTTGACTTTTGAAACAAGCACCTTGAAGGGTTTATTCATACTAATTTTTATCAGTCTGGGCCGATCTTCAGCAGCTAGACGTCGTGCTATTTCTATCTTGTTTGCCAGCTCTTCCTCTAGTTCAAACTGGTCCGCGCCCAATGTCACATGTTGGCATGTCTGCCCATGTTTAAATTTTCTTGGATCTGTTGTGAGTGATTCCTGGGAAGATGTTGCATTATTTGATGGAGTGGCACGTCAGGTATATTTCTGGTTTGTTTTTGGTAGACTTCTAAGACTTGGACTTGTTGGTATTGTCTCAGTGAGCTGTGTCAGGTGATAATTTGTTGTAGTGTCTTCTTGTTTGGTTTGGCAGATCTTGGGTATAGGAAGGGGATTGCTGTTTGGGCAAATGTTGTTTTTAGCCATTACATGGACATCTTTTTTTTAGCCGGGATATTTGCACACCAGAAAATACATGTTCACTTTTCCTTCCCAATCCCTTTCTTGTTTGGGCAGTGGTGCTTAAAAATCTATTGCCATTGCTCACAACTGTCTGTGAATTTTGTTATTTTATTTCTGCGTATTCCATTGATAAAATCAATGTCCATTTTTCCTCCCTATTCCACTGGGTTTGACCATATTCGGCAGTGTTAGATTTGGTAAAATTAATCGCTGCTTCACTAAAAGCTTTCTTCTCAACTGACTCTCTAACATCTTTTGGGAGGTATTTATGTACCTGATATACAATTGAAAGCAAGTTCTTAGTTATGGTTAGTGATGTTTTTTTTTCTTTTGGTAAGGGTGAATTTTATTTAAGCCTCGAATACTGTGTTTTTTCTCCCCCATTTCTCATACATTGAGTATGCGAAACAGCGAAGAATAAGTTTCTCCTCAAGAGACCACTTGACTTGGTTATAGTGTCTTCCTTAGTGGTTCTTGTTTGGCCTTGCCGGATTCCAGGACTAAAATTTGACTAGCCTTGTGAAGTATCCAGCTTAGTGTTTTCATTTGTGGAAACATTACAGGGAGAAGGTGCACCGTTATTTTCCTCATATGACCCAGTTCTTAGCCATGCTGAGGGGATCTTTTTATCCTGGGCGACATCCTGCCAGTTTGATGATTTAGTTCTATTTTTCATTTTCATTTAAATTCGAATATTTGGTCAGGGTTTACTTTAAATTAAAAATTGAAAGTATCCTCATACCAGAGTCTCTGATAAACCCCTGTACAGAGAGACCGAAAGCACCCGAGGTTGGTGTCAAGTAGGCATTCAATTCTCTCCTTTATGCATTCAATTCTCTCCAGTAGGCATTCAATTCTCTCAGGTAGGTTTCACTTTATGTGTCTGTATGGAGAAATAAGGTAATTATTCCCAGACTACTGATCCTAATTATATGTGCTTATTGGTATCTTTCATATCGTTTGGCAATTTCGTCTTGATGTATCTCAGTTACTGAAAAGATGCGAAAAAAGACTGTACACTTATCAAGATAAAAATATAAGTGCACACTTTTAAAAGTATTTGAGACAGTAACAATGTTTCACAAATTGAATATTAATTTAATTGAAGTCTGATGTAAATAAATTCATACTGAGTAGCCCACATATATAGTATGGCTCTACCCAAGGGTCACTATCTACCTAACACTTAACTTATCCCTGAGTGGTGTTCTTTAAAGAAATATATATATATATATATATATATATATATATATATATATATATATAAAATTTGAAGTACAACAGAATTGTAATAGTTTAAAAGCGAAGTGGGGCATTTTTTAAAGCTTATAAAAAAAGATCGACTATAATGTAAAAAGAAACAGGATCGACTAAAAGTAAGAAAAATAAATTGAAAAGGATGAAGATCGACTAAAAGGGGGAGAAAGAGAAAAGAAAAAGGGGAACGGTGACGAAACTTGAAGTACTTTTCGCAGAAGTAAATGTCGGAATTAAGTAATGTTGGCATGAAGTAATTTCTATGAGGGGGGGGACACCGCGTAGAAATTAACCTGGTGGCGCTTGTTTAAAAACGTTCAACGAACGTATGTGGTCCACCTGTTTGCAAAGAACCGGTCTGCAACAGTTTATTGTAAGGGATTCCGAGATGTTGAACAGACCTAGCCCTGTGCAAAATAGAGAACCACTCCGGTGTGTACTCACTCACACATTTATTTGACCTGGTCAGGTGATCACCGATCGCGGTAGCAGAAACACGTGATCGTGCAGAGGAGTCTAACCTACCCTGTCGTATATATAAAGGGACATGTTGGTAAATTCTGACCTCCAATCTGTGACTCGTTCTGCCCACGTAGTCAGCTCCACACTGACACTTAAATTTATAGACGACAAGACTACTTTGAATGTTGGGCAAAACATCTTTCTGAAAGGAAGAAAAGAATTTCCGAGTGGTAAAAACAGAGCCGACAAAAGTTGCGGAAAAACAATTATGGGCCTGGTGAACAATCTTTTTGATGATGTTATCACCTGCTGAACCCAACTATGGCAACTTTAGGTAAATCGGACACCGGAAAGGGCCTATGAATCTATTAGTACTAAAGTCACCGACCTTGTTAGAAATTATCTTACTAACAATATGTCGGGGGTAGCCATTATCAAGAAAGATATTAAGTAGTTTTTTTTCTGATTCGGCATCTAACTTAGAAGTCGAGCAAGTCATAAGTGCACAGTGGGTAAGGGGTTTAATGAGATTGATCTTTCTCTTAAGTGGAGTAAAAGAGTTCCATTTAATGAAAGGCCTGTAAAGGTGGGGTTTCTGTAGATATCAGTCTCAAAGCAACACTTCGTATAATCTTTGAATACCATGACATCTAAAAAGGGTAAGGAATGATCGACTTCGCATTCCATAGTGAATTGGAGAGCTGGATGTAAGCTATGTAAGGTTTAAAAAAATATAACAGAGTCGTTTATTTTTTCTGTGAGGACATTTTTAAGATTTTTTCGTTAGTTATTCATTTTTTTGCCGATGGTTATGTTTAGGTTTTCTTTGATTGTGTTGTTTTTATTTTGAAAATATATTGGGTAGGGTGGTTGGCAAATTTTCTTTTGCAGCAAGACCAGACGATAACCGCGAAGGCAGAGAAGAGTGCGTAGAGAAAGTGGAAGGAAGCTGAGGGTAATATTGAGCTACCTGGCTCATTATGCAGGCAAAAATGATCTTTGCATTTCTGTCTTCACACGAAGTCTGTCAGGTAGCTCCTTATTGGTCCCACATTTGATTTTGTTTCTTTGCTTTGCTTCCCCCCACATTCTTTCTACATGGTCCGTTGTCGTGTGAGTAGTAAGGTCAACAAAGCTTATAGATTGATTATCTTAATAATCTGGAAACTTTGGCAAAAAAGATCTTTATTAAAGTGTGGATTGTGAAAAACAGATAATTGAATTAAAAAATTAATTGAATTTTTTTAGAGTCTGCTAACTTGAATTCGATTGGCTAAGTGGCTCGACATATTCCAGTTCTTTTCGATATCTGCCCGGAGACGCTCGTGAAGGTTCGGAAAAATCACGACAACAAAAGTTAATCAGTACCGTTTTTCTTTCTAGTGTAGATTTAAATATAAAACGAAAAGATCATTAATACACGGTTTCTTTTTTCTATTCTTTTTTTAAGTGTCTTATTTCATTTTTTCTTCGTAATTTTGTTTTTCCACACATTTATTAGCATCACTTGATCCTCTTGTATTTTATTGTATTCTCTTCGTTTTGTGAGTTGATGGGGCAGATCGGCCGTTACGTGTCTTTTTGTTTTCAAACTTTTTCCGATTTTATTTAATAACTGAGGTTTCCATTTTTATTTTTTGGCGTTTCTATTTGAATGCGTTTCTAACGCCCCTTTTCATCCTCATAACCACAATTAATTTATTTCTTCATCCATTTACTAAGTATACGGCATAATCACGTTTGACACACCGTTCCCCCTAAGATCACCGAAGTTAAGAAACGATGAGCCTGGCCAGTCCAGTTGGGTAACCATTTAGTACTTTCAGGTGATGTATATGCTATCCGCTTATCTCGGCATTGTTTCCAGTCATCCTGGACTTCTCCTTGCCACTGGACTCGAGCAGTGCCGATTAAGAAGAGGTGTCCTTGGGGATTGCTCGACACTTGCCACACAATTACACGCGCAGCTGCCTTTACAAGGGGTATCCTTTGTCTTTCGGGACTGAACGGAGGCATCCGTATTTACCTAGTGACTCGTCATAATATACACGGACGTTGTTTTACAATTTGTCATTGTTCTGACCTTTTTTTTTTACTTTTACTAAGAGATTCGTAAATTTTTGTCCATAATTTAGGATTCTAATAATGCTGTCAGTAATTTTTCACAAACAGTTTATCAAAACATACTTTTATGTTTTTCGTTCATTTTTTGGAGGGGATATTCAATTAGAGAACGTGTGAAGCATTTTAACAGGTGCTTCTATAGTTTAATTAATCGTATTCTGTAAGTAACGCACCGCCATTAACCTAGCAGAAGAACTATTTAATATTTTACAAAAATTATGTTTACATGGAAGAGGTGGCGTTCTCCCCCTTAGCATAGAATGAAGTGGGCATCAGTGAGGTGACATTTGAGACGACCGCCCCGGGTGACGTTTACTCTAGCTACGCTACTGTTGTGTTAGAAGGTTTTTAAAACATTTAATTCACCGTACATTCGCTGCCAGGTGACTTTCCGCGGTTTACTTTATCGGAATAGCATATTGGTGATTATCAAATCACGTTCAGAATCATTAGTCAGAAGCAATGTACGTTCTCATTGAGGCTTTCTATTTTTTCTTGCGTGTCCTTGCCTTCCGAAGATGTCCCCTTTAACTCTGACATTGAAGTCGCTCTGAAGAATCAATTTCTCTTTGCGAGAGATAGAGGAAAGCACTTTTTCAAGCTGAACATAACCGCACGCTTTGCCCACATAATCAGCCACGAATGTTGGTGCATATGACTAGATAATGGAACGGAAGCATGGCGATTATGGATGAGTTCATTTCTTAGAGTTATAAGCCGCTCGTTTATTCAAACTGATTGTTCTTTCAGTTTGAGAAGATTGCTGTTTCACAAGGCAAAACCAACTTTATTGATTTGTGGTTGTTCTGCGTTAAGACAAAGAAATCTTTCATATTATCCAGATAGCTTGTCACCGCTGGTAAAGGAACAAAACTATAGTGTCCGCTATGTCCGTGGGTTTTGGTTGGTACATGATTTGAGTCTTTGTTGAGTTAATTGCAAAGCCGACCCAAGTATAGACGTGATTGAAGGCATTGAAAATCTGCTGTAGGTGCTCTGTCGAGATGGGCGTCATGCAGTTGCCATTGGCATGCTAAAATTCCATCAGGGGTGTAACTGAAATTGGTCTTCGACTTATACATAGCGTCCCAACAATGAGGCAGTCTTGTTTAACGGCCGTTTGAACTTAGCTAATATTTTTTTCTTATAAATATTGGATTTGAGAAAAGCCATGTGGTACGTTCGTTATTTTTTTCTGAGACATATTCTGAACAACACATACCGCCATATCTTAGCAAAAGTTTAGATTGTATTTGTCATATTATGGGAGGTTCAAGGTCTATATATATATATATATATATATATATATATATATATATATATATGTAAGGCGCTCTATATAAAGTGTGTTGGATATATAAGTTGTGTATATAGTGAAATTTCTTCGTATCGTCTGGGTGGTTAGGCAGCTTGCCAATAAAGAAAGCATACCTTTGTTAATCCGGATCTTTGTTGCTGAGTCTGCCAAAAGCTGGAATGAGCATTCCCTTTCAGGAGTCTTCGGTTATACTTTAGACGGTTTTTATTTCAGCATGTTGTCTTGTTGGAAGATTACAGGACTGCCTTAGACTCTCGTTACCACCCCCTTACAGAGACATTACGACTCTGTCTGCCCTGAATACTCTTTTCGTCAGTCTAGCCCTTTGTTTTATTCTCTCTCCAACTAACTTAGTTTCTACATGTATATATATATATATATATATATATATATATATATATATATATAAGGAATACATTTATTACATACATATATAAAAACATACTAAATCCATATATATATTCAGTATGTATTTATGTATGCCTGTAATCAATTTCTTCCTAAACTAATCAACAATTACTTATAGATTTAAATCAATCATCTTGACATAGTAAAAATATTGGTATATATATATATATATATATATATATATATATATATATTGTTTATTTAATGTTAATA
>NC_136503.1:87022342-87109842 GCF_053919585.1 Euprymna scolopes | reverse complement strand
GTAAGTGTTTTGCCTATTTATGGGTATAATTATTGAGAGAGGTTTAAGGCGGGGTTGAACTTTGCTATGAAGTTTTTTCCTTGTGTTAGTAAGTAGAAGTAGTTGTCAGTTTGAAAGATGGGCATTATCTCGAATCTGCCTCCACTGCATGTGTGTATATGCTGTGATACATGCAGGTGTCTATTTTCCGCGATTTTGATGTTGGATCGGTGTAGGGCTACTCTATTACTAAGGTTTTTTTGTGGCACCTATGTAGGATTTATCGCATGCTCCACATTTTATTACATAGACAACGGTTTTTGAGGTGCAATTTAGTTTTTTTTAATTTTGAATGTGTGTATGGGGTTCGTGAATGTGTATGTGTTTCCCTCTAATATTATGTTGCAGACTCCATATCGTTGTTTATTGCATTTAGTGACTCTTTATATATATATATATATATATATATATATATATATATATATATATATATATATATATATATATATGATTACAAGAAATAAATGTATGATTCTTATTGCTTTGGCAGATATTTTCAAACGAACATTTTTACGGCAATTCATTCGTGTGGATGGAAAAAACTGTCGGCTAGCAATCAGCTTTTTCGGGATCAATATATATGAAAGGGCTAATAAAAAGTGGCATTTTATTACTTTTGACGTCACTTTATCAGGATGGCATTCAATCAGTCATTTTTTTCTCTTATATCACCCTATTCAGATTTGCAAAAGAACACATAAGCATGGATAGGTAATCAATAAAATAGGTAAATCGACAACCCAGTAGAATAAGGCACTTTAAAGTTTCCATTTCTCTTGTCAGCGGCGAACATTTAACGCTGAAAGGTTATTCGTTAATAAGACTTAATTGGATGCAAATCGTTGCAACCATTGTAATTTTATTTACTACTACTAATTTATATTAGTTGAAATTATCATGGTTTATTAAAGAGTTTGGACTTTTCGTACTCTGTTTCCACTCTTACTCTTTACTTCTCTCCATTTAGAATTGGTTAATATACTAACAAGTATTATTTAAACACTTGCAATAAACATAGAAATCGAATAATTTGCGTATAGTTATCCTGGCATCACACACACGCACACACACGCGCACGCGCGCGCGATCGTGCGCGCGCACACACACACTCACACACACACACACACACACACACACATATATATATATATATATATATATATATATATATATATATATATATATATATACAGTGTATCACAAAAGTGAGTACACATTTCACATTTCTTCAAATATTTAAGTATATGTCTTCATGGGACAACACTGAATAAATGATTTTTTGACACCATGAAGATAAATCAGCATGTAGTATACATAACAGAGTTAATATATTTTCCTCTTAAATAACTTTTCATGGCTGTATTTAGAGTTATTTTGAGGGGGAAAATTAATTCTGTTATGTATGATGCAGACAGACTACTTTTCATTGTGTCAAAATATCATTTTTTTCAGGATTGTCCCATGAAGAGATATACTTACAACACCTACAAAAGGACATAACAATGATTTTATCATTTTCCTGGCACCTAAATTTTTCAAAATATTCAAATTTCTATTAAAAAAAGTGTCTCTTCAAATAGTGTGCAACTATTTTCTCATATACATATAATTAAAATTAAAATTAAATTTACCAAAATCATCCAAGATGGTATATTTATAAAGTAATCTCAACCAGATGTAAAAGCTCGATAAAACCAAATAGGAGATAGAGCTTATAATAAGAGCAAATAGTTAATAAAACATGTTTGAAAAAGAGTTAGAACATATTTAATCTGAAAAGGAAACAATAAGTGGATAGTCTTTAATAGGAATCAGCAAACTGCGGGATCGGATTTTGCATACAAAAGCATTTGATGAAACTGCAAGTAAGTCAAAAGATCTTACTTGATAACAAACAGTGAAACAGAGGGAATATGGTGAAGAAAAAGGTGATTTCACGTGAATGGATAGTCTGGTGAAAGGTAAAGTATCCAATGACGGTAAAATCAAAATATGTAAATCCAAGAAAGCTTATTAAATTTCCAATCGCACAAGTGAAATTTAAGGAAATCACGTAATTGGAAGATGGTCCAAAATAATCCAAAAGGCCGAAATGCGTGGAATAATTCACTAATATATACAAGGAAAAGGGGGGAAATTCCAATAATATTAATAAAAGAAAAATGAGATATGCGTTTAACAGGGCTGCCAAGACAAAGTGCAATTAAGAAAAATCATTGAAGAAGAAGAAAGAAAAAAAGAGAGTGACAAAAAGATTAAATTGTGATAGAAATAAATATAAAATAGAAAAGCAAATGTCAAAATGACTCAGACTAAATGACGTTAAAAGGCGTGAAAAATATAGGGCAAAAACGAGGTCAACTGAAATGTACAAGTTATTATTTAAGAAATTGTCAGCAAGAGTTATTAAAAGACATTAAATGAAAAACAAAATTAATGAATATAATTAATAATAAAAAAATAAAAAAAATAAAATATAAAATAAAAAAATAAAATATAAAATAAAATATAAATTAAAAAATAAAAGAATAAAATGTCAAATAAAAAAATAAAATATAAAATAAAAAAATAGGGAGTACCAATTACATCGGATGAGATATTCGTACCTGAACAGGAAGCCATCTCTGACTCTATAAGCAAGGAAAAATCACACGGCTAACGTTAACCGCGATAATTACAGTTGAAATTTGAACAGTTATTATGAAATGTAAACTGCGCATGCGAGCTGAAGTGACCGACTTTTATTTCAACTTTAAAAAACTCAACAATGAGAATCTATTTCTAAAAGGGGCGAACATAATTACAATCTACATTCTTTATGTATATATGTATATAATATATGTATATATATATATACATATATATAAATATATATATATATATATTATATAAATAAAGAATGTAATATATATATACATATATACATATTGCATTCTTTATTTATAATATATATATATTTACATATATATAATATTTTATTTTTTTATTTTATATTTTATTTTTATATTTTATTTATTATTTTTTATATATTATTTATTGCTACCCGACCATGCAGCAGGAAATACTGGGTTACGTGACCTGACATAAAAAGACAGAAGTAATCTACCAACCAAAGCCCACCCCGTTGCAGCAAGGTGGTGTGAATATTCCGAGACTAGAATATGTGGAACCGCCTCAGAAAATCTTAGTGAATAGACATCCTCTAAAGTATGTTAAATCCTTTGCATATCTCGGAAGTAAGGTGACTTCGTAAGCATCACTTGATGATGAGATATTGAGCAGAATTTCAAAGGCGACTGATGCCTTCGGCAAACTGCGGTCAAGAGTGTGGAATGAAAGAGGTTTGACTCTAAAGACCAAAATCTAAGTTTATCGTGAAGTGATTGTTTCGATACTCCTGTATGGATCGGAAGCCTGGACCCCATACCGTAGGCAGATTATGCAACTGGATACATTCCTAATCGTTGCCTTCGCAGTATATGTCGATTAACATGGAAAGCCCCCTAACTCGGGATTGTTTGCTATGTGCGACATTTTAAGTATTGAGGCCTTCCTGATGAAGTCTCAGCTTCGGTGGGCTTGTTACCTTTTTCGCATGGATAAAATCCGTCTTCCTAAGCAACTAGCATACAGTCAACTGAAAGAGGGAAATCGAAATGTGAATCGTCCATTTCTGAGGTACAGGGATAAGCTGAAAGACAATCTTAAGCACGCAGGCCTGAACCCAAAAAACCTTTGAAGGAGATGCTGCGGATAGAAAATTGCGGAGGGAAAAATGTTTTGCGGGCATTAACACATACATTGACACACGGCTATCGAATCAAACAAATCTTCGTAGAGCAAGAGTAGGAACAGCATCTTCCCAGCCTGTATTCTGTGAATCGTGTGGCTTGGTTTGTGGGAGCAGAGCTGGTCTCGTGTCACACATGCGGCACAAGCATTGAATACAGAGTGAATCAGAGCGAATTGAACACGACGGGAGAGTCCATTATATATATATATATATATATATATATATATATATATATATATGTGTGTGTGTGTGTGTGTGTGTGTCAGGTGCTACTGGTACCATGTAACCCAGTACTACCTGCCTCATGGTCGGGTCACCGGCGACTAAACTGGTTCCCCCACCAGACTTGTTTGGTGAGGAGGGCGGCTAGTCTCCCTGAAGGATTAAAAACAAGACCTTCCAAAGGGCGAATGAACTCTTTTTTCTGAGTCAACGGCCAACTAGCACCGTGTATATTTGTGTGTGTGTGTGTGTGTGTATGTGTATTGGGGTGGAGAGGGTTCCCGTAAGCCGTGGTGAAGGCAACCTTTCTAGGAGAAGCAAATCTCTGATTTAAAAAACCATAAAGCGGAAGACCATTACCCGCATTAAGCTGGTCTGCAGTTTAATTTGTTGCTGGCTATCTTGCTCTTGCTTGTTGCTGGATCTCAACATTTTGAACCGAGAGAGAGACTTAGCTGTCGTACAAATTCTATTTTAATCTATTGATAACTATATTAATACTTTTAAAAGAACATTGGCCATAGTACTGTAGATATATAATAAGCTGAATAGGTATATGTATCCTAGAGCTATATTAATACTGAGTAAAAAAATAATAATTGTTGATTATAAATCAGTTTCAAAAGGAAAAACAAAAAAATCAACTTGAGTGTACGATCGTTTCGGAAACGATGTTGATTTTAATTAAAATTGATCTTTGCTAATGAGGAGATTATGTTCGAAGAAAATAAACTTTGTCAATTATAGTAAAATAATAGTAAATCAGTTAGATTACTTTGAATCGCTAATTTGATTCTAAGATAAAATTACAAATAATTATTCAAGTATCTATTATTTAACGCAAAAGTGACTATCAATGTGTAAATGACAATGCAGGCAATGCGTCAACTGTTATTAATTAATTTTCATTTTTATTATATTATTCATAGCTATTAAATCGATTACACTTTCAGTCAGCCTGAGTCTGTGTGTTCGATATATTTTGGAAACCTCACACGATGGATTTATAAAACATCTATTATATGATTTAGTGTACACCGGTCTGGTGTGGCCAACAACGTATTTATTATGTAATGATCACCAGAGACAAAAGTTAAATATAAGAGTTCTATATCAATTCATTCTGATTTACTTACAGTCTTAAGTGATTTATTAGTATTGCACAACTTTACTATTTTTGACTTGTGATCATGTGAGATAAATCAGAGCATTTATATCTATTTCTATCTCATCTAATGTAAATGTCTGTTATATTTCTTCATCTCTCACACACTTTCCTTTTCTCTCTGTCTCTATTGTCTAAACACTATAACTTTCTCAATTTTAGACAAAAGTTAATGTTTCGCTCTTTTCTCTTTGCTTCCTCCGTTTGTAGAGAGAATAAGAATTTTCTCTGTCTTTCTATGTGTTTATGTTTTTCATTAAATACCATTTTCAAGCGTGTTTACCGCAACGGAATGAGAAAAACTCACTTGAATCTGACATTACATGTAAAGAATTTGCACCAAACCATTTCTATGACAATTAAAACCACCAAAACAACATTGCCAGAACTAAACGAAAACACGTAACAAAACAATTAAAATTAAACATTGTTTATAATAAATCGCCGAGTCAATATTAAATTCTAAGTGTTATTCTCAGTTACTAAAAACCAATAAACTTTCTATAATACGGTTTGCTTCCATTTTATCAATGTTTCGTAATTGACAATTCGTTTCGTTTAACTAAAACTAAGCATCATTTTCATTTTACTTCTATTTAGCAGGTTAGACACAAGGCCAAGTGTGGGTTTAATGAAAGTAATTCTTTGGAAGAAACCGGGTTCGAACTTGTCACATGCAATTATTATTAAGAGTAGAGACTTTCATATTCTTATAACATAAAAAACCATCTTGAAAGAATATATTAAAATACCTTATTATCATATTAAGGATGTGTCAATTAACCTGTACTTCTTTAAGGTTTTACCTTTATATTATTAGCATGCGACATATATGTTAAAATTTAGTTTAGTAGAATTATTGAGTAATCATTGACAAATTATTTTCAATTGTTATAACTAGTCGTAATAAACAAGCAATAAGTTCTTATTTAAATATCTATTAATTTTCTTTCGGCTCCTCCATATGTTGGACAAACTAGTCGTTTATATTTAACAGTGACGTTTACAAAACGACTGGCACTCGTTTTCATACGTTGTTATATAGCTGATTGTGTATACACACAACACACTCGAAGGCAAAGTAGATAGCAGATGAAGTATCTATTATTTATAAGTATAATATCAAAGTTGATATATATTGTATCTTTATTCTAATTGTACATCTTTCAGAAAATAAACTAGATATTTTGATTCTTTGTGAGTTTATTCTTTCTTTCCCGTTCTCTTGTGAAGGTTTATTCAGCTTTCAGTATCGTTCTTATACTACTAATTCTCTAGAAATATGTAATTCATTTTCTAAAATTCTTATAAAATAATGTTATCACTATTTTATCAATATATATATATATGAGTGTGTGTGTGTGTGTGTGTGTGTGTGTGTGTACGTTTCTGTGTATATACATCCATTGTTTTATCAAATTATCCTTTATTCATACAAACATAAATGTATGCATGTTTCAAAATGCAAATAACTCGCTAGAACCAGAAGCGAATGTATAAATAGAAATGCGTTAAAACTACTACTACTACTACTACTACTACTACTACTACTAATAATAATAATAATAATAATGATAATATATTGTTTAAATGTTACCAAAATAGCAAAATGTGATTTTTTTTACTAACTTCACACTACGCTCGACCGTTTCACTTCTTTTTCGTATATGTGTCATGTTACAACGAGCGATAAGAAAAACAAATGACACGTGCAATTTTTACTTTTATTAATAATTATCAAGCATATCACTTTATGGCGCAGTAGAGATGCAATATTGAAGGGGTATGCAAATGCTTTACTTTCAAAAGTTTTTATAAAAATCAATCTATTTAATTTTTAAATATTTACTTGACAACAGACAGAAACAACAGATAAGAGTAAACAATACAAATGAGTTTGTTGATTGTACTAAATTATAAAACGGGTATGTCATTTTAATACGTGAAATTAATTGTGAGTTTAATAATAAATATCTTCGTTTTTGTATGATCATTTTTTGTACACCACTGCTCAATTTTAAGTCCCATAAAATATACGCAAACTACGTTCCACTAAGTTTCTCACAAGTCTTTTGGTTTGCATGTTGTTATGGAGCATTCGCTAATATAAATGTGACAAGTGATATCGTTCGGGAACAAAATACATAAGAAAAGCTGAGTTGGGTAAGGGTTAGGGTTAGTGTTAGATTGTTTTTTTCTTCTGATCTTTTTAGCTATACGTATTTAATGGTGGCTGCTGATTCCTGATAATGATGATTCCCAAGCGACCAGATGAAGGAAATGAAGACTCATTAACACGTGTTCTGTAAAAAGCATGAAAGTCTTTATTTAAACGACGATGATAAGATTAAACAAAACCGATTGCGATAATTAGGTGATTATGACGGTGAGAATTATGAGTATATAACAAATACCGTTGACGATCGTGATGATGTTTTCTTAAAATCGTGAAATGACTGATTTATGAGCGGCATTTCCTTAAAAGTTTTATTGTCAATCGAAATGAAATTGGCTTTCGGGGATTGTTTTTGTAGAAAGATCAAATCTGTCTTTTGCACGACTTTCCCATTGTCTGCAATTCAAAACCAAACGATGCATCAGACAGCAAGATTATTTGATTCATCGTAAGACATAAAACAAAATAAAAAATATATAAATAATTTTCAGCATTTTCGGCCGACAGCGTTTTTATTGTTTCAGGTTAGATTTCAGTAACAATAGAAACCTAAACTCGATTTCCCAATCGATTTATGGATTGGGTCGACTTCGAAAGAATATTAGAATTTCGTCGAGTTCTTGTCAGTATGTTTTCTGATCAATGTTACACACACACACACACACACACACACACACATATATATATATATATATATATATATATATATATATATATATATATAACCCTAAATTTATAGTAATATATATATATATGTGCGTGTGTGTCCGTGTACACTTCTATTAATCTGGTTTTATTTATGTATTGATATTCATATGACATCCCCCTTTTTTATTTATTCAAAAACAAAATACAACTTTGTTATATAGAGACCATGGAATTGCATTCATCTGCAAAATATCTAGCTAATTTGCATATTCTTTTAAACATTTATTTAAATTAATTCCCTATTCATTTTTTTTGTTTATTTGTTTTCTCATGGGATGATTATTATTAGTAAACTATTACGCGAAATTATATTCATGCATACATTCTACATGATTTATGTTTATGTAATATTTGTGTAAAAAGTCATAGTAAACACAAACCTCTTTCAATATATATTTATGCATGCGTATATATATTTGTTTAAAAATTGGGCTACTAAACTACTCTGACGGTTTTTTCAGCGGACATGACACTTCATAAATAGGGTATTGAACTCATGAAAACTTTATTTTTCGGTTTTCGTTGGGCAAAATCGGAGCAATAGTGTGAATATTAAAAACACAAATGAAATTTTCTGGGTGATGATGGAACGGCGGCATTACGAATATGCATGCATAAAGTTAAAGCTATAGATTCAGGTTTTAATTGTCAGTCTTGTAGCAAAGATGTCTTCATGGCTCAGTCATAAAAGAAAATGTAGGCAGTAAGATAAACGTTTCAGTTTCGATTCACGCTGGTGGCGCACGAGTATTTTTTTTCACTTTTTATATCATTACTATATAATGAGTCCTATATAATATAATAATCATTACGAAATCTGTATTAATCAAAATATATTTAAGCGTAATTTACGACCGTGCAATGCTTTGGTGTTAATGTTGGTATATAGCCGGAATATATTCCATACCCTGCCTTGATTGTGGAAAAAATATACGTAGGAGAAACTCAACGTAATTTAAATAAAAGAATATATGAACACAAAAGAGATGTAAAAAACAACAATACACTCAACGCCATATTTTGTCACATCATGGAGAACGACCACCATTTTAATTTTAACAAAGCAACTTTCCTTAAACACATTCATAACAGATCCACACGATTTAATTGAGTCGGCTATAATCTCCCATTCCATCAATATAATTAAGCAAAGAAAAGTTTTTTTCCACGTTGCTCCCTTTCTGTCGAAAATAATTATTAAAGAGAACAACTTAGACACCGGTTAAACGCGATATATATATATATATATATATATATATATATATATATATATATATATATATATATATATATATTTAAAAGAGTGTAGCCATCAACAATTGTGTTTTTTTTTAAAGGTTTTCATGATATTTTTATTTTAATATATTTTTATAACGCGTTTCGAGCTTAGGGTGTGCTCCCTTCAGATATTTTCGTAAAAAGTTTTTCTTTAAAATGGGAGTTTGTAGATATGCCTCCGCTGATATTAAATATGTTTTTCATAGTGGTGCGATGCATGTGTTCAGTGTTTAGACATTCTGTCTCCGACTGTAAGTTGTTCACTGTGACCGGTCAAAGTTAGTTTCAAAGAGTGTTTTTTAGTCCATATGGTGAAGGTTTTTATGGCTTCTTTAGGGTTCTTTTTGAAGACTTTCTTTCCCCATGTATAGCATACACTCACACACAATCACATACGCATACATATATATTCATGTACATGTACACATGCACACGCACACGTACGCAGGCAGGCACACATACACACACGTACATACATAGAAATATATGTAGGAGCATACATATATACACATATACATACCCACCTACACACCCACACACGTACTCGCATACATCCACCGCTAACAATTATTTTTATTTTTTTATTTTTTATTTTATATATACATATATATATATTTGCACTTTTCCCCCCCAACCAAAACACACATGTATATATGCGCTTAATCATGCAGACATACGTACACGCACCCACACACACACAAGTAAGATGGAGAATAGGTAGAATATATATATACACACACATACACGCACATACACACATATATGTACACACATATGTGTATGTGCACATACACTCACAAACATCCACATACTATGTAGGCACATACACATACACATACACACACATGCACACACACAGATATATGCAGGGGCTCACACATACGCGTATATCCATATTCACACGAACACATTTACCCACTCATACATGTGCATACATATGTATATATATGCATACACACACATACATACGGATGTGTATACACTCATCCACCCATATATATATATGGGCACATGCACTCACAATCACACACACACATACATATTCATACATATATATGCGAGTACGTGTGTGGGTGTGTAGGTGGGTATGTATATGTGTATATATGTATGCTCCTACATATATTTCTATGTATGTACGTGTGTGTATGTGTGTGTGCCTGCGTACGTGTGCGTGTGCATGTGTACATGTACATGAATATATATGTATGCGTATGTGATTGTGTGTGAGTGTATGCTATACATGGGGAAAGAAAGTCTTCAAAAAGAACCCTAAAGCAGCCATAAAAACATTCACCATATGGACTAAAAAACACTCTTTGAAACTAACTTTGACCGGTCACAGTGAACAACTTACAGTCGGAGACAGAATGTCTAAACACTGAACACACGCATCGCACCACTATGAAAAACATATTTAATATCAGCGGAGGCATATCTACAAACTCCCATTTTAAAGAAAAACTTTTTACGAAAATATCTGAAGAGAGCACACCCTAAGCTCGAAACGCGTTATAAAAATATTTTAAAATAAAAATATGATGAAAACCTTTAAAAAAAACCCACAATTGTTGATGGCTACACTCTTTTAAATATACATTTTTTCTCTCGTTGGAACTACACAACCATCACTTTAAATATAAATAACTACAACGACAGAATGCCAGCAATCAAGAAAAAAGTCTCTGGAGGACCTGATGGATTCACAGACAAACCTCTCCATATAACACAAACATCTCGAGGACGGATTGCAGCAACTAAATGAGAAAATGGACAGAATAATCCAGCTCATTTCCAACCAACAGGATAAGAAAGAGATACAATTTGAGGAAATCATTAACCAACTCAAAGCACAACAAGAATACCTGGAATACTTTAGAAGACCATACATACAGAATGAAGTACTAAAAACCAAGAAACGGAATCTCCAAAACTGGAACATCCTTCTTAAACAAAGAAAAATGGCTTTTTACCATGCATTAAAATGCAGTGACACCGCAGCAACATACAAGACATTTCTAACGATGGAGGACCAATTCATTCCATATAAATTCCGGGAAAAAATTACACCACAAGATACAGAGGAACAAGTGAAAATTAAAAAAGCCCTAAGTATTTCAAAACTTCAGGCCGAAATCGACATACGGGAAGACAAAAACGTACACTCTACGGAGAAGTACACAGAAATTGACAATAAAGTATTTAAAAAAATCAAGGAACTCTGCCCCAAGGAAACACACCAACCCCTCTTGGAACTCTGGGATTCTGAATGCAAAAAAGAGGAGGAAAAATCCAGGGAAATCATTGGACGGAAAATAACCTGGCTAAAAAACCTGCCGGAAAAAGAAAAAAGCAAACAATCGACAAACACATACAAGGACAACCAGGAACAGAACACTCTTACACGATATCCGCAAACACAGAGATCACATAACAAAGGTAAGAAACGAAACATACACCATACACAAACACATCCACACAACAGATACAACTACACACAAAGAAGCAACCACAATATATTCACGTCTTACACAAATTCCCAACAACTGGCCCAGCCAAAACGCACACTAATAACACCTCAAAATTACGCAAGAACCCGCACCATTAACAAACACAACACATCGGACAACATACCACACAATACATCTCCACAAAAATACCCACTTATATACAATCCTAAGCAATAGAAACCTAACTATTACCACCCAATTCAGCGAACACAATCAAAAGTCCATTCCCACAGACACTACATTGCTAACACAAACAACGAAAAAATACCTTTACTAAACAACCCCTACCAAAACATCCCCACAATGCAACACAACTACTTGAGACATCACATAATTCAAAACACTACCTACAACTCTCACCCCTCATATCCCACACAAAGAAACAAACCCCTAAGGCACCTCCCCCATCAACGGGAACAATCAGAATATTCCATGCAACACCAATCCCAACAAACAGACCTTCCCTACAACAAACCCCGACAACACAACCCTATACAACAATGCATGTATCCTCAACAGCAACACCAATTCCAACTGAAACACAACTATCCAACACAAAAAAAATTTAACGACAACCCATTCAACCATTTATCACTGAACCCTCACAATATTGTACACAACACTCATTTTACAAGGAGACATCACACACCCCTAAAACACACCACTCCTCGAAACAAGGAAACAAACAACTCCCAGTATTTTTTAGGAAGCCCCCATGGAACAACAATTCCAGGTTAGAAAAAATTAGACCAAAAATCATCAATTTATCCACATACTCCTTAGCAAAGAACGAAATGGAAATACTGAAGCTGGGCCTCAAATTCTGCCCCACCCCTAAAAGCAATATAGCAGAACTAAAAAAGGACCTTAAAGAATTCGAACGGAAATTTAGACTAATAGAAACACTAGATAACAAAGGGGACAAAGATGATTCTTTAGTAAAAAACAAATCAACATATTTCCCTAATAAACAGAACAACACAAAAGAACTAAACAGCTACTTCGAAAATCTCTGGAACCTTAACCCCCCAAAAAAACACAAAACCACAAGCAACCTCACACATAAGAAAAAACAAGCACTCGAAAAGATCCGTAATAATAATGACATAATAATAAAAGAAGCAGACAAAGGCAGTGCCGTAGTAATCATGGACAGAACGTATTATGAAACAAAAATTACAGAATTACTGGATGACAAACACTACTATAAACCCATTAGTACCAACATAGATAACACCACCATCTCAAAAATCACAAAACTTTGTACAACACACAACAAAATATTAAAAAAGAAAGAAAAGGACTTCCTCACAAATTTCATTACAAAGACCAACAACTTCTACGGACTGCCTAAGATACACAAATCTGGCACAATAAAACTTGCCATCGATACACAAAACTCAGAATATATTAGCGCTCCAAACCCTAGCGACCTTACATTTAGACCCATTGTAGCAGGACCAGCCTGTCCGACAAGCAGACTTAGCAACTTAATAGACATCTTATTACAACCTTTCACAGATCAAGTTAAGAGCTACATAAGGGACGACATCCATTTTCTTACTACCTTACCACATACAGTAGAAAACGGGACACTATTAGTTACATTTGACGTTAGTAGTTTATATAGTAATATACCCCATGAATTAGGAAAAGAAGCAATACTATTTTGGATCAACAGACACGCACAAACACTACATCCCAGATTCACAAAGCAATTCATTATCGATAGTATAGACATAATTCTAAATAATAATTCCTTCGAATTCAACAATACCAACTACATCCAAACACTAGGTACAGCAATGGGAACGAAAATGGCACCGACTTACGCAACCCTTACATTAGCCTACCTAGAAGAAACCTTATATAAAAGAATAGAACAAAAATTTGGCCACAGCACTAAAATACTGTTTGTAGAATCATGGAAAAGGTACTTAGATGACTGCTTCATCCTATGGAAACCCACATGGGGGGACATCACAGACTTACACACCATACTCCAGAACCTACACCCAAAAATTAAATTCACCATAGAACAAAGCTCTACAGAATTACCTTTCCTAGACATACTGATAAAGATTAAAGACAATAGCATTATCACAGACATTTACCGCAAACCTACAGACACCCAACAATACCTACACTTTAAAAGTCACCACCCTAAAAGCTGCATAAAATCAATTCCCTACACCCTAGCACGTAGAATCTGCACCATAATCACGGACAATAACCTTCAAAAAATCCGACTCAAGGAACTACGAATAAATTTAAGAAAAAGAAAATACCCATCACAACCTATAGACAAAGGGATCCAACTTGCGACAAATATACCAGTAGAAGATTTGAGAACCCCTAAAGAACGAAACAAAGAACAAATCCTAACATACGTCTCCACACACAACACAAACAACCCAGAACTTTTCACAGAGATAACGAAAAACCTCGTCCTACTTAACCAAAACAGCAAACTAAACAATTTCCTTAAAACAACAAAAATAATAAAAAGCAAACGCCAACCCAAAAACCTAAAATGCATTCTTACCTCATCCAAACTCAATCAAGACGCAACAAAAGGAGTCACAATATGCAACAAACAACGATGTGGAGTCTGCAACATAATATTAGAGGGAAACACATACACATTTACGAACCCAATACAAACATTCAAAATTAAAAAAAAGCTAGATTGCACCTCAAAAAACGTGATCTATGTAATAAAATGTCCAGCATGCGATAAATCCTACATAGGCGCTACAAAAAACCTTAGTAATAGAGTAGCCCTACACCGATCCAACATCAAAATCGCGGAAAATAGACACCTACATGTATCACAACATATACACGCATGCAGTGGAGGCAGATTCGAGATAATGCCCATCTTCCAAACTGACAACTACTTCTACTTGCTAACTCAAGAAAAAAATTTCATAACAAAGTTTAACCCCGCCTTAAACATCTCTCCATAATTATACACAAAAATAGGCAAAACACAAAATACACTTGCACGCATACATGCTTGGGTAGGTGTGCACCCTCACACACGAAACAACAAAAAAGCACAATAAGGCACACGCACATTTTCGCGGGTGCGCGCGCCCATACCCAGTACAGTACCATCTCTCTAAACTAAACAAACAACTAGAAATTAAACGTATGTATGTGTATGTGCGCGTGTGTGCGTGTGTATATATGTGTGTGCGTGGGTGTACACATATGATTGTGTATGCGTGTGTGTATAATTATATATCATCTGTTATCTATGCTACATCTTGTTTGTATGTGTACGTGCACTTATGTTTGGGTGACCGAATCCATGTATGCATATGTGCATGGATTGGAAAGGAAACTTCAACCAATATATGCATAAGGTGGGATGTATGAATATGTGTGTGTGTGATTGTGAGTGCATGTGCCCATATATATATATATATATGGGTGGATGAGTGTATACACATCCGTATGTATGTGTGTGTATGTATATATATACATATGTATGCACATGTATGAGTGGGTAAATGTGTTCGTGTGAATATGGATATACGCGTATGTGTGAGCCCCTGCATATATCTGTGTGTGTGCATGTGTGTGTATGTGTATGTGTATGTGTATGTGCCTACATAGTATGTGGATGTTTGTGAGTGTATGTGCACATACATATATGTGTGTACATATATGTGTGTATGTGCGTGTATGTGTGTGTATATATATCTTCTACCTATTCTCCATCTTACTTGTGTGTGTGTGTGGGTGCGTGTACGTATGTCTGCATGATTAAGCGCATATATACATGCGTGTTTTGGTTGGGGAAAAAAAGGTGTATATATATATATATATATATATGTATATATAAAAAAAAATTAAAAAAATAAAAATAATTGTTAGCGGTGGATGTATGCGAGTACGTGTGTGGGTGTGTAGGTGGGTGTGTATATGTGTATATATGTATGCTCCTACATATATTTCTATGTATGTACGTGTGTGTATGTGTGTGTGCCTGCGTACGTGTGCGTGTGCATGTGTACATGTACATGAATATATATGTATGCGTATGTGATTGTGTGTGAGTGTATGCTATACATGGGGAAAGAAAGTCTTCAAAAAGAACCCTAAAGAAGCCATAAAAACCTTCACCATATGGACTAAAAAACACTCTTTGAAACTAACTTTGACCGGTCACAGTGAACAACTTACAGTCGGAAACAGAATGTCTAAACACTGAACACACGCATCGCACCACTATGAAAAACATATTTAATATCAGCGGAGGCATATCTACAAACTCCCATTTTAAAGAAAAACTTTTTACGAAAATATCTGAAGAGAGCACACCCTAAGCTCGAAACGCGTTATAAAAATATTTTAAAATAAAAATATTATGAAAACCTTTTAAAAAAAAACACAATTGTTGATGGCTACACTCTTTTAAATATACATTTTTTCTCTCGTTGAAACTACACAACCATCACTTTAAATATATATATATATATATATATATATATATATATATATATATATATATATATATATATATATATATATAAATTCGTAATTTCACTTAATTTTATTATTTTTCTTTTACTTATTTACTGTATTTTATTTTATCATTATCTATTTTTAGACTCCATTTTATCACCTCTTTTTTTATTTTTAGACACAATCTGTTAAGTTACTACGCTATTTTATCCCAATTCAATTATCTCTAATTAAAATAAAAAAACTTCCTTCGTAATCTCGTGTCATTTTATTTACTTAATCCATCACCGCTATATTTCCAGACGCAATGTTTAATCTCTACGATATTTTAACTTTTAGACGTAATCCACCACACTAGTTTACTCTAATTTATTTTCTCTCATTAAATGTATATACATGTATATATGACATCTAATTTACATAAGGAAAACCGCTGCTCTCCCCATCATTATATGTAACCCCAATCCCCCGACTCTCCCGTCAATGACCATCCTTCTTGAAGAAGCCCGCATAAATCGGGCGAAACGTTGAGTATTCAGGTCCTTCCACCTCCATTTTATTTCATATCGTCGGATTTTATCCAGCTCAACAATCATATATATGTATATATATATATATATATATATATATATATATATATATATATATATATATATATATATATCAGTAGTTGACATTTAAATATCAACTCTATATATTTATATTTTTCTTTTATAATATTTTTTTTTCGAAACATTAAACTGTGGGACTGAAACATACTTCATCTTTTTCTCGTAAAAATTTCACTCATATTCTTAATAATTAGTTTTCTTTTTCTATGAATCATATGACGCGTAACGATACACATTTTTTTTTTTGTATTTATCATCTTGAATCCCCAGAAAAAAAAAATCTGGAACTCTAGTAATACCGGGTAGAACATAAACTCTATCTGATAAGTTCATTCGTATTCCACGAACCGACAAAATAAAAGAAAATATCATGAAAGAAAAAAAAAACTATAAATATACCTTTAGATTAGGAACATAAACATATACGCCCTGAAACTATTATAATATTTTCATTCAGCTTAATTAATCCAAAAAGTTACAAAAATGTCTCCATATATATTAAGTGGACAACCAAGTTGTTGCGGAATTTTTAATTTTGATTTTAAATGATATATCTCTATATATTATTTTTCCCAGATTATATTAATTTAAAGTGCGTTTCGCTCTGTTACAAGAAAAGGTCCCCATTAAATAAGTAAAAATGAATTAGGATGGACCGAGATTGAAAAGCTAGGTTCGGAAATAGGTCCAGAAAAGAGATTCAGAATGAATTCGATTGTTTAGAGATGTTATTGTAAAAAGGAATTTTAATTGTTCAATTCTTTTTATGAAACAGAAGGTCGAAAATAGGTTAGAAGAAATGTGTTGGACACGTGCGAACCATGCATGTGAGGATCGCGTATGTTCAGGTCACGTGATCGATCGAGCACGTTTTTAGCCATGCGATGACGCCATGGCTGAAAAATTAATTCTCAATATAGTTGCTTTTGGCCAAGATCAAATGTAGTATCTGTTCTTCAGATGCGGCACTTCTATTTCTCGTTCTCTTTCAGTGGAGTAGAAATCCTTCACGACTGAGACAAATGTTATTTTTGTACCTTTTCTCCACGTTAAAAAAATACCCTGGTGTCTAACTCTTTCCCGTGGGGAGGCATTGTAAATAGGCTCAATATAGTTGCTAGTTTTAGGAGACAGAATCAGTCAGAATCAGAGAGGCAGACGAGAGACAAAGCTGACAGTGATCAAAAAGCAGTCCCCCCTTGGGAAGCGAAGGGTTAGAAAGTTGTAATCATGTAGTGACTTTGAATTTTTGGATGCCATCAATCATTGACCGGTCGAATGAATAAAGGAACATCTCACCAATTTTTTAGCTGCGTCTCCGTGTTGCGTCATTTGCAACAAATAAAGGCAATCTGTAATTTTATACGAACATTGTCTCCCTCATCTACAATGTACTTTGTGTGTAAACCCATCTAAGTAATGTCTCTCTCCATCATCTTAAGAAATGGGTCTTCCTCTCTATCATAAGTAATGACCGTTCCCCCTTGTGTCATAAGAACTGATAACCCTTCTCCTCTCTTAAATGTATGTTATAGAAACATTCAGAGAACTGTATAAATGTATCTCTTCTATCTCTCCCCTCATCAAGGAATGTGTCTATCCGTCTCTCTCTCTAAATATAACCAGTATGCAACAGCTCTGTCTATCGTTTAAATTAAAACCGTTTGAAAACAATTATGTCTACCTTTAAGAACATTGAATACAAGAAAGAAAAAAAGCTAGATTTTTTTTTTGAAAAGCTGCTAAAGCCGCTCGCCATATCAACCAAGCGTTTAGTCCAGAAATCAATACTGGAACGCTAAGCACAAGTTGGTTTAATAAATTTCGATGCGATAACGTGATGATGATGATGATGGTGATGATGATGATGATGATGATTAACTAGCCGAAGCCAATCCACATGCAACTGTTCGAGAACTTGTTTCTGAAATACATGTAACGTATAATACGATTTCCAACCACATAAGAGAGATTGGAAATACAAAAAAATGGTAAATGGGTGACTCTCGAATTTAAACGCCGTTATAAGTGTCATGTCTCTACTTTTACGAAGAAGAACGACTTGTTTCTCGACCGGATTGTGACTTTCGTGAGAAATACTTAAAAAACCTAAGCGATATCAAATACGCCTTCAGCGACTTCATCGCTACCAGAACGCAAGATGTTAAAGTAACTGACTAAGATACACTTGATTTACATTAGGACAAGTGTGTTTAATCAGATGGGACTTATTTTGACGAATAAATATTTGTTTTGGACGTGATATTTTGATCTGAATTTAAAAGTTAAAAACCGCAAGAAGTTTCCCGTCAGTTAGTATATATTTTATAATTGGAAGTGTAAATATATATATATATATGTGTGTTTGTGTGTGTGCCTCTGTGTGTGTGGGGGGTGTGTGGGTGTGTGTGTGTGTGTGTGTGTGTGTGTGTGTGTGTGTGTGTGTGTGTGTGCCTGTGTATATAAGTATAAAGGTAGGTCGATTTTTATTTTTTTTTAAATTAACTTGGCTAGACCCAGGAATATTGTATATTTGTATAAGAAATACTTATACCAAACTAAGATCTCTAACTTGCATAAATGTAAAAAGTAAATGGCATTTAAGACTATCTACATAAACGAATAAAAATCCTGTTTTTTAAATATATTTACCTTATAAATTGGTTAGAAAAAATAATCATTTCAGTGCTCAAACCAAAATTAATAATTTAAAAAGATAAAATCAATAAGGTAAAACTGATAACTAGAATTTTAAAAATCTACACCCTAGTACCATCGACAACTCCGATATTCGTCTTTTAACTCCCTTAATTAAATTGAAACAGTGATAACATTTTTAAATATGTAAAGATCATGCAATTTATTTCGTTATAAAAACCACAGAAAGAAAAAAAATGATATTTCTAGATTGAAATATTGCATTTAATTGATGTACGTAAGATACCTTACGAGTAAAAGAATGCCTCAGTTGACAAGACGATACCTTTGTAATTATATACGCGTGTGTCTTGCTTCTAATCAATACACTGATTCAGAAGCTTCAGTTAAAATTTAACTGCCCTTTCAATACTTTTAGAATGTAAGAGCAAATCTAGCAACATTAATTTAGTTTCACTCATAAATAAAACCAACATTTCATCTTCACAATATAATTATGTAAATACCGGTTTGCAAATTACACTCTATTGAAGGTTAATTAACTCAGACCAATGATTGGCAATAAAGTTGATTTGTGTTATTAAATAACATCGTTTTGTCTGACTCGCTACTCCTGAAAGAATATAAACATTACTTTATTGCGCAAACTTTAAAATGTAAGCTTATGTATTTTAATGTTCATGATAAAATTCAAAACAAAATTTAAAATGACTCGTTAAATTGACATGAATTGTTATTTATCTATGAATATTTTTTATTGCTTCTTCCTTTACTTGAAGCTCATCTGATTTAACCATAGCATATAATACATTTTCAGGTAGTACAGCAAAAATATTATGCTGTAAATTTTGTAAAGTAATATGACTTGAGTTTCAAATGGCTGTTTCTTGATCATATTGATAATATACATTTGTTGCTTATGGAATTTATTATCCTTTTTTTATTTCAAACCAGCTAACTTCATATACTTCAATTGTGAATCTAATGAGGCTGTCAAGTTTGCCAGACATTTCTTGTGGATAAGCACCTCGTGTCCATAAGCACATTAGTCTAATAACCAAAGATATTGGAGTATGTTATTAGACATTATGCAAATTTAATAAGAATTACTAAATAAAGATGGGAAATCAAATACGAAATAAATTAAGTACCATAAAACTCAATCAGATTATTAATACTTATATTAGAGCATCTTATGGCTTTGGTAAATTGTAATATTAGTAAAACATAAATAGACATTATTATTAATTCTTATTAATTATTGAATATTTTTAATAATGAAAAATAGATTTTTTTTGATATACAGAATAAATCTGTAAAATTATTAGAATGAAAACAATATATTTTAAATAAAAATTTTAAAACCGCTTTGTTAAAGTAATTTATTCACTACTTAACTGTATCTCATCGAAATCAAACTTAGACAAGTTCAATTGTTCATGTGGGAGGAAAGGCCGAAACACTACATTAAAAATTGCCTTAATCTAGGATCTCTTTTCCTTGATCGAGGAATCAAAATTGGAATTTTAAAGAATGAAAAACAATAACATTTAAATAAAAAATTACAATCTCTTTTTTAAATCTTCCGTAGGCAATTAACTATTAGTTTAAACTAGTTAATTGACTATCTACTGTTGTTACACGTAGACAAAGTTAGTATGTTGGTAAAGTCCGATGTAAAGTCGGTTTTAATGTAGGGAAAACCAAAAGAGAAACTCTGAATAGTTTCCTTTTTATTTGAAAACATATTTCAAGTCTTTATTAAATATGCATATAAAATAAGTTTACATATAATTAAAAATGAAATATATTTTATTTGTTTTGCATTATTGAATGACGTGTTTAATTCTCGATAGTCAACGATATAAAGAGTATTAAAGAGAGATAATAATGTTTCACGGATGACCGGATCCTTAAATTGAAATTTGTATTTTAAAATAAATATTTTATAGTATATCATCTTTTATTAATTGTTACTCGATTTATTGAAGACGAGTATTAATATTTCTTATAACAATATAGTCTTACATATATTTGCTGAATTAATTAGCTTTAATGCCTTCTCTCAAGTTTACCGGCTGGCATCGTTCGGTAACACTATTATCTTTTTAATGAATTCTGAGCAATTTTCTACGTGACTACATTTATTCTCTTAGTGTGCCTAATTTGATACCTTGATTCAGGTCTTACGTTTGCAAGATCTGATGCTTTATATTTTTGTGTGCAATACCTGATGCCTTTATTCGGTTTATTCATGTTCAACATATGATGTCCGTTTACATTCAGTGCCTTTGCATGTGCAAAATGTGAGCCTTCATTCGTGTACAAGATCTGGCGCTTTTATTCAGTCACTTTAATGTTCATGATTTGGTGATTTCATTCAGTTCTATTCGTGGGCAGGATATGCTGCCTTCAGTTATCTGCATCGAGTGAAGAATCAGATGGCTTCCTTATTTCTTTCTCTGCGCAAGATCTCATGCCTTCAATTCATTTGTTGTAGGAAAGATTTGTGTCTATATTCAGTTTATTCAAGTGCAAGATCACGTGCCTTTATTCTTGACATATGCAAAGTCTGATGCTTAAATCACTCATTTTAGAATTTTGATATTTTTATGGAATATATTTTATGCAAGATCTGATGCATTTTTTAGTTATGTTCGAATTTCGAGAATTTTATATTTTATGATATATATTATGCTTGTATATGTTGGTTCCCTATTTATTTGATCCGGTTAGATTCCGTGCGCAGTTAACAAACTCACAAAATTATGATGACATTTGTTATAACATTAAAGCAATGACAGTGATTTAAGAGAACGTGGCGTGCAAAATTTATGTCGTGGGGAGAAGGATGACATTCATTAAATAGAGATCGAAAGGTTTTTATGGCGTTAACGAAGGAGGTTATTTTATTTCATACGCTGAATGTCTAACAAGATTTTTCATTAGTATGTACTATGTTGATTACTAATAGTACAACCAACCCAAGGGAGATAATCCCCCTCCAAAACCTCCTTTTTGAAAATACGCCTAACTTAAGGGGGATAATCCCTCAAATTCCTTTTTTTCCTAGAGTCGTCTCTCTTGCGTGGTATTGCGAGAAAAAACACGAAAACATACGTAAGATGTCTCTTAACAGTTTCATAAAAATATTTTCATTATAGTGGCAATTAGCAGAAGAATTTAATTAAAAATTGAAAGTAATAAAAGTATTTAGTGACCCTTGAAAACTAACGTTTTTAATTATTTACAGACACATTCTACAATCCAAGATCCGATTTCTTGCAATGCAGAACTTACCCTCATCTCCTTAGTTGAAAGAAAACATGGATTTCCACCTGAAGAAGGTCGAATATCTCATAAACCGAAGCGTTGTGCCAATAACCCCCAGGATCAAAATAATTGTCCACAAAATCAAGACAATATTAATATTAAATATAATGTTTCCCCCCGAGTGTTATTATTATAATATTTCAGCCAATGTAACCTCCAACCGCCTTTAGATATTACTTGTTGTGATCAGGAATTTGTCTGCAGAACTAGTGAATCTTAACAGAATTTATACACCGAATCCGTTATTTAATCCACTGAGTACAATAGTATCGTTCTCTCAGACATATTCGGACAGAATGTTTGGGTAATTCGCACTTGTATTCAGATTATCGCATGCACTGAAGATAAAAACTTACCCCTCAGAAAACCGTTGGGGAGAACTGAATTTCATCTTGTATTGCAGGCGTTATACCTGCATTGCAGTACACATAGACGATGAAGCGGATTGCAGGATAGACAAGATTAGTGTCGTCTTTGGCCGTCTCAGAAACAAATGTCGTGGGAGCGTAGAGAAATCAGGCAGTAGACCAAATTCCAAGTATACTGAGTGTGATTCTTACTATCCTCATGTATATTTGTGAAACTTGGACTATATTTGCGACTCATTCCAAGAAATGTAAGCATTTTCATATGACCATCCTCTGTAAATTGTTTAAAATCAAGTTACAAGATAAAAATACCAGACAGAAGTGCTAACTTAGTCAAACCTTTCGTGCGTACACACTGTAGTAGTGTCAGGTTCGTTGGGCAGATAACATATATTCCTCATGCCCGATACAAGCGTCCAAAAATCAGCTCTTTTATGGGAAACTGTCCAAAGGAAAAATACCCGTAGGTGGACAGCTTAAACGGTTCAAGGACAATCTGAAATTGATATGCTTACTCATGGAAAAACTAACCCAAGACAGATGGTTCTGGCGTGCCGCAACTCACAAAGGAGCTGCAATTGCTGAATCCGCACGGAATAAAGAACGCAAGATAAAACGTGACATAAGAAAAGACAGAGCAATCAACGTCTTTGATACAGAACTTATCCCACCGGTGTCCAACATGCACGAATTACTTCAGAGCTCGAATCGGTGTAACAAGCCATGTTCGAACCCACAGAGCAATTGGATGATCTTCACAACCGATAGTCGAGCATTATTATAGTTGGAATACATATATTTTCACAACCTTCATACATCCAATTAAATTTAATATGATTCTGCCTTACGACCTGTTATTGTATTCCAAAACTAATTATGAATGGTGAATTAATTTAGACAGCAATTACGTAGTTACAGATTTGGCTGCAATTACATAATAAAGGGTTACATGTAAATACTACTACTAACACTGCTATTAGTACTACTAATGTTATTCCTATGCATACTACTATTAACTTTACATCGAAAGCAAATAGCTAGCATGTTCTTAACCGCTTTTTCATGTAAGATATTGCATTAGGAAAAAAAAACATCAATACTACTAGTACTGATAATATCATTTTGCTAATCCAGATGTGACAGTGATTGTTTAAATACTAAGGAGTCGTTATTCATCAAGGATAAGCGTTATGGTAATTGTCTGTTGGGTGATGAACAATATCAGTAGAGGATTGAAAGCGATGAAAGGAACTGATAATATTTATTGATAATAAAAAGAGAGTTCGATAAGAAAATACACTGTAAAGAAAGACGTCGATTCGTCACGCCACAGATAGAATTATCGTTTATTTTATGATTTGACACTAACCTTTATATAAATTTAGCTTTGATCATAGCCTCTCTATTATATGTTCTAAAGACACCAATCCATTGGACGGATCTAAATATTATGCCTTTTCTTTAATCAATGCTTGCTATTTTCACCGAGTTTCCCCTCAACAATAAATACAAAAAAATATTCACTCATATGCTTTAAATAATTTGTTTTTGTTTATTTATTTTGATGAAAATTAATTTCGTTCCATTAATTCTTCGATGTTATTCTTGTAAAAAAAAAAAAACATACAAATGCCATTTTCCCGATGTGTATGGGTTCGGGCCGAGCCGTAATGGATCGTAAAACTCGGTGAATTATAAAATCTCCTAACTGAAGTTAGGGGCAGTTTTATTTAAATTGTTAAACGTCCTGTTTTCTAAAATTGTCGCTTAGGAAACAAGAAATGAATTGAAGCGAAATAATCGATCATGTACAGAGGGACTTTTAAAGGTTCTGTACTTAAATTGCAATCGATTAACTTGATTCTATTTCAAAGAAAATAATGGATATTCGTGTTTTTGTCCATTAAAGTTTCGTGCTTGTCAATTAAAATTCTATTTCAAATTAAGCTTGAATAGAACTTTAGGTTAAAAGTTTTGACGCATTTGGAAAAAAAACTATTTTATGCTAAGGACGGAAATAAATTTTTACTTAATGATTAAGTATGACGTAAACATTTCATGACCTTCAAGTTGGGATCATAAAGTAGACATTATTCTGTCAGATAAAATATTATTTTTTGGTCTAATCTGTAGCAATCTTTTTAGCAGAGTTGAACAACCTAGATAAAACGCCACTTTGTGTTTGGTCACGTAGAAGCAAATAAACAGTTGCGTAAATTGTATTTCAACTTTAAATGTTACAAATAGATCAGCAAGACGAGGATTTATTAATAAACCAATATAATTAATAGTCTTGAATATCGTTACTAACATTTTACAAGTCATACACTATTCAATTTTGAAACGATAAAAATCAAAAAACATTTCAATATAAAACAAGGTGTTTCTACATAAATTTATCGAAAAAAAACGACTATTGCAAAAAATCGATTTAGATAAACAGCTGAGAGACTACGAAGTGAAACGTTTCTACAAATTGTGAACCAAGAAAACTATCTGGCAACGGCAAATAAAACGTCAAATACAGGATGATACTTACTTTTTAACACTAATACTTTTTTGAGAAACACTAACCCCAACAATAAACTAATGTGTTACTTGATTGTCCGTCGCCGACAGAGACTCCTATTATGTTTAAATCACTAAGATATGTCTGGAAAATGGGAACGTTATTATTAAATACTAAGACGTTTGTGTTTTGTAAATCGTTAAAAACTTTTCGAAAATTACATGAGAAAAGTTGCTTTACTTTTATTTTCGTAAAACTACGAATTAAGTAGGTAATTTTTTTTTCAATTTTTTCAATTTTTCTCGGCTTCTTACGTGTGTTTCCGTACATCTGCTTCAGTAGAAATTGGTTTGGTTTGATTATAGAATATAGTATTACTATAATGCACTCTGTGAAAGAACATCGAGGGCTTTGTCTGTGGAATGTTGCTGTCTACGATGGAATTTGTTCCAATGTCCAGAGGTTGATTTATTATGCTATATACAATGAAAGTAACGTAAAATAGGACTAACGAAAACGAAACATAACCATCTAAAGACTACAGATTATACAGATACAATGACCTCGAGATTATACAGTAATATAAATAATATAAAGTAATATATTAGACTTATGTTGGCATTGAAATTACACTGCACATTAATCTATTAAAAATGTATGAATGTAATATGATTGCATGTTTCATGTTTGGATAAATATACAAAAATACATGTGAGAGTTTGTTAAAAATTAATTGACATGACATAAATATGAGGCGTCATTTATTTGTATATAAAGTATCTCATGAACAGCAAATTATTAGAGATTTTGTTTAATTGAACCCCTTTGATTGTACCTATTAATTGCAACAACAATATATTCATGAATGTGTATACATATTTATATATATAAAAAAGTTGGTTCGTTCTAAACGAATAAAACCATATTTCTACGTTACCAATTTATTTGAAATTTTCAGACAACCCATCTTTAGAGTCGAGGTATGTTTTTATGTTATTAAAATAAATTTACATCGCGAATTATTAAAATATTAAAATATTAAATAAATATATTTTTTAACCGTTACTGCGAATCTGTTCTGTTGATAAAACTTAACTTCCGGTTCGATTCATTTCACAGCCACGAATTAACGAAAGATTTTATTTTCTGTTTAGTAAGTAAAAAAAACATAATTCATTTGTTTATCTTCCAAATTTTTAAATTTACACATTTTTTCTTTATAATATAAGGCCAAAAAATGTTTGTCGCTTGCTTTTTTAGGTTTGTTTTTGTTTTTCGATATAAGATTGGTTGGAATAAAAAAAACACGATTTAAAAAATAGCGCGGATCACTCTCTGCATTAGCACCGAAAGATGTTACTAAACATTTATTAATAATTTCTCACTTTTACAAACATTTGATTTTAAATTTATTTTTAAATGACGACATTTATCGACCTTTTTTTAAATATCCCCCCAAATGGTGTTTATTAGCCCCCCTCCAAAAGTGATGTTTATTCCGGAAGCTGTTCTTAAGATTTGGAGGTAGGGGGGGGTTATTCCAAGATGGACCTAATCTAAAAAAAACAAAAAGAAGTTTTTTATGCGCACATAATCAACTATTTTTTATTACTTTTTTTTTTTTACTTTTTTATTTAAAAATGAGTAAATTTCAATGAATAGAATAATAATTCATTTATCATTAATATGCGTTTTTGGTTTTGTGTTGAATGAAACTTTTTTTTCATTACAACAATAATGAACCAATTTAAATCTTCCGGCATGCGTTTAAGGGTTACGAAATTAAAAATCGTTTAGTTACTAAGCCAACGTCAGTAAATAAAAAAAGTTACGTGCACATGCATTAGCCTTGACTAGGGTGGGGGGCTAAGGGAGCGACCATTAAATAATTATGCTGGTCGCCATGGAACTCAACGTCCAAGGAGTACCTAAAATTGCACTTATGCACTTATGTTATCGTGCTATTTTTTAAAATAGTATTTTCATGTTAAATTCAAATTTTACAATATGTTTTTCTTTTATTACTTTGTTTAGTGAACATACAGATAACCCGGTAGGTTTCTAATGTGATGAAAATCTAGCCCTCCCCCCAAAAGAGGTACTCTGGATAATAACAAAACATTAACATTGCCTTAGTCTCGAAATATTTCTTCTCTACTGAACGAGGAAACAAACGGTGACGTGTAGTTCACCTTCTGTTTCTCTCCCACTCCTTCTTCCTCTCTTAATATCTCTCTCTAACCATCTCTCCCTTTCCCTCTCTCAATCTATCTTTCTCTCTATATCACCCTCTTCATCTCTCTTTGAGACCCTTTCTCTCTCTAACTCCCTCTATCTCTCTCCTTTCCTCTGTCTCATCCCTCTCTGTTTCTAACTCTCCCTCTCTCTCTCTGTTTATCTATCAATCCCTTTATCTCTCTATCTCCTTTTTTCTCTATTTTCCTCTCACTTTCTCTTTCCTATCTCTATATCTTCCTCTTTATCTGTCCAACTCTAATCCCTCATCCTATTTTAGTCTCCTAAATTAATTACAGTGAATAAGGCATTGTCAAAACATGGATAAATCCTATTTTAGTCACCTAATTTACTGACTGTGAGAATAGAAGTTATTTGGAAATTACTGCTACCTTGAACAGCACCAGAAGTAACTGGTAAAACCTTTCTAATTAAATTGATTTTGGCAGCCATTTGGTAACAAAATGACATAGCCTTAGCCCTTGCTGCATGAGTAATACCTGCGACCTTGCTGCCAAGTAGAAGAATTATTTATTCTACTTTAAAACATTCAATTATTCAAAAATCTCATGTTCGACATCTCCAAAACATCCAATATGGGGAAAAATATTGCAGAAATGAAAACTTATTGTTTAGGATGAATGCACAATGGTACGCAAACAACACTTGAGACTCTTGGTCGATCCTTGCAAGATTTGCGTGGCAATGTCAGACCATTTGGGAATGCAGTAATATTGCTTGCAGGAGATTTCAGACAAATGTTACCTGTTATTCTTCAATCAACACCAGCAGATGAAATAAATGCTTGCCTCAAATACTCTACTTTTTTGTTCCATGTGAAGCTATTAAACTTAACTCAAAATATGCATGTCCAGTTGCCGACTGTTCGATCCGCACAAAAACTTTTGCATTACTTGTGGTAATTGGGTACGAAAAAGTGCCAGCTGATCAGAGTTAAGGGCAAAATTCTTTGACTTTTAACTTCTGTAATTTCTGTAATTTTATTTCATCAAAAGAATAACTAGTTTTAAATGTTTTTGCAGATATTCAAATTATTAGAATTCCATTTGACTGAGTGAATGAGCTATTCTTGCAGGTCAATACAAAGATTCCCATGAACTTAACGCTATTATTCAATGTAAAATTCCAAGTGAGGTAGTCAAATACAAATCCATCGACACTGTTGTGAAAGCAGATAAAGCGGTTAATTATCCAACAGTTATATTTGCCAGGGATGCCACCGCGTGTATTGCAACTGAAATTTGGTGTACTAATTATCATGTTGTGAAATATAAACCAATCCAAGCTTTGCAATGGCACATAGCTTGCAGTAAAAAAATTAACAAACAATATCATAGAAACAACAATCTTAACAGGACCTTTCACAGATGAATATATCTTCATTCCATGCATTCCTATGATTCCACCGGATACATCATTACACTTAAGGAAATTGAACTTTCCAATTTTATTGTCATTTTCAATAACCATCAACAAAGCACAAGGAACAATCTTTACAATTGTGGACCTTACAGTTACACACTAACTGTTTTTTCACATGAACAATTTATATTACGTATTCAAGAGTCACCAAACCGGAAAATCTCTATATCAGCTAAGAAAATGGAACAACAAAAACTGTGTACCCATGCAAAATGGAAAATTAAACCTATAAGAAACATGTTTTTTCTCATTTTGGAACTTTTTCCATTGCGCCAATTTGAGCCACAGCAACGCGTGGCAGGGTACAGCTAGTATATATATATATAGAGAGAGAGAAAGAGAGAGAAAGAGAGAGGAGAGGGAGAGGGCGAGAGAGAGAGAGAAAGAAAGAAAGAACGAGAAAATAAATGACAATATAAAAGTATATATTAATGCATACAAATTTAATCGTCCATTTAATAGGAATATTAAATTTATATGAGTACGGGATATATACACTCTTCATATCTTGTAATGTCTAAGCCTAATAGTTTTCATCAGAGGTGGAGAAAAGGTGCTAAGTAACGTATTAGAAATGTGACGACTAGCGATAAGAACATTAGAAGCTAAATAATGGCGTATCAAAGACAGAAAGTAAACAGCATGAAAGTGAAGGAAAAAAGCTGGATAACTGTGTGATCAAGCTGTATAAGACAAAATTGGGATTATCACATAATTTAACATAAGTAGTATGTAATGGGGTTAGGGAGTTTACCATAATACGTAAGGGAGTATGAATTCAATATGCATGTTTTGTGCGGAGATGCACATCTAAATTAACAGTTTTGAAGAAAGAGGAAAAGGTTAAACCTAAAAAGAGAGGGAAAGAGTAAGTATATGAGAAAGAGAGACAGGTGAGAAGGACGTTTAGCAAACAAGCTAGCGAGTTGACCGTGTCACTTCGGTCAACAACACGCTTTATGACCCCTGCTAGTTGCTAAGCAACACGGAAAGAAAGCAGAGGGGTAAGAAATGTATAGAGAAGAGAGGGAGAGAATGAGGGAAAGAGACATTTTGGTGCAGAACACATTTTGTCGAGGCGTCGCTCAGAGCGGGCGTGGACATTTTTTCCACTCCACCAGACGACAGAGAACGAAACAATGTCGACCCCCCCATCGACAACGAAAGAAAAAGATAATGCCTGGGAGAACAAGCCGGCGTCGGCGAAGTATAGAATGTCAACGCCACAGGACAAGGGACACAGCACTCCAAAACAACCAAAACATTGGATGGATACTACCTAGGACGTCCGCATGTAACGAACTGTCGTCCGAAGCGAATAAAATTAAAGTCAATTTCACACAGAAATAAACAATAAACAAAAAGTAGGAGAAAAGAAAAAGAAAAAACTCTAAATGTCTTTTTGAATATCTCTTTCATATATTAAGTCAATGAGTTAATTTTGCTATTGTATTTGTTGATATTAATGTATTTTTGTATCGTTATATTTCTCGTTGGCATTTGCAGATAGTATATCAAGATACCCCGTCCACGCCCTCGTAATCTGTTCCTTTTATTTTTATCCCCACTCCGAACCATGGTTTAATTTTTTATGATAAAACAACTTTGAAATATTATCACTCGCGTTTTTTTTGCTGTGTTCAGTCTTCGTGTCTCTATTCCTTCGTTTTTTTACCCGTGTCACATGTGCAATAAATACTTGAATTTTGCTTGAATTTTGCTTTCTTGTTACTTGTTATACCCCCCTCCTTTTATAATGTGTTACCAGGATAATGTTTTACTTGCTTTCATGCGCCAAAGTTTACTTAAATCCTCCTTTTTATCGCATATGTTACAGTATATATATATATATATATATATATATATATATATATGTGTGTGTGTGTGTGTGTGTGTGTGTGTTTGACATGTGTTTATTTTTATATGTATCCAAAAATCTTAATGTGATTTTCAAAAAATGGCTTCATTTTGCACACATTGTACCAATATATAAATAATGAGAATAAAGTCAAATTCCCCAAAACAAAAATAAACAAAAAAATTGTTATTTTATTTGTACATTTATTTTATATTTTATTTATTTATTTATTCATTTTCTCACGTCCAGCCAAATTAAATCCGAAAGGATTTTTCCATTATATCAAGAAAGGGGGGAATAATGTTTTTCATCAACGTTCTCAATGTTTTTTAAGGAGTCAATTTTGGAGGTTTCATATTGACATTGAAAACTTTTGCGGTTGGATCGTCTACAATTATAGCAGATAATTTTATTCTTTTTCTTGGGAAAATTACTTTTGGGGAACGCGTTGCGGTGAGGTTCGTAATTTGGTGGTGTCTGCTTTCGAGAAGCATTTGGACCTTTAAAACATTGCTGGAGTTATTATTGTCCACGAACATCCGATTCGTCTCTTCGTAACTGCGCAATGTCACTTTAAATTTATAAGTTTGCCTTTTTGCGTTATAACAATTGTAAATGGTTTAAAATCGGCTGGAAGTCCATTTAGGGTCATTGATATCAACAAGCTATCGCTTATTATTTCGCCTGAGTTTTTAAGGCATCGCCGGTTGTTTCTGCCCTTATAACGTAATCGGTAATTGTTTCATCCTCGTTACGTTTCAGAGACGTTAGTTCTGTATATAGTGATATCATTTTCGGTTTCTCTTTTGATAAATAATGTTCTCTTAATATGTTCAATGCTTTCTGTCCATCATCCAAGGCATTTCTTATAATCAGAAACAGACTTCCACCGTGTAAGCATTGAATCAGTTCTGCAAAAACAGTCGCGTTCTTTTCGAGAAATTCGGGGTCGTTAGGATTCTCTGTTGGAGATTGTATCACTTTGTGTAGTTTCCGAATCCTTAGATACCCCAGACATTTTACCTGCCACTATTCAAATATAGATTCCGAACCGTCAAAGAAAAGACGGTGGCTGGGCGCATACCCAGTTAATTGGTGATACATTATGTTGAACAAAGATGGCGGTGAAGAAGCAGTGAAGTTCAGATCCTGAGTGGAATTGTTAGATGGCGTCTAACTGATTGAATCCAAAATTCGACAATTTGTATAGTAACTTTGGAAGCTTTTCATTGGTGGATTATTGTGACTTATGGTTATAAAAGCGATCGGCGAAATAAGTTGTGTCACACCTCCCGTATAAAGAGTCAAAGACATTCACATTTTCTATTAACTGAGGAGTTAAGTATTCAACCCTAAGCTAATAATGAAATCTAACTAAATTAAAGCAGTACCTAATTAAAGTTACACATACATACATACATACATACATATACACACATATATACAGAGAGAGAAAATGAGAGAGAAATGGGAGAGAGACAAAATGAGAGAGAGAGGATAGAAGAAAGAGAATCGTAGCAAAATACACAAGTACAAGGATAACCGTAATTTAAGAGCGTAATATATATTTTTGTGTGTTACTAAAGACCAGAAAAACATCGGTACCGTCGGTTTAAAATAAAAACAAAACAGAATAGTATCTGAAGATATGTAAAAAGGAACATGCGGCCGCAGCAGAGATTGAACTCACTACACCAGTTTGTAGTGCAATTCAAATCTTGCCCGTAGCTGAATACTTGAATACTTGATGCTTTGCCAAGGTTATCAAGTGTATTTTTATCGTGAGGCAATCACTAGATGGGTTGCCTACTACGGCTTAAGAAAGGCGTATCTAATCTCGAGAGAAGGATAGACCACCCTAGACTAAAATCGAGAGAGAAAGGTAGTGGCGTCCTTGGAACGAAACTGTGTAAGTGGGATTGTAGAAAATAGTACGAACACTGAGTATTTTTGTTTTGTTTTTAGTTACAATATAAAAAGCATTAATAAAAATAAGCTACAGGACTTAGTCGTGTTTTTTTTCCGCGTGATGATTCGTCAAGCTATTGAGAAATGCTCACGCGAATAAAACGCGGAAAATTCTGTGCATTATAAATGCCACATATATTTTGAAAATTTACTACCTATATCTGCTTACATATTGAGTACTGTCGAGGTAAATATTAAAACAATATTCAGATATTATTGAAAATATTCACTGATGTAAATACATAAAATAATAACAACATATATGCATATATATATATATATATATATATATATATATATATATATATATATACGCACATATATGCGTGTATATGCTTATATATACATTCACAGGCACACTTTATCTTCATTCAGTCTTTAAAGACTATGGACACACACTGTACCTGAACTCGGAATTTTGTGACAAGAATTTCACAATCTCCAAACACGCATATCCTGACTCATATATATATATATATATATATATATATATATATATATATATATATATATATATATATATATATAATTGTGTATGCATAAAAATAAATACGAAAAATATATAGATGTTTTCTGTATTTATTATGTGTTGACGTGTAGAAATACAAAAAGCATTTCGAAAAAAAAAAACGAAAACATATTTTCGACCGATCCTTCGGTCTTCTTCAGTGTGAATGTGAATGATGGAAACATGAGCACAGGGCGCACAAGGTTAGTAGCAGGAGGGGCAGTGATATAGCCAATTAGATTATGATCTATGTCAATATGACCCTCCCTATATTTTTGATTTAAATTGTCACCAACTTGTGTGGCCTTTATTCTAAACTAAGTCTTTCATAAAATGTTTAATGTGACACCCACGCACCTCACGTGCACATTCAGATATGTAACGTACATGTATGACCACCCGCACACTATAACATATGCTTCTACACGTACCCCTACATACACAGAATACGCACACAGCGTTTACAGACGTACGTACACATACGCCTGAAGACTGATGAAAAGATTGTTGCACGGACAAATCTCTGTAATTAGAGAAACAAAATAAATAAGGTTTGAAAATATATTTATTAAAGGAAAAGTCTTAAACCGAACTTAGGAATCAGAAATTGAAAATAATGCATATTGCAATCCTAGGAATGTGAAGTAATGGTCCATTGTGTTTAGAAATAACTAAATAGAATTAGGAGAATTCAATTCAGGATCTTTCTTTTAGTTACCAAAAGGTGTTGGAGACATGTGTAATAAATAAAACTCACGTGAAGAAACTTTCACATGTCTGAGCACATTTTGACGTTACAAAGAAAGATAGATCCAAAATACTCAGTTTGAAATCAGTGTTGCGAGACAAAGCTGGGATTCACAGCTAGGAGATTCCGGAGAGAGGAGACTTGAGTTAACTGAACCCCCATTTGGACGCGAACCAGAAAGGGAGACAAGAAAATTTACTTCTGAAAGGCATTTGAATGCATCATCATCATCATCATCATCATCATCATCATCTGTGATTCGTCTTTGTAGAAGAACATTGTATGAAACCCCCCCCTTCCAAAGTGTAACTGAATATCCCTCGTAAATAATGAATCTCCTCCTCGTTTAAAGAACTGTCTACGTCTTTCTTCATATCAAGCTCCTGATATAAATATCGACTGTGCACCATCGATTATTTTTTTTACAAGGTGATCACCACTTATCAAGGCCTGGAAGCCACTCAGGAATAAGAGTTATTGCATGTACAGTACGTTACTGTGGGGATTTAATAACGGGGCGGTTAATCAGAAATTTGTTTACCTTGGACTTGAAGACATCCAGGTTGTAATCAGGTGAGAAGCAGGCGGACGGAACAGAGTTCCACAGGCGTGTAGTTCTAAGAAAGAAGCTTTTTTCGTGGAATCTACGTTTTGATTTCAGCACAGATAAAGAGTGGGTAAAAGTTTTGACAGTGGTTTCAGATAGACGGGTGTTTTTCGTAAAATGTTGGCGAGGGGGCCTAGAGATTGGAGCTTACGATAAAACAAAGATGGGGTCGCAACGTCTCTTCTGTGAGAGATAAGTTGCTACGAAGAGAAAAGGGCATCCCCCACTAAGCCACGAAGTCTATTTTGGTACTCTGTCAAGGCAGTATAGGCTTTTTTAGCAGCTCCTGCCTAGATATGGCAGCAGTACTCCATACTTGGGCGTACTTAGCTTTTATATAGATAGCGAATTGCATCGGTAGTGAGATATCTTCTGGAGCGGTAGAAAGACCCCACCATCTTTCCAGCGACCTTGGACACATACTTGATGTATGTGTTCCATTTCAAATCAGGAGTAAAGTTCAAGCCCATAAGCTTGTCAAAACATGGGGATTCTCCTAGACGAGAGCCATCCATTTCCATTGATGTCAGATGGGGATCAGAGGGTTGATGATGTAAAGATAGGATCTTGATTTTAGATGCATTAAAGGTACCAGCCACGTCTTCCCCCACTGAACCACGCGCTCGAGATCAGAGGAGAGAGAATCAGATTAAACTTCGTCATTTACAGCCTTTGATGTGTTGCCTTATATGGTCGTGTCATCAGCATAGATGTCAACGAATGATTTAAGTATGTGTTTAGGGAGATCAATGATGTTGATCAGGAAAAGTGTTGGGCCCCTGATGGACCCCTGAGGGACCCCAGCATTAATACTGTAGGCCTCTGATTTTTGTCCATCGACCACTACTCTTATGAGCCTATCAGAGGGAAATGATTTAATGATAGAGAAAAAATTTCCAGTTATACCGTAGATGGAAATCTTGTAAAGTAGGCGTTTATGCCATACATTGTCGAAGGACTTTGATATGTCAAGAGCAATTGTCATAGAACGAAAGCCTTTGTCAAGAGATTCACTAATCCTATGAGATATACTCGTTAGCACATCTGCGGTAGATCTTGCTTGGCAAACCATATTGCGTGCCACTAAGAAGGTTATTTCTGGTGAGGTGGTTGACTATTTCTCTATTTAATATGGATTCCAGCAACTTAGTCATGACACACAGGAGACGTATTGGTCTGTACTGAGCGGAAGATAACATCACCTGAATTCTTAAATACAGGCCATACTGATGAGGTTTTCCAGGGTGTTGGAAAGCACTTCTCCTTAAGGCAACGCTAAAACAGTTTCGTAAGTATGGGAGCAAGTTCTTGTTGAAGCTTTTTTATCACGATAATTGGGATGCCGTCAGGCTCAGTTGCCTTACTGGAATCAAGATTCTTGATTAGCTTGGCGACCTCATGCACAGATATTTGTATGTTACATAGCGTGTTCTGTGTTATAGCAGGAAATATGTGGAGTTGATGGCCTTCGTCGCATAGGGTAGAATTAGCTGCAAAGTTCTTAGCAAATAGTTTGGCTTTGTCTGAGGCTGACTAGATGACCTGAGGTCCTTTGATACTGGTTGGGATAGAACGCACACTTATGTTCAGGATCCTATTTGTTATTTGCCAAAACTGGTGGGAACCAAGCCGCTGATCAGCTACTTTGGATTTAACGGACTGAGCATATAGCTCTCTTGTATTTTTTATTACTCTTTTACAGTGGTTGCTGGCGTTCCTGAAAGCAGCTTTAGTCTCAGTGCATCTATTACGTTGGTAGCTATGGAAAAATGATTTCTTTGCGCGATGGCAGCAGCACATTCTGGGGAGAACCATGGTTGGCTGTTAGGTTCTTGTTGGATTTTTTTAGATGGTATGAATCGGTCTATGCCTACAATTAACCATTTTGTCAGGTCTGATACTATAGAGGACACATCCTTTTTAAACATGGAATGCAGAGGTAGATCAGATATGAATGTACGGAAGCTATCCCAGTAATCCATGGAGTATAGGTATACTACGGTGGAGGGGTACATCTGTGGGCTTATTACATTTCATTTTTATCTTAACTGATACGACGGAGTGGTCGGAGGATCCTAGAAGAGAATGAACGGAACATGAACATAGCTCAGGGGAAGTGGAGAAAAAAAGGTCTAGAAGGCTTGCATACTTACCTGTAATATCGGGCACACGAGTGAGCTCGCAATCAATCTAAGTGAGGTCATAAGCAATGGCAAATCATGGCATAATTTCCCCTCATCGTCTGTCTTATTTGAGTGGGTTAGCCATCCACGTTGAAGTCAGCACAGATGTGGATGTTAACCGAGGGATTTGCAGACAGGATGTTGTCTATTCTCTCAGATATACTCTTAAAGATAGTAACTCCGCTGTTATGGGGCCGATAGAGGGCAAATATAAATTCAGTGGTGTAAGCAAGTCCAACCCAGAAGCACATATAAGGTAAATTAGGATCTTCTCTAGATATATCTTTGCCAAATGGGAAGCCATCTTTAATGTAGGTACATATCCCATGCCAATGGCGGTCTTGATGGGTCAGGTTTAGATGTTAAGTTAGAGTATCCGTTAATTATGAACTCGTCTAGGAAAGTGGTCGGCCCTATTCCAGTTGTGTTTAGAAAGAATATTTCCGGTTTCCTCTCTTGTAATTGGGTTTAAACCTCTGGAAATTTGGAGGGCAGACTCCTTATTTTGGAGAAGGAGACCTGGTAGTAGGGGTCTACGTTAGAATATGTGGTTCTAGGTTTATTCGAGTTTTTTTTTCTGGAGATATTTCATGTTGAGGTTTTGGGATTTGTGGAACAGGTTTGCATACATGGTTAGAGCAGGATAGACAGGGACGGTAAAGAGAAAAGGACATGACTTTTTTTATGTAGCACATGATAAGGTAAAGCCATAACAATTACCCACTAGTATGGCATCGAGAGGCTCTACCAGAGACTACTGCATGGTCCAGAATCCATTCAGCAAATGGCAATATAGCATCCCCAGTACTTTACACCTGCTGATAGGACAGCCTACTTAGTGGTAAATCTAATGTTCGGGTCCCTGACTATCAGGCGGATAACGTCAGCCCAAACGAAATGTTTACCTCCAGCACCCTTACTAGTGACATCGCCACAAGGATAGACATAGAAACAGAAAAATTTCCGACATCTCAGACTACTGTTCACGAAGTACTACCGACTTGAGAAGCAGCGTTTTCTTCACCCTTTGTCAGAAAAATCACTCACTGTAATGAGGACTGAGGGACAGAAAAGGAGAAACGAGATTTACATAACACCTCGACTGCATTATCTACTGTCCATTAAAAAAAGGAATAGGTACGAGGGACTTTTATCAGTTTGTAAAGTCGGCTTCGTTTTTGGTAATTTACATTTGAGTTTAGATAATAGATTAAGGTTTTAATTTGGAGGGTTCTCGTTTTCATGGGTGACCTTATTTTGTTTATTTCGTTTTACACGTAACAAGACAGTATTGGTTAATGGATAACTACATTTCAAATATTCCTTTACTGTGTACCTTGTTATGTATTGTCTCCGATATGTACACACCCACTACACAACAAGACAAATAGAAACTTCTGACAAAAAGCTGATGCTTCCCATTAAATTCATGAATGCATTATGGTTCTAGTTACGGGACTCGATCAAATGGTAAGCTGCTTATCTGGATTGTCTAAATGCACAGCCATCCTAACACACATTTATTAATTTTTTTTCAAACGCTTGCCGTAGATTCCCGTGTCTTTTATTAATTAATGTATACACACATATATTCTTTTAAGAAATAAACGTAGAATATCCTTCTTTATGTTCATTTTGATTTACTACTTTATTTTTGTTTGTGTTCAAACAGTAAAATGTAAGTGAGTAATATATATATATACATATATATATATAGATAGATATTTATATATATATATATATATATTTATATATATATATATATTACTCTCTCATATCTATATATATATACATATATATTACTCATTTTACGCTAATAGTTGAGATATGAAGACATATATGTATATATATATATATATATATATATATATATATATATATATATATATATATATATATATATATATATATATATAATGAACTCATTCCCCCCCGTGTCTGATCATAATAGGATGGAAAATCAAGAGATTTTATGCAGATGTACTGTACACAAACTGCATCGCGCTATCTGAGGTGTGTTATAGGCATATTACCTATCCACTGACTATGTTTTATCTGGTGAGAGTTCACTTCCGAAACCGGTTATGATCAATGGAAGTAGTAAATTCCTCTCTTTCTCTAATAGATTCATATTTCCACCGCGATCCATTTACACCGGCCGTGACCGTTCACAGGAGACAATTACGAACGAACACCGGGTTAGGTTTCTATAAAAACTGGACTACAATTTAGGTAAAATGCACTACGATTACTCTTACGTTGGTTCAAAATCAAATCAAATACAAAACCAAACAAAAAAAAACTTTACATTTTCTTTCCTTAAAATAAAAATTATTTTACTTCAATTCCGTTTTATTTCGCGTTCTGCTCTATTTATAACATCGTTTTTTAATTTTTTTTTATTGTATTTTATTTGGGTTTTATATGTTTCTATTCTCTGTTGTTCGTTTTTCCGATCTTTACATTTTACAAATTCATTTCTTCTCTCTATCCGTTTCTCGTTTCTTTTTCTTTTTATTTATTTATTCATTTTACTTTCCTCTGTTTCTGTTTCTGTTTTCACGATATTTCCATTTTCTTTTGTTATTTCTTCTTTCTTTCTGTTTTTCCTCTTCCTTCGGCAAGTTTAACATTGTTTCTTTCTTTGTAAGACAGCCGACTCTTTTACACTAAACGAATCATTCCTTTTTCTTTCGTTTCTTTGCTCTTTCTTCGCTGTCTTTCCAATCGCTTCTTCTTTTTTAAATAAACATATCATAAATCATTTCCGTTACATTTCGCTTTCTTCGATGCCTTTCTCTCTATTTTCATCGTTTATTTCTTAAACCCCATTTTTCCCCATTCTTCTTCGTATTTCTTCTTCTTTTTTTAGGTTAGAAACGTCCGTCTCACGTTCATATATAACAACATATTTCCTTGGTAGATTTCCGGGTGCTAAAACCGCGGTGATAGAGATTCTTCCATTACACCAAATGGAGCCACCGCAAAGCCTGCCAGGGTACAGCTAGCATATATATATATATATATATATATATATATATATATATATATATATATATATATATATAAATTAACATGCCATCCCGTTCGTTAAAGAATGAAATCGCCAGATCGTCGAAGACAAAATGCAAGCAAGCAAAGAAGCAAGCAAATTAACCAGTGAGTTATATATATATATATATATATATATATATATATATATATATATATATATATATATATAAATTATTAAATTTATTTATACAAACATTAATGGCTACATATGTGCATACATGTTTCTGTAATCACCCGCGTTGGGGGATTATGTATCAGGCCAAGAATAACCGCCGAAACTCTCTCTCTCTCTCTATCTCTCTCTCTCTCTATCTATCTCTCTTTATATATATATATATATATATATATATTATATATATACATATATATATATATATATATATATATTTATATATATTGTGCAGTTAGTTATCATGTGGTTATCTTATTTAGGTTTAAACGATCACATTAAAACCAACTAGTATTTTAAGTTTTAAAATCCGGCGTGACCATATGTGGAAAAACAGAGATGTAAGAAATAACAGATTCCTTTTGAAAAAATATCATTTTTAGAGAATTAAATTTACTTGAATCAGAATAGCAAAATTGTGATTTTCAAAACTATGTACTGCATTTTCTTACAAGTTCACAATTTTATTACTATTGCCATTCTTTTCTTGTATTTTACAACAACACATATATCTACATCTTTATGTAAATGAAAAATAAAAATTTTGCGAACCTCCAGTTCCTTGACTGTTTCTCAACTTGATGAATCCTTATACTGTCGTCAGTTTACTTTAAATAACACGGGCGCCATTTTTCTGAAGACATAATTGAACGTTTTCTGAAAGGTCACATCTCGTCTCGGCGTGATCACGCTGCAAGCATGTGTGATTCGCAGCGTTAGCTGCATTAAGTTAGTGACGTCAGCCAGTAACCTAGCAACAGGCTTATGGCGGCCACAAGTGTGAGGAATTATATTAAATGGAAACGTGTCGGCTTGTTTAATAAATTAATACCCAAGTAAAAGACGGGGTAATGGAGACGATACTAAGTGGCATTCACCTTCTCAATCAGATCGTCTATTTAGGTTTTTCTGAAATGAGATTATGCAGGTGAGTTATTCCGAATAAATATTACTCTTCTTGCATTGCGATCAATATTGTTTATAGTGTGATACAAATGCCTGTAGGGTTGTACACTGATTTGACAAACAAGGTTTTTATGGGGACCAAGTTTAAAAACAACACGCTAAGCATGACAATAGATATACACTATTTTTTATTCGATTGAAAGCACTGCATTTTATATTTATGAAATATGGAATTAACCCACTTTATATCTTCTAAAGTAGACTATTATCTAGGGAATAATAAGAATATGTGTGTATAATATATTGAATGTTTCGCACGTAGAGTAACATTAACCGTTTCCTGCATACTCTTGTTACACAAGGTGTTACTTTCAAAGTAAAACCTCGTGTTTTTAACTCAAAAACGAAAATGTTGAAGACGAGAGTTATACCATAAAAACTAACGACCTTTATGGTCCGGGTTTTAGTTTTTTATAGAGTCACCACTATAAGGGATTTTAGTCTGCTTTTTTGAAGTGTTGATCGTAAAATCCAGGACGCGGTTTGATACCTACATATTTGTCCTCATTCTAAAACTAACCAACCGATATTCTGATGGTGTTGCTATCAACTGGGTCGTAATTATTCAGCATGTTGATCGGAACAATTTCGTCTGCAGAGAATAATTAAATGGCACATCCCTTCTGGCGGATGCCCATGACAGGGGTTGCTTTCTTAGAGCCTCACACCGACAGTCACTGCAAGACAGAAATTAAACTTTCAGCTCATGAATACCTAAGTAAAGTCATCATGACAATTCAATTTGAAACCCCATCTTCTTCATTGCTGCTTGATAAAAATAAAAGGCATTACATTTGAAACGTTCCTTGTAATTACAAGCTTCAAATCTCCAGTGAATATCAAATGCATATTTTATAAGTGGGGAGAGGGCAGAGTTCAGCCAGAATAGCGGGCACAAACGAATTCCGATTGACTTAGAAGCAAATTTCTTTTTCTAAAATATTTCTAACAATTATTTCTGTTTTTTACGCAATATATCTAGGTATTATCGCCTTATTGCTAAGAAGGCTTTAAACACTTCTTATTATTATTCCAAGGTGTTATATGCTGTGGTCGCACCAGATTGCCCGATATAACGAGCGAACAGAAGATTGCGATGCATTATGGTAAAATGTCATTAGAATGGATGTTTTCATTGGCAGAAAGCAGTTATTGAAACGGATTAGATAGTGAAACAATGTGAAGGGTTCTCTGATAATAAATTGGGACTGCAATTTAGGTAAGACCACCTGGAATGTTTGCATAAAAAACTTAAGATAGTTAACAATGACAAAGATTACCTTGACTAAGACTGCCTTGGATACGTGACGTGTTAACTAACAGCGAAAGATATTTTTCATATATTCACGAAATTCAAACAAGAGTTAATTTTTGCAGTCGGTAGACTAGCGGACAGAAGTTCGGTCAAGACTATAGTTGTCCTCTCGGATGAGATTTGGTATCTTACTTTCTATGGAATCATTCAGTGGACAAAACTAGAGAAAGATTTAGAAATTTATCTAAACGTCTGACAACCATGAGGGCGCAGGGTATGTTATGTATAAATTATACATTAATATTTGAATCCTTTTCGGGGATGGTGACATCTGTTACAGGACTTCAGAGAAAACGCTAATCGCCGAACAACAGCGAGATGATAAATGTATAGACTTTTTATATGCGCCATGCAGATAAAACTGCAATAAAATATGTATCCGGCATACAGACATCCACACAGGAGATCTATAGGAGAACATATTCTACATACATTAAAATACGCACTATATAATACGCCACGGCCACAAACAGACATGAATATACCATGCGCGTATATATATATATATATATATATATATATATATATATATATATATATATATATATATAGTGTTGAGAAGAAGGCCGAGCCGGTCGCAGGTGTTGAAGACTACGTCAAGACTGCGTTGAAGGCCAATGGAAGTATGGGTAAGGAAGGCGACATCATCGGCTTAGTTTAAATCGAATATGACTCTTTAGAAGTTTTAGTCTTGGCTTAAAAAAGTTTCAGGTTGAAGAGACTGCCATCAAAATAGTACTAAAGAGTAATGGTATGAAAAATGACAATTCCGACGAGAAACTTAAATGACGGACACCAGGAACAGCAATTACGCATCTGTTTTCAAAGCGACATTCGCAATAAAAGGGTTCGATTCTGCACCAAACATTACAAAACGAGTATGAATGCCAGTTTGAAACTGTTGATGGACTGACAATAAATTACGAGGACAACCAAACTTCCGGAGAATGTTCCATTGTAACTCCTCACTCGAGAAGGTGGTTAGGGACTCTTATTTCTCTGGATTCTCGGCACGTGTCGTCTAGACTCCTCGGAGGTTGTTACATGAATCTGGTATGCTGAAAGCGAATATCGAAGCGGCAGGCAGGAAGAAAGTCAAACAATTGTAGGCTATCTACAGAAGCTTAATTTTCGCAAAATTATGTACAAAATGTTTTTACAATTCTCATTCAGATTTTGTAAGTTCTTTTCAAAGTCTCAACTCTCTTCAAAGACAGCGACAGACGGATGGATGAGGTAGGGAGGGGTCACGTCTCTTCTCGGATTCAACAAGCAATCTGCTTTGAAACTCTCCACTCACTAACTAATCGTAATCGTAATAGTCGTATATATAGTAAGGTGTGTGGATGGAGTGGAATAAGATTTCGCCATGAAATCGAAAGCTTTTAGGGTTTTGCGTGGGTACAATTCGCAAACTAAAATCTAAATTACTCATTCTCCAAGCCAGGTTTCAATTCTGACATTCGACCCTGGGTTCATTTAAGGCCAGAAAAGGTTCTAAGTGAAATGTCCTGTTGTCAACTTTTAGCCGCAAAAGTATATTTCTCTGGTTTTCAAACAATATCTATATTGACATGAAATAAAATATATATATTTATCTGTTCTATCTTGCATCCTTGAGTTATCTGGGGTCACCCGGGAATAAAAAGCTACTTCAGCGTAAATCTAACGCTCCTCAATGAGGGATTACGTTACACCATCACATCATGTTCATGGTTCACGGTGTTGAAGGTCATTATAAGATCTACAAAGACCACAAAAAGCTCACGATGTTGTTCACAACACTTTTCCTAGAGACAAGCAATGAAGTGCGATGTTAGAGGTACTGCGCTTTCAACGGAAGCGACATTGTTATTCTGGAACGACAAGATCCATAACCGTTTCCAGAAGTCGTACGAGCATGAACTTAGCCAATAATTTGCTGGTCATGGAAAGGAGAGAGATGCCTCAGTTGTTGCTTTATACAGCGCGATCACCTTTCAATTTGGAGACGAAGATGATGTTCAATGCTGTGAGGACCATTTTACTGACCAGCAGTTCAGAATAAACTAGTGAAGACGTAGGAAAAGGTCAACTCCGCTATACTTGACGATCTCGGTGGGTATGCCATTGGGACCAGTTACCTTGTTGCTTTTTAGGCCATAAATGACCTTATTTTCTTAGTTGAGGGATAGTGGGTTGTTCAACACGGGAATGGATTGCGGAGTGAAAATCATGAATGATGGAGTGATTGGTGCCCTTGATCTTTTCAAGCAGCTCCCGTAGGTGTTCAGCCCACCTCTCAAGAATACCGTTCATCGATTTGATGACAGCATTATCCTTACTACGCACATGATTCATTCAACGTTGTACTGAACCAGGAATCATATATACATCCGAGTAGAAACCGTGAATGCCGCCAATGTCCGAACAGCCTTGGGACTTCCTAACCTAGCTTAGTCACCACTCATTTTCCATGAGACGCAATTCTCGCTTAACCACGGCACGGAGAGAGAAGAAACGCCCCGGGAGTGTGGAAGTTGTTGGATTTCTAAGAAAGGCATCATGAGCGACAAATCATACCACCGTGATGGCCTTCCTATTAACAGTGAGAAGACGAAAATCCTGCCAAACGTATTTCTAATTGATGCTCCCATCATAACCATCAAGGGTATGCCTCTGAAAATATCAGCAGCTTCACATGCCTAGGCTCTAATTTCTCATTCTTCTGGACTTTGGCGATGAAGTCCAGGGCTGCCTTCATCTCACCTCTTCTGCTTTTGGTCGCCTGTGGTCTACTTGTGCAAAGCAGTGTAAACCCCGTATCGGACTTCACATCAATAATAGAGTCACGGACTGAAGTTTAAAAATCAAAAAGACGTCTTTATCCACATAAATGAACGACTATAATTATTAATAATAATAATGATGATAATAATAATAATAATAATAACTCACACACACACACACACACACACACACATATATATATATATATATATATATATATATATATATATGGAAAATATGCTTATTCCATTATATTTTACATTTTATTTATGTCAATTCTTTAAAGTTTATGAAACTTGATGAAACTACAGTGCATATACAAATAAATCACTATATATTCCAAATTTGGAGATGCTGTCCATCTTTATGTTTTTTTTTCTATCAGCATATAACAATATGCAATTCTTGACAGCACCTTCTTCGTAGCGCCGGATCATTCATCCAATTATTATGTCAATTTTTGAATTTATTCTTCGTATGCCTATCATAAAAATTTGAACTTATTCCACTTAAAAGATGATAAAAAATATGGGCATGATTACAAAATCAGATTATTGGATAATACTGAAAGAAATTAAGGGTAAGATTGACAACATCTTGAACTTTGAAGTGTAGATAGTTTATCATTTATATATATATATATATATATATATATACATACATATATATATATAAATATATATATATATATATAAATATATATATATATTATAAAGAAGTGAACCATCGCATAAATTCAATCAACTAAAAAACTTCGATTTGATAAACTTCGATTTTCTAAGCTACTTTCAGCCAAGGATGTTAAGTGTCGTCATACAAATAATCACAAATTTACTAATTTCTTAAACCTTTTGATTAAAAATAAATTTGGCGAGCCTTCATTCTCGGATCAGCATATATTTAATTTCTCTAAATTTAAATTGTCAGAAGTCGATACGTTTGTGTTGTCTAGGGGACTTGAATTTTGTGTCCCTCCTCGCCAGATTGACGTAACTCAAACTCTTAGTGAATTTGAGATTTTATTTTCACAAATAAAAAATAATGGTTCGGGTGACAACTTAAATATTGTTAAATCTCGCTTGACTGAATTAGCCAATAAATTCAGTCAATGCAATATTTCTTCTCGCCATTTTATTTGGCAAAGTAATCATTTCATTGCGGCTAAGCAATTAAAATGCAATAATGAGATTTACATTTCTCGCCCAGATAAAGGCAACGGTGTAGTTATCCTTGACCGTCAAGACTACATTGCAAAAATGCTTTCTATTCTTAACAATGATAGCAAATTTATCTGTTTAAGTTCCCTGGACTCCGATGACACTCCTTCAATTGGAACCAAGCTTCAAAATAAACTACTTTGATGGCATAAACTTAAATATTTATCTAAGGAAGTTTATTATAATATCCGACCGGTGGGCTCTCAACGCCCCAGGAGTTACGGATTGCCTAAGGTACACAAAATTGATACTCCATTGAGACCAATTTTGTCGATGGTAGGTTCGGCCCAACACAATCTGGCTAAATGGCTGGTTTTAATTCTTGAACCAGTCTGTTCTTTTTATTCAACACATTGCACACCTGATTCTTTTCATTTCGCATCGACTATCAAGGAGCTTCCTCTTACCACTAACAACTGTTATTTGGTCTCCTTTGATATTAGCAATTTGTTTACCAATGTCCCTCTTGACGAGGTCATTGACATATGTGCTGATTTTCTTTATAGAGGCCCTGGTTCCCTCCCCTCTTTTCCTGAGGCGGTGTTCGTTGAACTTTTGGAACTTGCTACTAAGTCAGTTTCCTTTAGTTTCAACGATGTGATGTATCGCCAGTTCGACGGTATATCTATGGGATCACCCCTTGGCCCAACTTTGGCCAATATTTTTGTGGGTTTTTTAGAATAGACGTTGTTTGACAAGTACCCTAGACCAGCATTTTACATGCGTTATATTGACGACACTTTTTCTTGTTTCGCAACGCATGATGAAGCTGTGTTCTTTTTCCACTTATTAAATAATTTACACCCTTCTCTCAAATTTACGATGGAGGTGGAAAAAGATAACTCCCTTCCTTTCCTTGATGTGTTAGTTTCTAAACGTGGGCTTTCCTTTATGACATATATTTATAGAAAACCCACTTTCACTGGTCTTTATCTTAGTTGGGATTCTTTTGCACCCACAACCAGGAAACTAAATCTTATTAGAAACTTAACCCATCGGGCGCTTGCTATTTGTTCCCCACCTTTTATTGATGTGGAAATTGAAAACATTAAAAGGATTTTTATTACTAATGGATATCCATCTCCATTAGTTAACTTAGTTATTAATAAAAAAATTAAATCCTTTTCTGAGCTACCAAAATACGGTCCATGTAGATTTCCGGTATACCTTAGGTTACCCTGGATTGGACTTGAAGGCCAACTTATTTGCGATAAGATTTCCTCTCTGGTGTCTTCTAATTTTGGTGCTCTATCGCTCCGTATTGCCTTTTCCACAAAAACCGCCTTTCCCTCATTTCGTAAGGATGTCTTGCCTATCTCTCAAACAAGTAATGTTATTTATAAATTTCAATGTCGGTGTGGTGCCGTCTATATAGGCAAGACGACCCAGCATCTTCAGGTCAGAATCGCCCAACATGTTCCCCGTTTCATCCGAGATCATCACACTACTACCAGAAAATCTCAACTGATAGAATCGTCCATCGGCCAACACTTGGTCGATAAAAAGGAGTGCGGTCTTGTTTTCTCTCCGGAGTGTCTTTCTGTTTTGTACCGAGGACGCACAAAGTTCCACCTGTCTGTCCTCGAAGCACTGTCCATCATTGTTTACTTTGTGCAAGCAGAGAAACCCCCGGCTTCAATTAGAATTATTTGGGTAGTTAGGTTTTTTTGTTTTTTTTTTTCTCTTAACCTCCTCTCCGCTCTTATTCCATACCACTATCAAATATTCTAAAAAAAAAAATAATTTTCAGACTTATGACCCTTGATAATGTTAGTCTGAACGAAAAGCGCTTTGGGTGTATTTTAACGATCGTTTTTAATCGACTTATTTATTCTATTGAATTGTACATATAACTTGCCCCATTATATATATATATACTTTTTTTTCTATTCCTCAGCCCGTTTTCCATTTTTTTAGTTGATGGAATTTACGCGATGGTTCACTTCTTTATAATTATTCTAAAATTTTGCCAATCGAATAAAGTTATATATATATATATATATATATATATATATATATATATATATATATATATATACTCGCATGCATATAGTGCATGTATACACGCTTTACGACAGTATTAGATACACCTCATTTATAGGGACATGTACGTATGTATACGCGCTGCTACGCTACATATTCATAATTTGTTTGCCATGATGACCTTGCAGATCAGTTTTTCCAAAGAGATGAGAGAATCTTAAATATATTCCTTGATTCGTGAATCCGCTTTGAAAATAGCAACTCAGATATCCAGGACGAGAACCGTCGTACTAACCTGAAGCAAAAACATTTTCCCCGGACATTTAAAAATATTAGAAAGCTCGGATGTGTCCATTCAGCTGATATAAACACCAGGACGTTGATAAAAGGAAGAAACGATTACATTAAAATTCGATTTCTTTCATTACGTATTTTCATAGTGACGTCTACTATGATGATATGGATAGCAGAGGGTAAAATGATATGATGGAAGAGGATGATATAGGTAGCAGAGGGTAAAAATTAATGTTGCTCGTCACTAAGCTTGTTGAACGAAGAAGTTGGTACAATTATATTGTTTCCCTTTTCCTTTATTGACTATTGTTTTTTTCTTGTTATTTATCGTTGGTTGTTTTTACTGACCTGATCGCTGACATTGTGTTTAAATATAATAATTGAAAAGTCAATATAACAATTGTTATTATTCATTTTAAAATTATCTCTGCGGATGTCCGAGAGTTAACTTGATAATTTTAAAATGAGTTAACATGATAATTTTAAAATGAGTTAACATGATAATTGCGAATGTCCGCAGAGATAATTTTAAAAAGAGTTAACTTGATAATTTTAAAATGAGTTAACATGATAATGTTAAAATGACTTTACATGATAATTTTCAAATGAGTTAGCATGATAATTTTAAAATGAGTTAACATGATAATTTTAAAGTGAGTTGACATGATAATTTTAAAATGAGTTAACATGATAATTTTAAAATGAGTTAATGAGTTTTACATGAGTTAACGCTACTTTCGTTTTTTTTCTTTAATGCTTTCTATTCTCTCACCGAGAATAACGGCACATCAGCTAAATACATTGGTGTCGACTAATTATCTTCACAAACCAATCAACTCGATACAATAAACTTAGTACTAAAAAAATATTCAAGAATTTCTGTTCAACGTTTAATTGTATCAGTAATTATTTAAAAAAAAGTCCTTGCATACACGAACGAGATAATGCATGCATTTATGGTCTAAAATATTTAATGAGACCTTGTAGTTACATATGCATACAGACGACGGATAGAAATGTCATATATATATATATATATATATATATATATATATATATATATATATATACATACACACGCACACACACACACACACACACACATATATATATATATATATATATATATATATATATATATATATGGTGGAAGCCTTCTATCTCAAGAGACAAGGACCTTCTGCATCTGGTGCATTGCAGCGTCCGCTGTGACTATACATTTCAAATTAGAGTGGTCTTTCAAGATGAATACCTATGCAAGTCGTAAGGAGACCTACGCTTCCTCAGTGACTAGGGTCCCCACTCAGAATAGCAGACAAAAGCCGGCAGAAAGACAAGTCAATACGGTCGGAGCCATAAGAGCAGGAATTGCCGGAAACATATTGGAATGTTTAATTATACGCTTATTTGGACACCGAACCCAATTTTTCTCAGGATATACTCCCTTAGCCTTATGGGAACAAATACCTAACTTATATATCGACCATATAAATGATATTGTCAGCATCTTCTTATTGTTTGATTCTTATACTGATACTATTTTGATATTTTAATAATTTACTCGATATATTTTTTTACAAAGGCATCACCACATTATCAAGGCCCAGAGGCCACTCAAGGATAAGGGTTAAAGAGTGTACAGTAGAAATTGGTCAATATAGTAATCATTAGTAATGAAAATTTGGTAAATTTAATAACTTATATGGAACGGCTCATCAAGAACTTATTTACTTTAGACTTGAACACAACCATATTGTAGTCAGCCGGAAAGCAGGAAAACGGAAGACAATTCCACAGGCGTGCAGTTCTAAGAAGCTTTGTTCATGGAATCTACGTTTAGGTTTAGGCATAGATAAAGAGTGGGGGAAATTATTGATAGTGTTTACAGCTAGACGAGTGTTTCTTGTGAAAGTTTGGCGAGGGGGGACCATAGATTGAAGCTCAGTCGAACACTTTCCATGAAAATACCGATAAAGCAGAGACAAACTCGCAGCATCTCTTCTGTGAGATAGAGGTTGCGAGGAGGAGAAAAGGACATCTACGAGGCTACGAAGTCTATTTTGAACTCTATCAAGGCAGGACAAGTCCTTTCTAGCAGCTCCTGCCCAGATGTGGCAACAGTATTCCATCCTTGGACGTACCTGGCTCTTATATAGGTAGAGAATAGCATCAGCAGTGAGATATCTACTGGATCGATAGAAAGATCCCACCATTTTTCCAGCGGCCTTGGCAACAGATTTGATATACGTGTTCCATTTAAGATCAGGAGTAATGGTCAAGCCCAGAAGCTTGTCAAAACTTGAGTCCTCCTGAAGACGAGAGCCATTCATTTCAATTGATGACAAATGTGAATTAGAATGTTGATGATGTAAAGAGAGAAGCTTGGTTTTAGATGCATTAAAAGTAACCAGCCACTCCTTCCCCCATTGTACTACGTGCTCAAGATCAGAGGAGAGAGAATTGGAGAGAACTTGGTCGTTTACTGTCTTAGATGTGGTACCATAAATGGTAGTGTCTGTCGTCAGCATAAATGTCTACAAATGATGTAGGGATATGATTTGGAAGATCATTAATGTAGATCAGGAAAAGAGTTGGGCCCAGGATGGATCCCTGAGGGACACCGGCATTAATACTGTGAGCTTCTGATTTTTGCCCCTCAACTACTACTCTTATGAACCTCTCAGAAAGAAATGATTTAATAATTGAGAAGACTTTTCCAGCTATACCATAGCTAGCGATCTTATGAAGTAAACCTTTATGCCATACCCTATCAAAGGCTTTAGATATGTCAAGAGCAATTGCCCTAGAAAGATTGCCACCGTCGAGAGATTTGCTAATCCTATGCGATATAACTGTAAGGACATCTGCTGTAGATCTAGCAGAACGGAAACCATATATAGCGTCACTAAGAAGGTTATTTTTGTTGAGATGTTTGATTACTTCTGTATTTAACACAGATTCTAGCAACTTACTCATGACGCACAGGAGACTTATTGGCCTGTACTGAGAGGGTGATGAGCGATCACCTGAATTCTTAAATACAGGGCATACTGATGAGATTTTCCAGGGAGATGGGAAACTATTCTCCTTAAGACAACGTTTAAACAGTTTTGTAAGTATGGGTGCTAGTTCAGGTTGAAGTTTTTTGAGTACTATAATTGGAATACCATCAGGGCCTGTTGCTTTACTCGAATAAAGGTTTTTGATTAGCTTCGCAACATCACGTACAGATATACGTATATCACATAGCGTGTTTTCTGATACAGGAGGAAATATTGGGGGTTGGCGGTCTTGGTCGCGAAGGGTAGAATTAGATGCAAAGTTCTTGACAAAGAGTTTGGCTTTGTCTGATGCTGACGAGATTACCTCAGGTCCATTGATAATAGTTGGGATGGAGCACACGCTTCTGTTCAGGATTCTGTTTGTTATTTGCCAAAACTGGTGGGAACCAAGCCGCTGCTCAGCTACTTTGGACAACAGATTGAGCATACAACTCTCTTGCGTTCCTTATTACTTTCTTACAATGGTTGCTGGCAGTCCTGAAAACGGCTTTAGTTTCCATACATCTATTACGTTTGAAGCAGTGGAAAAAGTGATTTCTGTGCGCAATGGCAGCAGCACATTCTGGAGAGAACCATGGCTGGCTGTTAGGTTTTTGCTGAAACTTTTTAGAGGGTAGGAAATGGTCAATACCTACAATTAACAATTCAGTAAGGTTTAATACTATAGAGGACACATCCTTTTTAAACATGGAATGCAGAGGTAGATCAGATATAAATGCACGGAAGCTATCCCAGTCAGCCTTAGTGTATCGATATACTGTACGATGAAGAGGTACGTCTGGGGACTTATTACATTTGATTTTTATCTTAATTGATACAACAGAGTGGTCGGAAGATCCAAGAGGCGACAGAACAGAAACTGAACATAGTTCAGGGCAAGTTGTGAGGAAAAGGTCTAGTAGGCTCGCATACTGGCCGTCATTATCGGACACACGGGTAGGTTCTTGAACAATCTGAGTGAGGTCATAGGCAATGGAGAAATCATGACAGAACCTCCCCTCATCATCGGTCTTGTTTGAGTGGGTCAACCATTCGACGTTGTGAACATTGAAGTCTCCACATACGTGAATGTTAGCTGAAGGATAAGTAGAAAGGACTTGGTCAATTTTCTCAGATATGCTTTGAAAGATAGTAACTCCGCTGTTGTGGGGGCGATAGAGAGTAAATATAAATGCAGTAGTGTGAGCTAAAGCAACCCGGAAGCACATATAGGGTAAGTTAGGATCTTCCCTGGAGATGTCCCTCCCACATGGAAAGCTATCTTTAATATAGGCACATATTCCATGCCCATGGCGATCTTGGGGGTCAGATTTAGAAGTTAAGTTAGAGTATCCTGAAATTGCAAACTCATCTAGGGAAATAGCCTGTCCAATGCCAGTTTCACTTAAAAATAAAAGGTCTGGTTTAGTCTCCTGTAATTGGGTTTCAACCTCTGGAAGGTTAGAACGTAGACCCCTGATGTTGGAGAAGGAGACATGGTAGTAGGGGTCTACGTTGGAAGTTGGGGAACCGGGTTTAATCGTGTATTTTTTCTTGAAACTTGTCATGATGAAATTTTGTAATTTGTGGACTAGGTCGACAGATTTTAAGTGATATTAAGTGCATTATATAAATATATATATATATATATATATATACACACACACACACACATATATATATATATATATATATAGCAAAATATCTATTATTCACTTAATATATAGGACTCATCACCTTACTATAAATAATATTGCATTCGTAAAAGCAGCAATGTGTTAAAACATATTGCGTAGCGTGTTATTGACGGACTTTGCCAACAGTGACCACGAACTTGCTAGTTTTTATACTCGAATTTTTAATCCACCTATAGTTTAAATTGACTTCCCATCGACTTTATATATTTTAACTTTCCATCATCTTATGCGGTTTAATGTATATTTTACTTTTCACTTTTTAATTTCTATTTTCGCTCCTTCGCAATTTTTACTTCCTCAACACATGATGATGATTCGTGAACTAATAATTATGGAACGTTTATAAATATTTTCCATTTGATATAAAAAGATTATAAGGCGAGGGGATTTTTTTTTTAAATCAAAAAGGCAAAATTGTCTAATTATGCTTATATGATACATTTTTTCTAAATATACAAATTATATATATATATATATATATATATATATATATATATATATATATATATATATATATGCATATATTGATTAAAATAAAATGTACGGAAATTTCTGGAGAGCTCTTTCGGCTATCATCTTGTCAGGAAAAATCGATAGCATACAGAACAATATTACTGGCGAAATTAAAGAGAACTATGGGGGAATTTGAATGTGCCAGAAATAAGAAAAAAAAAACGATTTTTTGTTATTTTTCTTATTACTGGCACATTCAAATTCCATCATAGTCCTCTAGTATTTCGCCAGTAATATTGTTTTGTATGGTATCGATTTCTCCTGACGAGATTATAGCTGAACGAGCTCTCGAGAAATCTCTGTACATTTTATTTAAATCATTATATAAATTTCGTACCTCTCTCTCTCTCTCTCTCTCTCTCTATATATATATATATATATATATATATATATATATATATATATGTGTGTGTGTATACAACATTTTTTCATATAAGCATAATTAAATGCAACGGAACGAATATATATATATATATATATATAACTATATATATAACTATTGTAGGTAGAGAGAATTCAAACAGTAGACACAATACAACCAAGCATTCATTTACAGACACCAACCTAGTCAGTAGAAATATAAAATTCGATAAATATGTCGTTTAAATAAATATCCGTCCCTGAGGTCTATATGCGTAGACACTTACACACGGTTTCGGATTAGGCAACATTTGTTACATTGACAAATTAAACGAACTTATTTCTTTTTTGTTACAAAGGTGTCACTACATATCAAGACCAAAAGTCCACTTGACGTAATTATTAGTGAATTTTTCAGATAGATTATTTAGTAGATTAAGAGAATGTCAAAAAATCAGATCGAAGTGAAAAATGGGCCCTTTCGTAACCAATAATTTTGCTGTCTCTTAGCATTAAAAATCTTTATTTGTAAATGAATATGTTTTTAGCTTTATTTGATTGCATCTTTATTTGCCATAATAAAATAAGTATTAATTCAATATTAAGCTTGTCTTCATATGTTCAAAAGAGAAACGGTTAATAAACCCAAAAATTAAAAATATTTTAAAATTATCTAACAAACTGTTCATTATATTCTAGGCAAAATCTGACAGCAAATTATAGGGAACACTATTTGACAATATTTCTGCTCTGCTGTGATTATAAATTATTGAGTAGTTATACTTGAAATAACCCCAACCACCTTACCGTTGTAACTAAACTAACTCATGTAATACTTTCTTTGGAACAATAAACAAAATCACATTCTCTATCGTTATCTACAATATTTTCAAACTCCTCGGATATATTGCATACTTATAATATAATATGTGATGCAACATGTATATCCTTTATAAATGTGTATTGTTTACCCCGAAGTAATAACATTACTATTTATTTGTGCAAACAGATATTTCTAAAAAGAAAAATAATATTTCTGTATTGTATGCAATGACTGACATTGACGGCACCTCCACTGTATTATTATTATAATTTTTTTTATTTGGTATAAAACCCAACTGTATGTCATTTGCTTCAGACATGCTAAAATTATCTATCACACCTTGTGAAGATAGAAAGTAGTTATTAGTTTCCATTACCCAATTCTTCTCAGGATGTACTCCTTTTGCCTAAAGGGAACAAGTAACGAATAAATCTGTCGACTATTTAAATGATTTTGTCCGCATATACTTATTGTTTGTCTCTTATACTGATCGTATTTTAATATCTGAATAAATTACTCGATATCCAAGATATTTTTTTTTATATTTAAATGTAGCGACTATAGGTTTAATATATAATATGATTCGTGGATATCCTAAATTGACATATATTTTGAAAGGTGATTAATGAAATCGACAATAGTGATTTCATACATTGTAAGTTGTTGATTCGAAACACAACAGTATCCATTAATTGTTCGTGAATGATGACAACACGAGCTAGAGCTTACCAAGTGGATAGTTAACCTATATCTGAATGGTAATGAAAGGAAAACCAGTGTAGGTAACAGTGTCTTTTTTATTATTAAACCAGTGTAGGTAATCGCGTTTATTATTATTTTGATTAATAATAATAATAATAATAATAATAATAATAATAATAATAATAATAATTGTTATTATTATTACAGTTATTATTATTATCATTAATTATTATTATCATGAATCCCTATTATTATTAATATTATTGTTATTTTTGTTATTATTATTATCATGAATTATTATTATTATTATTATTATTATTATTATTATTATTATTATTATTGTTGCTGTTTCTAATTTTACAATGCTGTGATGCTTTACATTTTGTAATTTTTCACTCAAGAACTGGTTTTTACACAAGGGCTAGTTAAAATGGTAATTAAGATGAGTTTTTTTCTGTGCAAAACAAAAATGGCTTTTGGAGTACAGTAAGATTGTACTTGATTCTCAAATGGCTAACTTGCTTCTCATGATCATCTGGAATTGGGCAATGTGAACTTCTAGTGAGTTGCACGAGTTTTCTTGTTTCAATAACAAGCAATCTCAACCCTTAGTTTCTGATAATTTCTTAGTTGCCCGCTTAGCTGATGTTGTTTGTTCAAGCTATATCAATAATTTTGCATTCATTAACTTTCACAACTACAATATCAGGATTCCAGTGAATTACTTGTAACACTGAACCATGAAATCGGAGAGAATCTTTACTGCCTCATTTTTTCCTACCACTTCATGCTGACGTTGGAACCACTTGTCCCTCACTTGGATTCCATCCTGTTGGCACAAACTCCAATGAGGATTTGAACATACTTTGTCATGGCGTAGTTTGTACCTATTTTGAGCAAGTGTAGAACGCGTACTTACAATATGTGACACTTTTCTCAAGAATCTACAACCTGTAATTATCACAACTGTCATTTCTATTAATGTTGCTCTTTATTTCATTTGTATTTTATGGCTGACCTTCAGCAGCAAATATAAGATTTTCTGTCACTTTTTTAAGGTCACGTATAAACAGAAAAGTCCATGTACCCATCCTTTATAGTGCTTTAGTATCTTGCTCAAATTGGCCATGAACTTTCATTTATTTCCAACTCAGCTATAGTTTCTGCTTTCAGTTATTCCTTTTGCTATCTTCCAATAATACATAAGTCTACCTCTTTCCTCGCTGCTGCAAGTAACACATCATGACTGTTAGCCAAGTAGCAATGCAAACTTCTAAGATCTCGCATTCCACACATTCTCCAATCACACTCAGCTCTCTTCCTTCAGTCTTTCTCGTGATGTACAGTCTAAACATATTAGAAATTACGTGAGGTCTCTATACTCGACGAATAATCGCCATGTGCCTTTATCCAGCTATTTCCTTTTCTATTATGTCTGTTCTACAAAAAATGCACTGTACCAAATTACAGCAACAGCCCATGAATTAATTACCGTTAAGAGGTTTCGACTATTCACTCGACATTTCGGGATGAGTTTGTTACTTTCTATATACACTTATTTCGTTTCTTTTTTATTTCATGCCAAGGTAGTCTAGTTATCTTCATCAGCATCTTTTAGTCTTTCCTCACTTGGCGAAATTATGCATTTCATGATTGGTCTCTTTCCTCGTTTTTCAGCAACAATTGCACAGTTAGAAATTCCAAACTCCATATTTTAACAAAAGGCCCAATTTCCTTATCTTTTTAGCCAGACTATTTCAGATCGTCCTTGTTGCTGATCTTCGGTTTATTCGTTTTCAATTCGGATATTTTTTTTCTCTTTTAATTCAGGTGTTATTAGTATGAAAGCTATCACGAATAGAAGTGGTTAAAAATAAATCTACTCATAAGGAATCTCGTTTAATATTGACTGTACCTAATAGTTTCCTATCTGAGAAAAGGTAAGGTTTCCAACTGCTCATAACTTTCATATCAATTAGATTAGATTATAGTAACCCTTACCTTTTTCAACGTCCTGAGTATACACAATTGTGTCAGCGTATCATAGTCATTTTTATAATCTTTACACAAGCTATATTTGAGTTTGTTTTCTTTTACAGGTCTTTAAATTCATGTCTTCAAATTAAATTCAATTTGAATACATTTAACAATCAATAATTGTTCTTTTGTTTTCCTCTCGCATAGTTGCTCAACAGGTAGTGAACCATTTATTACAAGATTATCATGAACGTTTTGCTGAATATCCGTGTCAATGTCTTTCATAGCTAGTTTAAACAAACAATCTGTCCGCAATTTCCAACACCGGTCCTTTGGCATTATTTTTCATGACTAACATGCTCATTCCTACTACGAGACAGTCTAGTACCTGACACACTCTAACATAATCGCCTAGAGAACAGCAAGTCTCTCGTAAATTTCTGTGAAAAATCGCAACCAGTACCCATGAATTCCATCAGAGTCAGGCCTTTTTTTCTTTACACGTGTTTTTCATTTGTTTCCTTAAATCTTTAAAAAAGAATAACGCTATTGTACAAAGTTTCGTTTGACTATGTACTTGACTTGAAATTTATAGGTTAAGTGTTAAATGCCACTGTTTTAGCTTTGCGTCTTTCTCGATATCTAAAGGATCTTTACTGGTTTGTCTTTAGTAACTTATTAAATTACTGATTTTTTAGTATACCTTGTAATCGTGTCAACTGTTGCCATAATTTGCTTTCTCTTTCATAGTTGTATTAAACCTCTTGGCTTTCAGCTTGTATCGTTTTTCCAGTTCTTCTATTTCTCTTTGTTTGTCTTTTGTCCACTGTCCAGTAAACTATGACTGATTTCGACCTAGATATTTCCTTAATCTCTTCAGATCGCTTTCAGTTTTCGTTTTACACGAAGGTTCTTGTTTCTGTTTCATTTATGTGTTTTAGCCTCCACGATTTCACAAATGCAACATATGTTTTACTCTCAAGTGAGACTTCATTCATTACTTTGTTCACTTTATTTTGTCTGTTCAACATTCTTGCAATTAAAATATTCCACTTTTCACCATTTCTCATAAACGCTTTCATTTTTTTCAGCCAATTCTATTTATGATTAGTCATTTCCACATGAGAAATATCAGTGTTATTAAGCTATCGCCATCTTTTTGAATTACATCATTATCTATCATTTTCTTATTTTATCTATTGCCTTATTTCAACATTTTTTTGAAATATTAACAGGGAATAAAATTCGGGCAAGATTTCAGCTGAGTCAATGCCTCCGGCTGATGCACCGGGTGATCAGCTGTTTATTATCTTATGTTTGATGAATTCTATTTTTTCTTTTTCCATGTATTGTTTTTCCCCGGATAATTTTAGTTACCCTTACTCTTTAGTAAATTTTCAATTTCTATAAGGTACATTTAATTATATACATATATTTAATTATATATATGCATATATATATATATATATATATATATATATATATATATATATATATTAGTCCTCGCGCGAAAGAACATGACACAAAATGTTTTAAATAATAATAATAATAATAATAATAATAATAATAATAATAATAATAATAATAATAATAATAATAATAATAATAATAGAATAACAATAAAAAAGACTTTCGCTGGCTAGGATTATTATTGACCGTAACCAGTTTTAAAGCCCTTTTGAAATGTTAATCTCTATTTTTATCTGAATATTTGTTAATGAAACCTACATGAAATATGTTCCTTATTAAATTTTAAAGATTTTTTATTCTGAAGGAAGTTTAAAAAATGTAATCTTAAAAGTCATTTTTAAGTTTTTGTTTAAAAAATTGAGATTTACTCATTATTCAGACTTGTATTACAAAAAGGGGGTTTCAAAAATGAGTTGTGGTGTGAGGAGAAATATAAACTAGAAATAGAGAAAAGGAGAGTTTTAAAATATAATCTTAAAAAGATAGGATACAAGTTAGAAAAGCATTTCATCCAAGGCATGAAAATTGTTAAACAAAATATTTTTACTATAGGGTTTAAAAATAAAGGTACAAGATTCAATTTTAAATATATTTATCTTCAAAGTGCACTTTTATTAATTTTACAAAGTAAGGTATAAAAATGTAATTTAAATTGAATCAAAAATTACCTTGGATTTATTTTATGTAATGTACATTTTGTTGCAATTTAAAAAACAGTACCTTTCATTTAGCAATTAATGATATAGATATAAAATTTTCAATGGTTTTTTTAAAAGCGCAACAGAATGTAACAGTGTTTAGACGCCGACGAAGCTACACCACTTCTCGAAGTCAAAAGAACGTCATGCTGACAGTTTGGTAGGCTGCGACCGGTCTCATACATTACAGTTGTGTGAATGCAGGCGAAAACATTACGGCGAAGAAGTGCTGTCAACAAATGGATGAAGTGCATCAACAACTTCAACATCAAGAATTAGTCAACAGAAAATCCCAATTTTACTCCACAACAATGCCCGATTACACGTTACTAAACCGATCCTGTAGAAGTTGAACGGATTGGGTTCGAAAAGTTGTCTTAGCTGGCATACTCTTTTGACCTCTCACCAACCGATTACCACTTTTTCTAGCATCTCGACAGCTTTCTGCTGAGAAATGCTCCAAACTTTTGCAGCGACTTCATTTCCACCAGAATTCAAGATTTTATATTGCTGACATAAATATAGTTGTTTTCTATTGGCAAAAAGTGTATTGATACCACACTAATATCACAATTTAAAAAGCAGATAAAACAAATACATTTGTTATCTAAATATCTATAAAAGTCAAATTGTCTGCGTGTGTGTGTCTGTCTGTCTGTATACACTTCCCTACCAAAAAAAAATTTCGGTCTACAGACCCGAGATTTGACATAAGAGGTATTAATATTTGGGAAAATCTTTAAATCAGTTTTCGGCTATAATTTTGGCTTGTAAGGGGTCAAAGTTCAACAATAGAACTCGATGTTGGGCCTAAACACTTGAAATTTTAGATATAGGTTACTTGGACATGTATCTAACTTTATAATTTGATTTGAGCCAAAAACAATAAATGTTAAGGGATCATAATTGGGGTCGAATTTTTTTTTAAATTGACCCCTGCGGTCTCTACCAAACTACTTTTTTGGTCTAAACATTTGAAATTTTACATAAAGTGTATTTAGATATAGGGCAAGCTTTGTAATCTTTTTTGCTGAAATTTTTTCTTCCAAGAGGTCAAAGTTCAAAAGATTTTACCTTTGCGGTCTGTAACGAACTATAAAGCCTATTTTAGGTCTAAACATTTGAAATTTTGCATAAACGGTATTCAGACATGCAGCAAGTATTTCGTCAGTTTTGGGGCGAAAATTTGGCAGCCAAGAGGTCAAAGTTTTCAGAGTTGACTTTTGCAAATTCTTCCAAATTCCTTCTTCAAGTTCTGGTCTAAACATTTCAAATTGTAGATGTGGGTTACTTGGATATGGGTCAAACATTTAAATTTTATTTGAGCCCAACAATAAATGTAAAGGGGTCAACATTGGGGGTCAACGTTAAAAAATTACGTCTGCGGTCTCTACCAACGGTTCTCTATGGTAGTTAAGGAAGCCTAATTTATATAAAGGCATTACGTGCATATATAATATATTTTTATGTAAACATATGCACATAAAGTTATGAATAGTACATAGGGCCCGAGCAAAGCCGGGCAGAATTGCTAATGCTCAATAAATCTGACTACCACGAAAACCTGCATACCATCCTCGACGACCGCTCAAAATTCCAGAATGTTAACTCCATGAACATAGTAAAGACAAAAGTTAATTAACTCATCATCGCCAATAATTCCCAAATTGGAAACTATCAACTTTACAAAATTATCCAAGATACAAACGTGTTTTTATAAGGAAGTCTTAAAATCCACAAACTCCATTCTCCCTCACAAACCATCATATCACAAGTTACGATCCCAATCTAATCCCTTACAAAATTACTCAATTACCTAATAAGCCTATATATACCGAGTAAATACAGTATCCAATTTACACAAAAACTGATACAAATGCTTAAAGCAAAAAAAACAAACAAAAAAAAACTGACAACAAAAACATCGCCTCCTTCGACATAGAAAACATTTCTACATTTGGCATACTGGTCAAACCACCTTTAGACATCATGCTTGCCAATGCACACAACATAATGGCTCTTCCTTCAATTAAAATTGATTAAAGAATACTTATAATTTATTATTAGTTTTTACTACCGACGTACCATTTTACGCCTATAAAGGTAATACCTACCCCAAATTTCTATGGGTTCCGTCTCCTGACCGATTTTTAGTGAGTTTTACATGAGTGACCTTAAAAAACGGAATTTAACAACATTAGTAAACCATCTCTATATGTACGTATGTCGATGGTATACTCCAATTCATCAGAAAACTAAATTTTAATAACAAAATTATTTTTCCAACATTCTCATAAGTACTTTCAACAACACATTCAGCATCTCAAGCTACAAAATACCCACCAGCCTAAAGTCTTGCCTTTAAATTTTTAGGGCGAATATCTTCACCGTTAAAAATAGCCATCATCAAAAATCTTCTTGACCACGCCAATTTAATCTCCTCAGATAAAAAGAAACACTTCTCCTCACACTAAACAGTATCAAACAAGTCCTTATCCATAACAGATTTCGAAACTATATTGTCGACCAGCAAATAAAATCAATGCTTCAGAAGTTAAAAATGTACCACCACAAATAAAGATACCCCACTGGAGCAAAATCTTAATACCATTAATATATTCCACCCGGGCTTAAAATTAGAAGTAAAGGCCATAAAAATATTATCTATATGTTTCTCATCCCGATAACAACAAGATCCGACTTAATATATGAATATTAGAAAAAAATAAAAACCTAAAATTTAGTAGTAAAAACAATGCCTTTCCTACCATCAAAACGCTAGAAGAACCAATGTCATGTAACAGTTCAAATGCCCTTTGTGAGAATGCATCTCCTATAACAAAAATAAAACTAATAGTTACTTTGGTGATGTCGGTTATACAACCATTATCTAATCACGTCGTCTCATCATGCAGATTACGGAATCTAGTGCAATATTACAACATTTACAAATAACATAAAGCCTCTCATCCGGAGTTAGAGAAACTACACAACGAAATCAACGTTAAAAATACTTGAAGCGATATTCATTAAAACAAAAAATCCTGACCTAAATGAAATAACATTCTGATCCAGGGAAAACACACTTAAATGCCTGTCGGTACCCTCCACTCTTACCTAACCCAACCCCGACAAACAAACTACGCATCCTTCTCTCCCGCATAAGGCACACTAAATCGCAAATAATATTTACACGGCCTTTCTGGTGCTTTCTTATTTGAAAGACGAAAAGTACCACCTTGGCCAACGTAAAACTAAAAAAAAAAAAACATCCGAAATATTGAAAAAATAGAAAAAAAATCACACGGTAGCTTCCTATTGTCTTTAACAACATTAGTTAAATGCAAGAAAATATATATTAATTTAGTTTACGATATTAAACCAGGAGCATCTGGTTTAATATATAGTATTACAATAAATAATTATTTTCTTCATTTAGAGAATCAATATACAATTATTTATATTAAACAAATTTAGATTTTATGATATGTTCCTCAATATTTAGGAAGGAGTACATTTTGTTATGATAGATTTGTAAGTGTTCGAAATGCGTCATTGTTCTCTCTGAAGAATACAACGCTGCTTCTGCCGCTTCTGCTGCTGCTGCTGCTGATTATGATGATTTCAGCTGTAATAAATTCTTACAATATTTCATTCATCAGAATTTCTATACGTGAGCATAAAATTTGCTCAATTTTGAATTATCATGAAATCAAATGAAATTCCTCCCAATAAACCTACGTGGAAATCAATTATGGAATCTTTATTAGCTTCAAATTGAGCGTCTTCCATCAGATAGAGACAGACAAATTTTGATCGTTTTATGAAGTGTGTAACACCCGCACAATTGAAGGGATTGTCTTCTTTTAATAAAAGACTGTTATTTAAGAGACCGCCTTAATTCCACACCCAGATGCAACCTTTTTGAATTTGCCAGAATCTAAAGTAGACAGCATGGAGGTGGGTGGGGTTATCCACTGATGAGCTGAACGAAACTAATTCCTGAATGACATGTTTAAAATTATAGCGTCCCATTAATCCCCGACCGAATAGCTATCTGACCGAAGGGGATAATGGGATCAATTCAATACTGTTACCATTCATACTGTTTTTCAAAGCGTTTCAAAATAATTAAATATCTTTAGATAATTTGATATTTTTAATGCGCATGCGTTAATCAGAACGGAACAGATTGTCATATTCGTGCATTTTTTTCTTTCTTCAAGGAGAGAATTTATAAACGACAAACTGAAAGAGAAAAACAAAATTAAAAATATAGCTAATTTTTTTTCACATTTAAATAATTACGACATTCAAATAATTAGCTAATTTTTTTTCATATTGTCATCAGAATGAATTTATTATTGAAAAGGCAAGTGAATTACAAAAGATGGAAATCAAATGTAGCACTTTAAAGAGTTCCTGTATAATTTATTGGTGTAAGAGATATAAGTGTTTTGTTTGTTTTTTTTATTTAAGGCAAGGTAAATATTTTATATACGGTTTCTTCACGACACTGCCCATTTTCTGTTTTTGTTCTTCCTAGTTCTTTTCTGAGCGCCAGATTTTATCTTTATATGTTTAATATAAGGTCTTTATCCTATTACTGTTTTCAATCAAATTTACATATTTTGTTCCAGATTAGAAAGCGACGATGAAAGAAGAGACACTTTTCCATATACATTTTTCGACAGTAGCTAATGCAGTCTGTAACAAAGACGAACTCCCAAAAATGCATATATTGCTAAAAATAGAATAATTATTATATTAAAGTGAAAAAAAACATTGGCAGCTGTTAATGTTTTTAATCATGATAGATTCTGCCCCTTCATGAATGTTTTATCAGCACATTGCAGGTCGTGTAAATAAAAATGTCTTCAATAGCCGGCAAATTGGAAGTTCTTCCTGATTTCAAAGTAACGTTAAATTAACGTAATTAAACAATATCTTTCGGATTATTATTATATAGAATATTTCATTAACTTTTTAAATTAACATAAACTATAAAAATTAGATATTACAACGAATATTACATTTTTCTTTTTTCCTTAATGAAGGTAAAACATTGTTTAATACATTTTAGAATTAATTAAAGCAAAGGGGTTCTAGTTATTATTATTTCACTCACAAGGTGTTCCGACAAAGGTTATAATTGAAGATTGTTCACTGAAAATAACTGCGCTTTTTCTTTGAAGTCTGGGTGGCAATAAGTTTACTCAGATAACAAAATCTTTCTCTCTTTCGAGATTTTGGGTTATCGCAACAGTCGTCTGCCAATTATTCTTCGCTGGCAATGACCAGTGGCTCCAACTGAAACTAAAATGGTAATAAACTTCCTAAAATGTTCCGAATCGCACGTATCCAGTGAATGTTATTTGATTTTAAATAATAATGGGTATTTAGATTTAATTAAAATGTACATATTGATCTTTTTATTGAGCACTATTGATTAACCTCGTTAGCACTTTTTACTGAGCACTATTGATTAACCTCGTCATTAATATTTTCTTCGGATGTCTTCAACCCGTAAATATATATATATATATATATGTGTGTGTGTGTGTGTGTGTGTGTGGGGGGGGGGGTGTGTATGTATATATATATATATGTGGGTGTGAGTGTATGTGTGTATGAATGTATGTGTGTGCATATATATGAAAATAGTGTTAAAATAAATGAATCATAATGAAAAATAAAACTAAATAAATTACACTATTTATTGATCAATAATCAATAATGTATTATTTATTAAAGTTTTTTTTTTAATTTATGTTTTATTCACCTAATTAGTAATTAACGTGTGGATTATTTACATTTATATTTTATTCACCTAATTTGTAACTAACGTGTGGATTGTTTACACTTCTATCCAGATTCTAGCTTTTCTTCCTTTTCCCTCACATTGCGCTAATTAATTAATTAATAATTAACTAGTTAATTAGCTTATTGATTCAAGTTTCACCTTATATTCTTTGGTGAATAGGTCATTTTTCGCCAAAAGGTCGTTATATATATTTTTATATATTTAAATTTTCACGCTAATTAGTGATGCATATTATAATAATTAGTATCCTGTTAAGAGAAGTGTTTTTTTTAATTAGTTAAATTATTTTTCGTGTAATTCTTTATTTCAATTCTTTATCTCCTCGGTCTTCCTATCCTCTATGACACTTTAATTATTTGGCGCGGCGCAAAATTATTATTATTATTATTATTATTATTATTATTATTATTATTATTATTATTATTATTATTATTATTATTATTATAATTATCAGGGAGATTCGAAGTTGCCGGAATTTAATGAGCAGACACGAATTTTCTATTATCATCGAAACTGTCTGTTTCTCAATCCAATCTAGTCAGAGGTAAATCGGGATGCACTGTGAAGTGACTTAATCTACAACATTATAGTCTAAATTGCACTAAAGTTGACACGTTTGATTTTATAAAATAATTTTTTTTTATCTAATGGTTTGAATTAAAGTTATGAATGCAAAACTAATGCATCATATTTATTTGTGCTCTGAACAGAAATATATATTCCGAATGCATCCCTGCTGTATAGAAAAGCCAAATCTTGATTTCCTACCAACAATTTCTATTTGGTGACAAAACTTCCTAAATGCACTAGTAATGTTATGCTGTATTCATTCAATCAAAAAATGGATTTATTCGATTTGCAGCACTTATCGAAAAACCTGAGAATAATTCCAGACACATTATCTACATTTCAAAATTACAGTTGGGCCAATACTCTTGTAAATGGTACAAACTCTTAACCACACTCAATGCGGCTTACATATATATATATATATATATATATATATATATATATATATATATATATATATATATATATATATATATATGTGTGTATGTGTGTGTGTGAGTGTGGGTGTGTGTGATTCTTGGTTCGTTCGTTATTAATAGTCTAAATAACCACTGGACCGATTGCTTCGGCATTTTGGTATAATATGTTTACTGTACCTATGCGTGTTTTGATATATCTCTTTTTAATTATAACATTATACTTAATTTTTCTTTAATAAATAGGTGGATTTCGTTGTAAGGATTTGGCCATTTTTTTATTAAGGGATATATATTTGTCATCGTTTTATCGTATGTTACCGAGCGACCCATAAAAAACTGATAGCTGAGTGTCAAATCTGCTTAAACTATTGAAAAAAACAATAGAACCTCTCCCAAACATACTGGCAATAACGGAGCGAAATTTACATAACTGTTAGACAGCACAAACTTCGCAAGTTTTATCGTAAGTTACCGAGCAACTAAAAAAAAAATTGGTAGGTGAGTGTCAAATCTGTTTAAAATATTGAAAAAAATAGAACCTCTTCATAACATACTTTTTGCATAATTAATTAATGATGGGATTATTGTTGTGTTTATTTTCTTAATAACTGTTGACAAATAATAATTTGTACATTCTCTTGAAAAAAAAAATCAAACTTTCTTTACTTTCACCTAACTATTTACAGTGTTCACATAAAGCATTCATATTGTCTTTTTATAATAAAAAAATTATTTTCAAAATGAAACGTTCTCTGTCAACTTTCTTTTTAAAAAAGTGCAAGTTTTCCTTTAAAAAAAATCCGAAAACATTGACCTAACATTTTATGGTAAAAAAATAGCGACCCATAAAAATCCTGTAGCTGGGTGCCAAATCTACTTAAAATAATGTAAATAAAAATAGAACGTCTCCCAAACATACTGGCAATATCTTGGTTTCGTCCTTCCCTTGAGGTTTTCCAATAACGGGGATTGATTTACTAGGATATTTATTAGAAGCTGAGCACTTATGAAAATTATTTAATTGTTGAATTTTTTGGCAGTTTGGTTAAATGTGTTGGTTTGCAATTGCTGATAGCCCACTCATAAAACTGAACAAAAGACAAAATTAAAACTAATAGTACTCATGCAGAATTTGACCCCGGCTCCGGAATTCCAATCACTGGATTTAGCCGAGTGTTGTTCAAATGTTGAAACACTAAATCAATGTTTTATTTATTTTTTGCATAATTAATTAATGATGGTATTTTTTTCTGTTTATTTTCTTATTCTGTTGACAGAAAGATAATTTGTACATTCTCTTGAAAGAAATCAAATTTTCCCTACTTTTACCTTACAATTTACAGTGTTCATATAAAGCAGTCATCTTTTCTTTTATGATAAAAATTCTGTTTTCAACAAGAAACATTTACTACAAACTTTTTTTTAAAATGTGCAAGTTTTCTTGACCCCCCCCCCCCAAAAAAAAACATCGACCTAACAATTTCTGGTAAAATAGCATCTTTTCTATGACAGGAAAAAAACTTTTATTGTTAATTTTTTTTTTTTTAAATCATAACAGTAAATAAACAATACAAAGTGCAATTTGTCTTGAGAAATGTGTATATCTAATATATATATATATATATATATATATATATATATATATATATATATATATATATAAATCTAATCGTTGGCTCGTTAGTTAGTAATAGTTTAACTAACCACTGGACATATTGCTTCAACATTTTGGTATAATATTTTACTGTACCAATGCGTGCTTTTATATATCTCCTTTTAATTATAACATTATACTTAATTTTTCTTTAATAAATAGGTGGATTCCTTTGTAACAATGTGCCCATTTTTTTATTTGGGGACATATTTATCACCGCCTGTTGTCACATGACATCATTATAAGGCACTTTTGGTTTCACCACGGCAGGTCGTTGTCATGCTTAATGTAAACAGAATGTGTTTACAATATGGGTAAATTTTAAATGGATTCAAATCGCGTGATTATTGATAATGTAACCATGTGATTGAAATTTAATTTAAATTAACCACATGTGGTCGCTTTCATAAAAAATGGATAGTAGCAGCAAATCGACCATTGTAGATCATCTTGTTACTATTCAAGAAATTAAAGATTCAATTAGATTCCTATTGCAATCACCTAAAGTATTTAGTGTGAAATGAATTTAGGAATCCAAACCTAAATATTACTTTTACTTAAATAAAAATATCATTAATACACTAAGTTAGGAAAAATTTGCGGAGAATGCTCTGATTTACGGTTGTTGTAAAAATGGAACGAAAATTTACATTTCGTTTCCGTTTAAATTCAGTACATTTTTACAGTACTTCTCACTCATCGTTCACATTTTACATGCCAACTTTTATAGGTTTTCGGGTATGCTGACAAGATTAGGGGTGCCTATTTCGAAAGCCGTTATGTACATGGGGAGGTTGGGGTGTCTATTCCGAGTGCCGTTCTTAACATGGGTAGATTGGACTGTTTATTCGTTGTAAACGTAGCTATAAATGTCGACATTTCCAGTGTAAGCGGTAAGTTGGGCTTATGTAAAAAATACAAGAAGATATACCAAACTGACTTTTTTTTATTTAAAAATGGAATTATTTCCCTTTCGTTAATAATTTCTTTTTTTTCTTTTTAAATATTTCGTTTTATATATATAAAGTACATTTGTTGAATGTTATTCTTTTGATTATATTCGTTTGAGGGAGGCAACATTAAGAAAAAGAATAAAACGGAGTGAAATTTAAGTTTCCGTTCCATTTTTACAGCAACCGTAAAGCAGCGCATACTCCGCAAGTTTTATAATACGTTCTAGACATCTACATTTACTTACATTGTATCTGAGTGTCAAATCTGCTTAAAATATTGAAAAATAAAAAGTAGAACCTCTCCCAAACATACTATCAATAATTAGGTGTCGTCCTTCCCTTGAGTGTTTACAATATAGGGGATTGCTTTACTAGGATTTGTATTAGAAGCTGAGCACTTATTAAAATTATTTAATAGTTAAATTTTTTGCATTTTGGTTTAATTTGTTAGTTTGCAATCGCTGATAGCCCACTCAAAAATATGAACAAAATTTAAAAGAATGGTACTCATGCAGAAATTTGACCATCGCCCCCCTCCGGATTCCAATTATGGTTAGGGTTCGACCAGCAATCACCGAATTCAGCCGAGCGTTGTTCATATGTTGAAATACTAAATCAACATTTTATTTATTTTTCTGCATAATTGATTAATGATGGGAGTATTTTTCCTGTATATTTTTTAACATCTTTTGACAAAAAAATAATTTGCACATGCTTTTGAAAAAACAATCAAACTTTTCTCTACTTTCACCTAACTATTTACAATGTTCATATGAAGCATTCATATTTTCTTTTTATAATAAAAATTCTGTTTAAAAAAAAAAACACGTTTCCAGCCAACTTTCTTTTAAAAAAGCGCAAGTTTTCTAGAAAAAAATACCTCAAAACATCGACCTAACAATTTATGGTAAAAAATAACGACCCATAAAAATCTGGTAGCTGAGTGTAAAGTTTTCCTGACAAAAAAAACTTTCACCTTACAATTTCTAGTAAAACTAATATTATCTTGGGGAAAAAACTTTTATCGATAAGAAACATGTAAAAAATAATAAAAAGTAAATAAATAATACAAAAAAGTAAATAAACAATACAAAATGAATTTTTTCTTGAGTAACGTGCTCCATTTTTACAAACTTAGCCACAGCAACGCGTGGCCGAGTACAGCTGATATATATATATATATATATATATATTATTACGATACATATTGACTCGTCAGGAACGGCGAAAGAAAGAATGTAACACGTTAATAAAAAAGTAAAACAAGATCCTATTAATTTATTACAAGACATTTTGATAAAAATATACAATGCAAAGTTTGAGGTTTTTGGCAAAATTACATTGTAATAAAGGGATGGTACATCCTATTCAAAAGACACAGGTTAAATAAATTTTGAACAATGCACATATGCAAAATATCAAATGCAACTCCGTTAAAGAATTAACATAAATTAAAGATGTAACTAAACGGGAAAAATATAAAACAAAATAGCCAATCAAATTATATTTTAATCAAATCCGGTGAGCGAAAAATCGCCATATTAAAAGGTCCATAGAAATATGTCAGCGGGGGAGAGAGACAAGGAGAGAGAAAGAGAGAGAGAGAGAGGGGGCAGAAGAAAAGGAACTTACAGTTTTTATTTCTTTTATATGAGGTTTTTATTTTTTTATTATTTCTAAGACAATGTTGGTTTCTTTTGGTTGAAAAAATCTTTTGTTTATTTCTTATTCTTTACTTATCATTCGTTGTCATTCTTGGAGTGGAATTTTGTCCTCTATTGCTTCTTTGTTCATTTATTGTCTGCTAAGAAGAAGATACGTAGTAGATATTTACTGTCTATTTCTCTATATTATTGACGCTGGTTGAGAAATATTTTCAGTTTCTTTCTTGTTATTCTCTTTACTCTTCTTCAAGATTTCTTCTTTTTTTTTTCGGATTCTGTATTTGAAGTGCATCAGCATGTCGCTGTTTTTCATCTATCCTCTGCCTTCGTATTTTCTTATCTGCCTTGGTTAGAGCTAACAGAATTCGTTCTGCTCTTTTCTCTCCCTCGAGGCAGTCTGTCTCCCTTTTTTCCGTCTAAACAACTGTTCGCTCTGCTTTCTTTTTTCAAATAAACGGCTGTTCGCGTTTTGTTTTCCTTTGTATGGTCTCATTCCTTTCTTTCTGTTAATTTGTTTTTAAACGGACGATAAACAAAAATATGAATTAATTTCTCTCTTTTCTTGCAAAAATCTTCGTAAATTGGGTATATGTTACTGAATCATTCTTTTCTTCATCTATGGATGTTATTAATAAGTTGTAACCTTTTGTCCGGGAAAATTTTACTTGCAGTGCATCTCCCATAATAAAACTAACAAGAGATAGATAAACTCCACAACGACTATGATGACGTCTGTACTCTTAATGATAACAAAGGATTAAAAAATGTAAATTATCGGATACATCGTGTTCAGCGTAAAAAAGAGACGCTCTGATATTGTTGTAGCTCTTCAAACTGCGAAAGTATTAATCAAAATTAACAGGGACGCCCGACGTAGCCCAGTCGTAAAGTGTGCTTTAATATGACATTTTAATTTCTTGTAACTTTCGTATATATTATTATACTTAATGTTCTATCGATTTTTATATCAGTTTTGATTTCAAAAATGATATATATGTATATACATATATATATATATAATTATTTTTTTACTATAATAATTAAATACCTACAGACACTAGTGTTACATCCTTTCGGGATTCTTCAGTGCAGGGTGTCACGATTAGTGCCAGTCGAACGATTCGAACCCCGCGACACGAGACATCTCTGGCTCGATTAGCGGGGGCCGTATCCATTCGGCTACCATTAACCGTGTGAAATAGCGTTGAATTTTAAACATTTTAATTTAAATGTTCATTACGTCAGACAGACAGTGATCAAATCGTTATACGATGATCTTCGCATAAGAGCTAAATTGACCGACTTTTAATTCAACTGAAAGTGCTCAACGATAAGAAACGAATTTCTTAAAGGGGATGTCGTAATTATTTTTTTACTATAATAATTAAATACCTACAGACACTAGTGTTCCATCCTTTCGGGATTCTTCAGTGCAGGGTGTCACGATTACTGCCAGTCGAACGATTCGAACCCCGCGACACGAGACATCTCTGGCTCGATTAGCCATATATATATATATATATATATATATATATATATATATATATATATATATTGTCATCTAGCATGCAAATGAGACGTTTCTGGTTTAATACAGAAAGCATGATTTTTCAGAGACTGGATTTTAGATTTGAATGTTGGATTAGCAAGTGTTCTAAAGTTGAGTTTAAGGGGCAGTGTGTATTGTTTGAAGTTTAGTTTGAGCAGTAGAGCTAGTTTGGGTAGCAGAGAAAGTGTGCAGTTAAATTGTGACAGTAGTGCGGGTTAGGACAAAACAACGTCGAGGTGTGAATCAATGATTGCACTTGTCCATCTGGATGGACCACTACGTGAATAGTTTTTAAACACATGAGTTGATGCGAAATTAGTGGCACAATGAAAGCAGATGATGGAATGTCATAAAATGTATAGAAGAATGGAAAGCAGGAATCGAAGTACATTGAGTAAGAATATAAGTCGCGGTGATAGTAATGAGTCACATCATTGTCAGAATTAACGGCATAATTGAAATTTATGCAATGCATAATATATGATGTGTAACTATAAATAAAGATTAGATAATATTTGGAAATGTACACTGTGCCGTAACTGCCCATCAGCCGGATGTTTGCACAATTGAGGATGAATACTTTGTGGAATATTTCGATAAAGAAAATTGGACCGTATAATGATAATGAAATGGGGAGCCTCAAGTGTTACTGAATAAAGTGACATATGTGAATTCCTTTAGAAAGTAAGAAAATCGCTATATTTGACAAGGAGGTGGAAAAATGTATAGTAGAAGTTATTCTTTTACTATGGAACAGAGAATGAAAATGTGGCAATGTCCCAGACTGTGAATGAAACGGTTTTGTGGCGTTTGATATAGGGATCAATATATAGATGTGTGTGTTGAAATGAGGAGGAAGTGGAGACGGTTAGGGGAGGAACTTCGATTGTGAACCTTATGTCTGGCTACTTGCAGCTACATTTGGAGACAGAACTATGGCAGTACCAGCTGGTATTTCATAGAGGAAAACTTATTGGTTAACACAGCTGAGATTCGAACTAATGTTCCGCCGAAAATTATCAGCTGTTTAAAAATGGTATTGAAGAATAGAAGTAAATCTAGAAAAACACCTACTAACTCGTATATCGATGAATGGTGGATGTAAGGAATATATCAATAAAAAACATGGACCATTTCAAAAGAAGTTCAGCTGATAGCAAAATCTCCAGAATCTCTGCACGGAGGAGCAGCAATTGGCTTTAAGTTATTGAAAGGAAGATGGAAGAAGTTATATTCAGAGTAGGCAAAAAAAAAGTCCCAGAGATAGAAGGAGAAATTAGTAGACGGGGATGATTTTTTGTCTGTGGCAAATTTTTAGGACACTATCCACTGGCTGGAAGATAGCAACTAGCATGAGATTATGTTAAAAGAAGAGCAAATTCGATAGATGGTGGACAAATTGTCAAAATAATACAGGAAATTATAGTAGAAAAAATGATCTCGCTACTGAAGCTTGACAAATACTGAAACAGAAATACGAGTTATGTAGTGTGATTCAAACGATATTGCAACTGGCATAGTCGGGAACATTGGTAGTTTGCTGCCGGAGGATAGAGGCATCGTCAGAAAAAATGACTATAACAATATCAAGACGGTCGAATTAGATGCTGTTCTGACAAGTATATATTTAACTATAAAATAGGGGTTGAGATAAATCGAAATAATAACCCATTAATCTATGGTACTAAGTTGGGTGAATCCCACTGAGAAAAAGAGCGATAGAATACGAACAAAGGCGGCTGAAATATTATAAATGCGTGTAGAGTTAGTATCTAAATTTGAACTGCGAGTAAAAGTACTATTTGTGTTTTCAGAAAGAAACAAAGCACAAACATTGTTAAGGATAAAAAAAACAACTGGTTTGATGAGAAAAAACGTGGTTCAGTACACTGCCTCGGCATTGCTGAAATAGATGCGTTGCATGTCATTCGCCACATGTGAGTGGAAAGAATGTTATATTATATATTTGGTGCAGAAAGTTAATTCGCATATAAAACTGAAAGAAGTTCAGAAGGTGATTAAGGATTGCGTTCGATATCAATCGATTGATACGAGACCTATGTAACTAAAAATGCCAAAACACTGCCAACTGAAACACATATACACACGTGTTGACATATAGTTGGGCTGATAATACGGAAAATGTTCACAAATATAAAAAATTGAAAGATTAGGGACGGAATATACCAACCGAAGTTACACTGACGAGATATTGGAAATAATCAACGTAAATATAGATTTTAATACGGTAAGAATTGTAAGAATTTTCTCCCTTGGATCGGGTGAAGGGTTAGCTCGCTTTCTTTACTATTTGATGACGTGGACATGATACCAGTGTGTGTTAAACGAAACATATGTTTAAGTGTTAATTTTGATTTTTTTGACGTCGGTTTAACTTCTACAGTGTGAATACTATTAAAGAAACACGTTATGTTTCATTTGATTCTTAACTCTAATAATTTACCATCACAATATGCAAAGAGTACTAGAATTTTAAGAAAGTGATGCAAATCCAGCAGTCCTTATCAGCAACAACAAAAAAAACGATAAACGGTTATTGTAAAATCACTTTAATATGCTATCGATAGATACTGTTGGAAGTTTGTGGAGACATGTCATCAGAAAGTTACATGAACCATCGCTGATAATGTTTACTCTGAAAAATAAACGTGTCATAACAACAAAGACAACAGCGGCAACAATAATTATAATAATAATAAATAATAGTAGTAATAATAATAAAGATTATGATGATGATGATAATAATATAAACAAAACAAATAAGCTACAAGCTCATAGAAATATAATTTCAAAATAAAAAAAAGAATTTCTACACGAATCCAAGTAAACTAGACCATCACACACGGCATAAATTGCCGCCTCTTAATCTCCAAACGCACAACGATGCCACAAAAAACACGATTGTAAGGAGTCAAAGAAGTTTTTAAAAACGAGGAAAGGGAGGCACAATCATACCCCCACTCGAAGAATGCGCGTGATACTTGGAAGTTGTATATATTATTGTCAGTCAAATCAAAGACAAATCTAATAGATGTTTTCAGCAAGAAATCAATATTCTACGGCTGTTGAGATCATTCAATTTATTTGCAATTGTTCAAAAATACGTTTGAAAAGTACAATACAATTGGGGAGACTTTTTCACTCATACTCTATAGAGTATATGCTGTTTTTTTAGTGAGTAATCATTGATGATTTTTTGTGTGAAAATATTCACACAATACATAATAATAATTATCTAGTCTCACGTATGTAGGGTTAATCGCTCTAAATTTTGCGTAAATATTCTTAAAGTTGACGCATTTAAACACATTGGAATTATGATGTCGAACGTAAGCTAGAATTCACTCCCAAAACCAATAGTCAAAAAGTCGCCTTTACTCTTGAGTTATTTTTAATTGAAACCAACACACGTTGCCAATTTCAAAAGTTCTATCGCCGTTGGAAATGCCCTACCAGCCACCTTTTATACGCGGCTGTATTTTAATAAGAGATTACCATATGTCGCTCTGGTATTGTCCTAAAGTGACAGGCGAGCGCAAGAAAAAAGATGCCAGACGAAGATTCGCTCCATATTCATAGTGAGGAAAAGACCCCGAGCGACCCGAAAGAGACTATTGACTCCGGCCAATTGTTAAAAGAAAGCGAAAAACGGATAAAGATTCGTGAAAGAGACTACAAGGCGTCCAAGTTTCAACAAAACAACGAAAAGAACAATTTTAATTCCTTAACAAAGAAACTGACAAGCATCTGAAGTTCTTTGGAATTATGTTTTGTATTTTTGCCGCGCAAAAAGACATCCGCTATTATTTCCGTGACAACGTTTCTTTCTATTTTTTAACGCCTGTCAAAAAATGGACGATTATCTTCAGTTGAGATAGACACACATTTTCTTCGCTTGTCCGAAACATTTCTTTGGTAAACTCGAACATTTTGAAGGTTATTTATTTATTCAAGCTATTCCTATGCACATATTTCCTAATATATATATATATATATATATATATATATATATATATATATATATATATATATATATATATATATATACATAATTTGACGCAGCCGAACCAATGTCGCAGCCCATAAGAGCCAAAAGAGCCAACAAACCGGAAATCAAAGACTCAAGTTTCGCCCTAATTTGGGCTCATCAGTTAGACATATCCACGCTCAGGATTTGAAACCCGAATCTCTTGCATGTTAGGCGAGCACTCTACCAACTGAGTAAACACGCCACACAAACAATAAATATTATCAATAAATATTATCGCGGCACAAATCCGACTGTGGAAAACCTACCTCATATCGAAGAAGGGACGAAGTATCAAATCATCTTTAACCACAGCCGACGTCTCACCAGTAGGAATTTTATATACTCGAAATGACGATGTCATCCAAAAAAGCTAACCTTACGAATAATCAATAGAATGTTCAGAAAGTGTGAGAGAATATATATATATATATATATATATATATATATATATATATATATATATATATATATATATATATATATATAATGATTTTCCACAGTTGGTAGAGTACTCGCCTAGCATGCAAGAGGTTCGGGTTTCAAATCCTGAGCGCAGATATGTCTAACTGATGAGCCCAAATGAGGGCTAAACTCGAGTCTTGGACTTCCGGCTTGTTGGCTTTCTTGGCTCTTGTGGACTGTGCCATTGATTCGGCTGAGGAAAACCATTATATATATATATATATATATATATATTCTCACACTTTATGAATATATATATATATATATATATATATATATATATATATCATAGGAATCACCCCTTATCAAGGTAAAGGGGCCACTCGTGGATTTGGGTTAAAGAGCGTACAGTAAAAATCGGACAATATAGTAATCGATAGTAATGGAAATTCGGTAAATTTGTTAAGTTATATGGAATGGCTCATCAAAAGCTTGTTTACGTTAGACTTGAAGGCAACCATATTTTAGTCAGCTGGAAAGCAGGAAAACGGAAGACAATTCCATAGGCGTGCAGTTCTAAGAAAGACGATTTGCTCATGGAATCTACGTTTAGTTTAGGCACAGACAAGGAGTGGGGGAAATTAGTGATAGTGTTTTCTGCTAGACAGGTGTTTCTTGCGAAAGTTTGGCGAGGAGGGGCATAGATTGGATCGAAGCCAAGCACTTGCCTGGAATCAAGGTTTTTGATTAGCTTGGCAACATCACGTACACATAAGTTGTATATCACAAAGCGTGTTTTCTAATACAGGGGAAATATTAGGAGTTGGCGGTCAAAAAGGGTAGAGTTAGCTACAAATTCTGGGCAAAGAGTGTGGCTTTGTCTGAGGATGACGAGATTACCTCAGGTCCATTGATGATAGTTAGGATAGAGCACACACTTCTGTTCAGAATTATGTTTGTATATTTGCCAAAACTGATGGGAACCAAACCGCTGCTCAGTTATTTTGGACTTGACGGACTGAGCATACAACTCTCTTGCGTTCTTTATTACTTTTTTACAGTAGTTGCTGGAAGTTTCAGCACATCTATTACGTTGGAAGCAATGGAAAAGGTGATTTCTGTGCGCAGCAGCACATTCTGGACAGAACCACGGCTGAATGTAAGGTTTTTGCTGATAATTTTTTCGAGTGTATGAAACGGTCTATACCTACAATTAACCACTCCGTCAGGTTTGATACTATAGAGGGCACATCCTTTTTAAACAGGGAACGCAGAGGTAGATCTGAGATAAATGTACGGAAGCTATCCCAGTAGGCCATAGAGTATCGATATACTGTACGATGGAGAGGTACATCTGAGGACATTTCATTTTTATCTTAACTGATACAACAGAGTGCTCGGAAGATCCAAGTGGAGATAGAACGGAAGCTGAACACAGTTAGGGACAAGTTGTAAGAAAAGGGTCTAGGAGACTTGCATACTTGCCGTCACTATTGGGCACACGGGTGGGTTTGTGAACAATCTGAGTGACAGTAGAGGGGGGACCATCGCCCCTTATGGGATGAAGTAAAAATAATAAACAGAGAGACCCACTGGAAAGTGAGAAAACTTAAAGAAACAGCTCACATGCTCGGACATAAAAACTTACTGAGCAAACCAAGCATAGAGCTGAATGCAATTTGGACACCTCTGATAGAGAGAGAAAACCTTGAATAACAACATAGGTTTAACATTAACAAAAACCAACTAAGAATTGTCCTAGTGAAATATGGCCGAGTGGTCCTAGACGTTGTATCAAACAGTACCCCCGTAATTATAATAAAGGGTTGGGTTCGAGACTCTTAACAAACAGTTCCCCCGTTCGATACAAAACACCTGACGAAGGCCGGAGAGCAAAACGGCCGAAACGTTGTGGCAATAACAACCAAGATGAGGAAGTCAGTCCGACAATCTCAATCAATCTGTGTGACGTCATAAGCAATGGAGAAACCATGACAGAACCTACCATCATCATCGATCTTGTTTGAGGGAGTTAACCATTTCACATTGTGAACATTAAAGTCTCCACAGACATGATTATTAGCTGAAGGATAAGCAGATAGGACGTGATCAATTTTCTCATATATGCTTTTAAAGATAGTAACTCCGCTGTTGTGGAGGCGATAGAGAGCAAATATACATGCAGTAGCTTGAGCAAATGCAACCCGGAAGCAAAGATTGGGTAAGTTATGATCTTCTCTGGAGATGTCCCTACGACATGGAAAGCCATCTTTAACAATAGGCACGTATTCCATGCCCATGGCGATATTGGGGGGGGGGGTCAGATTTGGAAGTTAAGTTAGAGTATCCTTTAATTACGAACTCATCAAGGGAAATAGTTTGTCTAATGCCAGTTTCGCTTAGAAATAATTGGACACTCACACACACACACGCACACACACACATATATATATATACTAGCAAAAGTACCGGTCGTTGACTGGGTTCAAAAACAGCCTACAGAAAATGGACTCTGATTTATGAAAGTATGATAGGTTATGAAAAGGAAGGGGTGTAAAAGGATAGCTTCTAATTTGGGGGTATCAAAACCAAAGCAAAATATGATGAAAGTAAAAATTAAATAGATAAACTCCATAATTTATTATACCATACCTGTTCACACTGAAACACTCATCACAATATAAAAAAAAACTTGTTAAACTTTGTGACATATTTCCATTTTATGGAGGTCAGGCGCGAACGAACACTCTATAATTTTATTATACCATATTTCTTCAAACAAAAAAAATAATTAGCAAATTATACTTACGCAGATAGATATGAAAAGTCTTTATTAAAATGTGTGCCTATTTCCATTCTATGGAGGTCAGGTGCGAACGCAGACCCCACAAATTTATTATACCATCCCTATTAAGTTAAAATATACTTATCAAAGTAGTCTTATGTACATCTATATGAACAACACTTGTAAACGTTTTTTTAAATTTTTATTTTCATAGTTTGTGGACCAGGCACGAACGCAGGCCCCACAATTTTAATGAACCACCGTTCTGCCAGATCAAACATACCCCTTTCTGTGTCTCGATACATCTATCATTATATGTATCAGTTTTTTTTTAAGTAGACAACCATATAGGACACTATTTGTGACCAGACACACACACACACACACATTCAGCTTTATATTATATATATATATGCATATATATAAGTAACTTTCTATGTGTATATGAGAGTTCCTTTCCCATAGGTTCCAAAACGGCTGTGCTTATCGCTGGGGCCTTTCACACAAAGGTAGTTTATATGTCTGACAGTATTCTTCTATATATTTTGTCAAGAAAGTCATCTGACAAGTATCGAAAATCGTAAAAATACGGTCCTAAAATATAATTTTTCTTAAAGATAAACAATAAAAATTGTTTCCAGGAAACGTGACACCGGCAAGGTAGATAATAAAATATTCGCAATAATTTCTTCTCATAAAAAAGAATGATTGACACCTGGAGATATAGCTCAATTGAAGAGCAGTCGACTACAGATCGAATGATCTCGTTTTCAAACCCGGATGTAGCTCACCATTTTATTTTTTTCTAATTAATATATATATAAAGCTTTTAAATGAGGAAATAATAAAGGTGGTTGAAGAAAAAAGAATATTTACTAAAGCAGTGTGAAAGTAGATAAAATACAAGAAACATATCGGAAAGAATAGGAGAAGCATACAGAAGAAAACTACGGCTCGTTTTTAGAGCAAGATTCAATAGAAAAAAAAATTCGCAGAAAACGTGAGCAGATTTCGATAAGGGGTGGGTACTATTCAATAGAAAGAAAATGAGCTGTAAGATATATCGAGGAGGACCAGTAAAACGATAACAATAAATTGAAACACCGAAATGCTTATGCCGATAGGTTATATGTGTAAGAAAAGATGCTAGGACGAATGAGTGCGAAACTTTGCGTGAAAAAAGGAGAAAATAGGCTGACATTTCCATATCCAATTGTAAGGATAAGCTTATAAAGAGGGTTTTAGAATTTGAAATCTTGCAAGAGATCGGATTACATTTTGTGTCAATCAAGTAAAAAATATATAGCACTTAAATTAATAGAATAAGGTATTCAATTAAAGAAAACGCTAACTACTAAGGCATCAAATTAAAAGGAACAATTCATTCGCTCTAAAATCAACGCAATCAATTTTTAAGCAAATAAAAATCAAGTCTTCAAAATATTTATTCAAACAATCATGATGAAATAAAGAGGGAATTAGAACACGAAACGGAGTAAATATAAGATGCCACCAATTGACGAGAAGCGCCGTATTATCAAATCTGCTAAAAACTATAGTGATTGGTGGGTCATAGCAAGAGACAATCGCTGTAATTAAAGTAAAGCAACAATTTTGGTCCCAGGCGGTGAAAAACAAATCTACGAGGATGAGCCAACAACGGAATAAATGTGATTGCTTTAACTAGCTTTTAATACAACTATTAATAATAAACCGTTACCTTAACATATTTATCTGAAGTATTATTGAACCACACAAAGCCAGAAATAGTAACATATATATATTATATATATATATATATATATGTGTGTGCGTGTATGTGTGGGTGTGTATGTATCTGTGTGTGTGTGTGTTACTATTTCCATATAATAGTCGTTAATATAGCAATACCTAGAATTGAGAGGAAAATGGAAGGGAGACAGATGAAAACTCCTAGTACTGAAAATCGAGACAAAAAGATGTGGAAATCAAATGAATTTAAGTTGTATTTGTTGTGATAGGAGCCCTGTGGAGTGTGATTAAACGAACTTAAAAAATGGATTGAACAAATTGTGATCAATTACAATGGTAGACTGATTCAGAAATGTGCTATGTTAGGAAGCAGTAGACTCATGCATTATGTACTAAAGGACCGAGGAAAACATTCTAGTAGCCTATGGATATTTGTAATCAGTAATGCTTATCAGTATGACAGACAGACATAAAATTCAGCAACAGAAATAATAATAATAAATAATAATAATAATAATAATAATAACAATAATAATAATAATGATTAGAAGAAGAAGAAGAGGAAGAAGCAATGTTAGGCCAAAGTGATTAAGAAACATAACAGAGATTGTTAACTATCCCGCACAAACCTTACTTAGTGTTACTTGTTAGGCAAACAAGGGGAGTAAACGCATATCAAGTATAGCAATTGTAGCTTTTTGTACAGCAGTAAACTTTTTGTTTTATTTGCTAATACTTCTTGATAGCAAGAGATAGGATTTAAAACATAAGAAGATAAAAAATCGCTGGTTTTACTCATATGTATTTACCCGTTTGATCTACCGTAACTTTTGACATCTTTTCATCCGAGGACTGCTTTGAAATTTGAGAATGACCTTTATTAAGTTTGATAGTGAATGAAAACAATCGTCCAAATGTCATTTCCATTCTTTACTCCAAATAAGAAATCTGTTTGTTTGTTTTTTTTTTTGACGCTCTGGGGATTTTGGTAATGGAAAAGACTTCAGAGGGCGGATAAGTCTGAGGAAACATCATTTTGAAAACATGAAAAAATAGCCCTTTTGAACTTGAAAACAAATCAAAGAATGGAATGAGGTTAATAGGTTGTAGTTCTTAGCAAAAATTTTATAAAAGTTTTTTTTATTATTTTAAGAACCACCTGAACTTTCAGAATCTGATTATAAATTCTGTAAAGCATCATGATTCTAGTTACATATAACTATCGTATATATATATATATATATATATATATATATATATATATATATATATATATATATATATAATATTTACAATATTTACCGATGGAAAAACGACCGCGAACTTGAAATGAACGTATTTTTTAAATTTTCTGCAGCACTTGAATAATTGTTTTTTTTTTCTGCCCGATATATAGGAAATTTGATCTATCGTTATTTATTTTCTTAATGTAAGTACAATTGACCGTCATTTGAGTGTTTGTATTTCTCGTGGCACAACAGTAATTAGTTCAGGAAATACTTAGAAAATCCTTAGAATTTACTTGATCGCAAATCCCTCCGCCAATTAGCTTATGGTAACGACGACAAAGGAAATATTAGAAGTAAACATCTTGGTTCTTAATTGCTCATTCAAAAGCAGTTTAGATAATGCGATGCCAAAATTTTCCTAATAATAAATTCCGGAACAGATTTGATGTGTGAATTCTCATTCCATCTTAGTGAGCTTTACAATAAAAGACGCATACTTGGCTTGCACGTCGTTTTTGCGCGTCGGGTATTTCGAAATATGATGAATTAACCTCTTCGTTCTCAGTTGTACAATTTTTATTTTCGAATGACTAAGAACGTTGTATTTGAGATTTTTTTTCTTACATTTGAACATGTGTAGGTTTTTAACTGTCTTATAGTAATGTAAGCCGCAATTTATTATTTTGCTGGAATCAGCATTGTAGTATAAGCTTCACGGGAATTGGTTTTGTTTTGTTTTGCAAACGGAAGGTGATTACTGAAGACTAGAAAAAAATTGCAAGGACCTAGATTTAAAGGGAAGAAGTTCACGGAAAAGTAAAACGTTTCTTTTGTTCTCTATTGGGTACATGCAGAAATAAAAATAAGAATAATAGTAGTAGTAGTAATAATAATAATAATTATTATTATTATTATTATTATTATTATTATTATTATTATTATTATTATTATTATTATTATTATTATTATTAAGGGGTCTTTGACCTTAGTGGGGAACCCCCCTAGAGATAATGTCTCGATAAAACTATCGGTGGTGATGGTGTAACCTTAAATTTACTAACCCAATTTATGGGAGAATATCAAATCAAAATTAAAAATCACGACGTGAATGAGGCTAGAATATCTTGTAATTGTCTCACGTTAGGTAGGTGCCCCACTGGTCAACAGGGTGGGTCCTGTCGTCATCATACAACTGTTTGAAATTCTGAGGATGTGACTGGATATAGGGGGAGTGAGAATTGCCAGAGAGGGTCCCAAGACACGAAGGGAGTTGGAACAGGACATGCAAAAAAACGTGAACGGATGTGGAAAGAAGAGTACTGTGGGGATGCTTTGTAAGAAGTGGAAGTACCAAATCTGGTGGATATATCCGAAAAGTGAAGGGAGAATGGGAATCGAGAGAAGAGGGAGCTAGAAGTGTCGTGAGTTTTGTATCCAGTTAAAACAAATTAAAAAAACAACCTACTTTCAGTGATTGCAAGAGAAGAGACTGAATGGATGGTTAGGAATGAAATGAATAACGAAAGTAAAATTGATGAAACTAGCTCTGATGAAAGAACTGAGAGAGTGTAAAATGTAAGCGATGATTGGGAGGCGGACAACTGAGGAGGTATGGAATCCTATGGTTAGGGGAAGTAATGAGAAAGAGTTTGAAGGTTCTAAGGCAGATGAGATCATTGACTCCGCGACAATGGAGCCAGTGAAAGGAGCAGATGTATGGAGAAGTGGTGATGAAGTTCGAACTTTGACTTCTGTAGAAAAAGAAGTACTTCAGAAGTTAAGAGTGTTTCTTCTTAGAGACAATATCATAGAGATTCCAAGTATGAAGAGTAGTGATAGGCGGAAGGTGAAAAATGAGGTAAAATAATTCATGGAGTAATTCACAACATCGTAAGAAAGAACATATCGATTACAGAACTTAAAAGCGTCATACGTTATTGCGAATCGTCTTAGCTTATTACAGAAGAAAAAGGGAGAAATGAAGGATAGAAGGCCACACTGGCAGAGGCGGCTTGAAGAAAGTATTAAACGGTGGTGGAAAGACATTGGTGGAATCGAAGAAATAAGAAAAGGAGTTAAACTATGACAGAAGCCAAGGACGAGCTTCAAAGGAGGTATAGATTGCTGGAAAAAAGAACGATGAACGTTCTAACAATGTTGAAAGAGAAGATCCACACTGGTGGTATGAAAATTAGGAACTTTCTTGGAAAAAATGTTGCATTTCGGCAGAACAACCTTTTCCGGAGCAATCATTCTCAGCTTTATAAAGAATTAAATGGTAGTAAGGCGGGAAATAACAACACTGAAAATGCAAAAGATGCAAGGAAGTTCTGGAGTGGGATTTGGTCTGTCGTAGGGCGATAAAATGAGAAGGCTAGCTAGTTGGGAGAGGTCAGAGAAAGGCTATCAGAAATGCAGCAGATGAAGAACGTTGAGATAACCATCTGTGACGTTAAGGCTGGCACGAATGATGACAAACTGGAAGGCACCTGATCCAGATGGAGTGATGGGCTTCTGGTTTAAACAGTTTCAATGCCTTCATCCACCTATCTAGGGACTCACACCTTTCAGGAAAAAAAATAGCTGCTGCTCTGAAAAGGGTTGTGGAGTCGGAAGATGTCCCTGATTGACTTGTGATGGGAATAAAACACTGATTAGGAAAGATCTTGCAAAAAGAACGGGGGGGAATAATTATAGACCAATTACATGTTTGCCATTGATGTGGAAACTGTTGACTGGAATATTTGTGGAGAAAATTTATGAACATCTAGAGAGTAGTGGTGTTTTTACCTGACTAACAAAAGGGGTGTCGGAAAGTCTCGAGAGGTACTAAAGAGCAACTACTAATTGATAAGCAATAATGCAGGATGGGGAGAAGAAGAAGAAGAAGAATAAGAAGAAGAAGAAGAAGAGGAATCTAAACGGCGCATGGATCGATTACAGAAAGGCTTATGACATGGTTCCTCATTCATGCATACGTGAAATACTATTGATGATAAAGGTTGCTTAGAATGTGGTAGGGCTTTTGGAGAGAAGTATGGCTCAATTGAAAACGGTGCTGACAGCAAGCAGAGATGAGATTGGACAGGTTGGGATTAAACGTGGGATATTTCACGGAGATTCGTTATCGCCACTTCTTTTTGTAATGATAATGATGCAACTGAGCATCCTCTTGAAGAGAGAAAATATGGGGTATAACTTTGGATCTGGTGACAGACGCCTCAACCATCTACTGTTTGTGGATGATTTGAAAATATTTGGTAGAAATAAAAAGGAAATGGAGAGACTGGTAGAACTTGCGGAGACATACTCAGAAGACATTGGAATGGAGTTTGGGATTAGTAAATATGCGGTGCTGGTGATGAAAACAGTAGTAAAGGTTCATTCGAATGGAATAGTGCTCCCAAATGGAGAAATCATGAAAGAAATAGAATATACAGGATATAAGTATTTAGGTGTGCTGGAGGGTGTAGGCATCATGAACACAGAAATGAAGGAAAAAGTCAGGAAAATGTATCTTAGAAGAGTGAAACTAATTGCAAAGTCGAAACTGTATGGAGGAAACCTAATGAAAGCAGTGAATGTATGGGCAGTCAGTGTTTTGAGATACAGTGCGGGAATTTTATAATGGTCTGACAAGGATTTGCATGCCATGGATATCAAAACAAGAAAAGTTTTAGCAATGTTTGGTGTATTTCACATTCGAAGTAGTGTAGCAAGGCTGTATCAAAAGAGGAAAGATGGTGGGAGATGATTGAAAAGTGTAAAAGATTGTGTTAGAACTGAGGATATGTCGTTGAAAGAGAATGTGGTTAGAAGTGAAGAATGGATGCTTAAGGTTGTGGCCAATGAAGTGGAGGTATGTGAGACCAAGGCTGATTATGTGAAACGTATGGATAGAGAAAGGACAGAGGAACTGGCTAAGAAGAAGGTGCATGGAAGGTTCTTCCAGGATATATCAGAAGTGGCTGATGAAAGATCATGGCAATGGTTTAGAGCTGGGTATCTGGCTAAAAGTACTGAAGTTTTTCTTTGTGCAGCACAAAGGCAGTCATTAGGAACACGATTGTTAAGAAAAGTGATTCTAGGAGAGGAAGTTGCTGCAGAATGCCGGATTTGTGGTAAGACTTCAGAGTCAATTACGCACCTTGCAGCAGGGTGTAGTGGACTGTCCCAGAGAGAGTACCGCAAAAGACACAATCGCATGGGACTCCGGATATATTAGGAG